>NC_135713.1:90488626-90856800 GCF_964656455.1 Halichoerus grypus
CTCTTGGGAAATTTGGTCTGGGGCCCCTAACAAACCACCATTGTTTCCTTAAAGGAACATTTTACTTTTATATCAGGGTATCATGATGTTGGATATACAAGTAAACTTTTGAAAGGGAGAAAAATGACTCTTTAGAAAACCCATCTGCAATTGCAAAGCACTTTATAAATATTGTAGGCTTGAGGCTTCACCTTCTCTCTTACAATATTTCCCATTATTTGCTAGACACAGTCTTGTTATAAGTGTTGTATCTCGGTGAACTGTATGCCAACTTCTACTAATGACGCCACTTCAATACACTCAGCTTTACCAATGTTTAGCCAGCTGGTAGTCCACATCAGCCAATCCAAATATTTCATTGTTGGATGAAATAGTTTCACAGGCAACCACAGTTGTTAGGCATGTGAATTTTATTAAGGCTTATTCCATAGACTAGGACAAAACAGAACACAGAGCAGTTCACTCCGAGTTGCTGAGTGAGACTCGTTGCAAACAATTTCCACCCATTCACTGAACAATGTCCAAAAAATTATGGTCTTCATGGAATTGTGAGTTGTGGAAGTATGTGAAAGTGCTTAGGGTCCTGAAAGCCAATAGAAACCATGTCTCTTTTTGCTAATGAGAAGGCCTTGGTTCATGCAGTGCTTAACAGAGGTAGAGGCAAATGTCTCTTAATCCCCTAAATAGAAAGGATACGTAGAAACTACATAATGAAATATGTCATCTTTTTCTCTCCAATATATAGTGATGCCTGTGCCAAGCAGTAATGCTCTATTTCTGAAAGTCTATACCAAGGATTTTTAATGGCATTATCAGCAGGGTGTCCTACCTCTTGCCTACATGTGCCATTTTCTGCAACCTTGAATGAAAGACTTCCCTTTCATATGCCACTGTGGAAACACATCATTCCCCACAGCTTGCGCCTCTCCAGGCTGTCATAACTGCTTCAGGGAATGTCTTTATCAGCCACTAGAGAATCCGTGCTGGGAAAAGAATTCCAGGGCTGTCCTTAGGTTTACTTACTGAGAGGGTTTTAATGTGCTCGGTGGGTCACTAACACATAAAAGGGGTCAAATGTTTTTACCAATTCTTTTGGAAAGGGAGTAAAGAATGCTGCAGGGAAGCTGGGCTCAGACTCAGCCAATTCAAATTCAGAAAGTGCACAGACTACACAGAAACGAACACTAGTGGCAGCTCGGAGAGGCACAGTCACAGAAAAGATGGCTCAAACAACAAAATTGGTTTTGAAGAATCAGGGAGGCATTGGCTACAGAGAGCAACTCAGGCCAAGAGTCAACTGTGGGAGATTCTGTTTCCCTTTGCCACTACTGACCTGTGAGGTGTCTGGGCAGACCCAGCAAGATTAACCATGCCCCACGCCCATCCGGAGTGATGTCTCAGATGTGAACACTTTTAACAACACAGACATATACACTATATTCTACTGTTCTCTGATTTTTATTATGTGTTCATGAATCTTACCCTCCAGCCAAATTATAATCACTTTAAGGTCACAAACTACATAAAATATGCCCTTGGGATCCCATATGAAACTTTTCAGAGTACTGAGCATAGAATCAGTACTCAATAAATACTTATTGAAAATCTGAATATAATGATGCTAACAGAAAGAAAAGGGCAAGAAATCCATGCATCAATATACTGTGAGTGCCATGAGGGAGCTTCTCTGCTCACTGTTCTCTCCCCAGTGCGTGGAGCAGGTAGGCTTAATGCATTTTTTGTTGAATATGAAAGATTTGTTGAATGAATTTGTGAATATTAATAAATATTTTATAATACTGATGTATTTTAGTTCTGTTTTAATGGACTAATACATACATTTTCCCAATTAGTAAGTATTCTTTTATAGCTGACCTTGTAATACCTGCATTTATTGCATGAATAGATCATGATCTATTTAACCCTGCTGATAATTGCATGAATAGATCATGCTAGAAATTTAAGTGCTTTCCTTTTTATTTATTTATTTATTTTTTTAATCTCCCTCATCTTGCTTCCTCTTTCCTTTCTTCTGAAAACCAGACTCAAAAAATTCACATAGGAAAGCCTGGAGCCTTTTGACTAGAAAGAAAGCCAAAGAGCTCTTGAGGACAGTTGTGGGTTTTTTGTTATTGTTTTTTAAGAAACAAAGTGTAAAGTTTTAATAATTTCTTTTTGTTTTGCATTATTTAATTAAGCCTTTTTATTTTAACAGAATTATAGATTCGCCGGCACAGAGAGAGCCTGTGTACCATTTCTCTAGCACCCTCTCCAATGATAACATCTTACAAAACTATATATATATCACAACCAGGATCCTGACATTGATACAGTCAAAAACAGGACATTTCCTTCGGTCCCTCCTGTTGTATTTTTATATACATTTTCCCTCATGCCCCAATCCCTCCTCAAACCCTGACAACTGCTAATTCTTCATTCATGAATGTTACATACATGGTATTATACAATATGCAAACTTTTGGGATAGGCTTTTTTATTCACCCTAATTCTCTTGATATTCACCCGGGTTACTGCTTATATCAACATTTTGTTCTCAGTACTCTTACTGAGTAATATTCCATGTTATGGATCTACCACAGTACATTTAACTATTCGCCCATTGTAAAACATCTGAGTTGTTTCCAATTTGGGGCAGTTAGGAATAAAGCTGCTGTAATCTTTGTGTACAGGTTCCTGTGTAAACCTGTCTTATTTCTTTGGTATAAACAGACAAGAGAGCAAAATGCAACTGCTGGATTGTATGGTAATTGCATATCTGATTTATTAAGAAACTACCAAATTGTTTTCCAGAACAGCTATATCATTTTACATTCCCATCAGCAATGTATAGGTGATCCAGTTTTTTCACATTCTTTTTTTTTCCATTTTTTTCACATTTTTGACAACATGTAGTGTTGTCATTTTTATTCTAGCCATTCTGATAGGTGTGTAGTGATATTCCCCTGTGGGTTTTTTCTAATTAGTAAACTGTATTTTTTAGAGCAGTTTTAGGTTCACAGCATACATGAATGGAAAGTACAGTTCCCAAATACCCCTTGTCCTTATGTATGCACAACTTCCCCCACAGTAGACACTGCACCACAGTGGTACAATTGTTACAACTGATGAATCTATGCAGGCACATCCTTATCACCCAAAGTCTATAGATTACATTACAGTTCATTCTTGGTGTTACACATCCTAGGGTTTTAGCAAACGTACAGTGACATGTAACCACCACTGTAGTATCATACAGAATAGTTTCCGGGCCCTAAAGTTCCTCTGTGCTCTGCCTACTCATCCCTTCCTTTCCCTAACCCCTGGCAACCACTCATCTTTTTACTGTCACTTTAATTTTGCCTTTTCCACAATGTCATATAGTTGGAATCATACAGTGTGTAGACTTTTCAGTTTGGCTTCTTTCACTTAGAAACATGCATTTTAAGTTTCCTCCATGTCTTTTCATGGCTTGATAGCTATTTTTTTTTTTGATAGCTTATTTCTTTTTAGTACTGAATAATATTTCATTTTCTGGATGTACCACAGTTTATTTATCCATTCCCCTATAGAAGGACATCTTGACTGCTTCCACATTTTGGCAATTATGAATAAAACTTCTATAAATATCCATGGGCAGGTTTTTGTGTAGACATAACTTTTCAATTCATTTTGGTAAATACCAAGGAATAAGATTGTTGGATGATATGGCAAGAAACCATCAAACTGTCTTCCAAATTGGCTGTACCATTTTGCATTCCCACCAGCAATGAATGTTTCTGTTGTTCCACATCCTCACTCGCATTTGTTTGACAGTGTTTTGGATTTTGGCCATCCTAACAGGTGTGTGGTGGTATTTCATTGTTGTTTGAACTTGCATTTCCCTGAGGACATATGATGCAGAGTGTCTTTTCGTATGCTTATTTACCAACTGTATATCTTTGGTGAGGCCTCTCTGTTAAGGGTATTTTTGCCCCTTTTTTAATTGAGTTTTTGTTTTCTTATTGTTGAGTTTTAAGAGTTCTTAGAGTTTTAAGAATTTTTGCATAAAAATTCTTTATTAGATGTGTATTTTGCAAATATTTCTCTCCCAGTCTGTGGCTTATTGATCATTTCCTTAACATTGTCTTTCACAGAGCAGAAGCTTTTCATTTATTGAAGCCTAGCTTATCAATTATTTCTTTCATGGCTCACGTTTTTGGTACTGTATCTGAAGAGTCATTGCACAACCTAAGTCATCTAGGTTTATAGGCTCTGATAAAATCTCAGCAGGTTAAGCTCTGAAAACAGTCTCTCCTGAGGACAAGCTTTGTTAAGAACAGAATGCCCTGGCTATGCAAAACGGTGACTTTTTCCCTTCTCCTGCCAGAAGCCTGAGGGGATTTTTCTCTGATATACACTCTGAGAAACTGGAAGGAAAACTCATAAAAGTGTTGGGGCATCCCTCCAATGGGCTGGGTCAGAGTTGTTAACTCTCAGACTTGCCCACAGTGAGCCTCCAGCCACTGGCCGATCAGTTCAGGTTTTTCGACCCAGGCACTGATTCCTTGGGCGGATTCTGATTGTGGATCTCTGCTACAATAGGTTGCAATTATCTGTACCTGCTTGTCTGTCTCTCCAATACTGGAGGGAAGCAGTTTTTCTTATGATCTCACTTCTCTAACAGATCTAACAGAAGCTGTTGATTTTTTAGTGTGTTCAGGTTTTAATTTGCATTTCCCTAATAGCTAACAATGTTGAGCATCTTTTCGTGTGCTAAGAACAGTTTAAACCATGCTAACTTTTAGTGACAGTTACCCTTTCTAACTAAAAAGAGTAACTGCGTTCTCAAAAAGTTTTCACCTAAAGAAACTAGGTTACTCAGAGATCTAGAGTCATGTATGTGTGGGAAAGATGATTGGTGCCATTTCCTTGTTCTTGAGAGCTTCTTGAGGGCAGGAATGGTATCTCCTCCAGTGAACACAATGATGTTCACTGAACTGCATGATCTATGGAATAGATGACTCAGAGCTCGGCCACAGAGCTCTAGATAGGAAAGCATATCTATATCTAGATAGGAAAGTATATTATTTCATGGAAGTAATAGAGAGACATCAAGAGGCAAGCCAATGAAAGGTCCCTAAAATTTTCAAGTAAGCACAGAACTGTATGCCCCATCATGACACAGTTTACCGTTACATTTATCAGGACATTGCCAGTGGAACAGGAGCTCCAACTGCTACAGATTGTAAAAGCTAAAAATTATTGTATAAGGTGAATGTTTGTCTTACCACAGCCTCAGTGAGCATTACACATGGCTCTCTGTGTACATAAAGCCAGTATGGCAAATGCTGCATCTAATTACATCCAGCCAGTTCAGTTTTCCTGATGCTAATAACCTAGTTCTCATTTTTACCTGGACTTCCCAAAGTTGCATCTTAACAGTGAATTTTTAAGTATGTGATGTTGTTCTCTGACCCTTGGAGATTATTTAAATCTTTTTGTTGTTATTTTGGAATTAGTTTTGGCTTTTTCATGGGTATATACTCATCAGCTTGAATTTAACAACTTGAGAGAGATCCAATCCCTCTATAAAGCTCAGGAATTGCAACCCGCTTTACCAGACACACAAAAGCCAGGCTAACCCAAAACACAAACAGGGTCAAATCAGAAGAAGCAGAAGGGACTATAGATGCAAGCAGTTAGAACTGTCCCCTCCAACCCTAAGGAGATTTCTGAGGGCTCCGGTAGAGCAACCTGTTGTGTATCCATCTTAGTCACTCATTTCCCACTGCACACATAATATCCAATACAGTGGATGCATTTTGTCCCCCCGCCAACTTATGTTTCATTTGTGACTAAACAACACATTTGGTCCTTCTCCTTTTCCACCAAAGTTCTATTTTTGTTTTGTTTTTGAAGGTTTTGAGGATAACACAGCTTATAAACACGGGCAGTAGATTTTGGTAAGAAAACAAATATGTAAGAATAATGGAAAATATGGAAATTATTTTGAGTAAGGGCTCTGGTAGAATTCTAATATCCATAGAAGGTATAAATAGAAAAATTACCATCAACTAAGATTGAATGGGGTGGTAGAAACACTATCCAAACTAATACCTATTCTTCCCTTCTTTTTTCTTACAAATAGTTTATTTTCCTGCCTCCCTTATGGATAACGTGGCAAATGAGGTATAAGCAGAAAGTACTGAGTGGCCTTTTAGATAAAACATTTTTGTCAGGAAATGAAAATTATCACAGGATCTCCAGCATGCATCTTGGACTCATGATGTGAAAACAAAGAGAATCTTAGAAATTTGGGCCAAGACATCCTAGAAGTGCTGAACCAAGCCAGCAAATGTCTTACTGGACATTTGAAGCCACTTTTGTTTGAATATTTTCTTATTGGTAATGGAACCTAATCCTTGCTGAGACTGTTGGTGATATAAAGGGTTCAAACCCCATTGGCAGAAATTGAGAAGAAAGTTTAGCTCTTACATCAAGGCAACCGCTAATAATTCCATAGTTATCTTCAATGGGGAAGAGTATTTATCACTAATATGTAAACATATAATAGAGATGTTATATGTTGACATGTACAAATTTAGAAATAGGAATGAGGGTGAAGTTAGAACTGAAAAAACATAGTGGGAGACTCATGAGAGGTCTTGGGAATGAATGATGGACTAACTTGGTGATTTGACCAACTGGGAGAGGCCAGTCTGGTTAGAGAATACACATGGAACTTTTGTTCCAGGAGCCCAAACTAAAATTGCTCCTAATGAAGTCAACATAAACCAAAATGAAATTAAGATGCTATGTTACTGATAGTGTTTATGAAATAGTCTTATTGATCATTATGACTAACAAATGAGGGTTATTATTAATATTTTTAAAAAGGGTAACTCAAAGTTGATTCTTTAAACTTCCATGGTAACTGGTAACTATTGGGAAATTATCTTTGAAATGGATTTAGTTATGTTAGTTATGTCTTGTGTTGGTTTTATCTAGTCTGTTGGAAGTGAAAAAACAAAATCATATGTTGAACATTTACCAAAAAAAATTATTTTTCAATTTTTATTGAATTATGGATATAGTGGGAAGAGAGAAAGAACATAGTCTGAATTATGCAAATATGCACTTCAATCTTCCAGGCCAACATTTTCCTTTTTGGACAATTTTCTTCTTAGCCTTTAAAACTTTCAATACAAGATGAAAATAAATTAAACCACAGAATTCGTTTCAGGAAAAACAAAATAAAACAAAACAAAAAGGAAAAAAAAAATTCCATAGCTACAGGAGGTAAAGGTAATTTCCTTTGGATAACATTTTCAATGGACTCTTTGTTTTTTGATATAATAAAAAAAAATGTTAAAACTAAATAGGCAACTCTGACCTTTAACTACTATTATAACTTGTGTAGAAGTATAAAATTCAGATTAAATCATCAGCAATTAATTCTCTGAGCTAGATACCACATCTGTAATGAAATATAGTTTCTACAGCAAAGATTTCACTTTTTTTTTTTCTTATTAATTGGGAAACTAATAAGTGAGGGGAGGGAAGATTGTGGTTATAAATCATCATTCTCACTAATAACAGCTATCTTATATTGCACATGTACTATTCTCCAGGCGTTGTAATAAGGACTATACTTTTAAAAATCTAATTTAAAAATATCTAATATCAACATCCTTAAAAAGTACGTACTATTATGATCATCCCCATTTAACTATTGAGGCAGGCACCTGAGGCTCAGATAGACTTGGTATTTTCCCAAAATCACATGGTTAGCAGAAATGTCAGAGGTGGTGCTTAAGTCCAGGTTGTCTGACTCCAAAACTCTGAACTAATCACCACAGTTTAGACTTTAAGGGAATGTATGTTATAATGGAAAGAAGTTGTAAAATTTCCACAAATGGACAGGAAACCTTAAATAAATGAAAAGGAAAACTTATGGCTGGGTGTAGACACTTCAAACTAAAGGATGACTAAATAATTAGTTTGTATTTTAAGCCCATATTGAATGAGCCAGGGCTTTCTGGTTTCATGAAGAAACTCAGCATGCTCCATCATGGATGAGTGATAATGTCTACTTGACAGAGGCAGTAATATAATATGTGAGATGTAGACATTTTTTTTTATTATTCCTTAGAAAGTTCACCTATGATCTTCCTATGGTTCTCCCTCCTGGCTCCTCTCCCTCTCTTCCTCAACAGAAGCCATCTTAAAATATAGTAAGACTATAAAACTGAGGTTTTATCTCCTATCCCATGGTAATTCTGGCATCCAAAGATTTATTGAAATAAAGACCAATTCCTAATTGTTTTTCTCTTGATCAGTATAAATTATTTTTACCATTAACTTTGACACATGATTTTGTCCACACCATAGCCCACAGTAAGATCTTATTGAACAGTGTAGTGAGAACAAAGAGATCTGTAGAGAGTTGGAGTTGAAGGTCTAGTCCTATTTCCATGCTAAGTAGTTATTTAGCCTTAGGAAAGTAACTTAATTTCTCTGACTTCAGTTTTCTTATCTATAAAGTGAAATCACTGGACTATGTGAATTCTACTCCCTCCAGCAATAAGATTTTATACTCTCTCTGAGGTGTCACTTAAATTTTCAAGTATCAGTGTGCAATAGAAAAAAATTTTCATCACACAGTTTTCTCACCTCGGACAGTGTGTCACCATCCCTCCTAACACTACCCTCCTAACACAAGCTCTATCTGTACATCCAACAGTGCCCTTCTCAACCCCTTGAGATGACCACTGCCCAACTACCTTATGTATAAGATCAGCTCCTAGAAAGACTGGTATATGGTTTGGTGATCTGGGCAGCACTGTAATTACAACTCATCGGAACTGCAATGGAGTATTTCCAATCCACAGCACATTTTCTTCCACAATTGACACTGATTTGCAGAAGCGTGAGAAAGGGGGGTTAAGGACACAAAATCAGCTGTCTTCGTGATTTAGTACTAAGTTTATCTACCTCTCAGAGCTCAGAAAAGAACTGTATCACTGAATTCCTATGGGGAAAGAAAATCCAACTCACATGATAAAATAGACTTTAATAAAAGACCAATCACAAAGATGTAGGCAGGACTAAGAAGCCCAAAATGATGTTGGAATCCCCCAGAACTAGCAACACAGGAAGCCATCCATTATCATGCACAGACCTGAAGGGGCAGGAGAGACAATAGCTTTGAGAAGTCAAATGAGAGAAAGAGCCAGGGAGGGAGGTGCATTTAGTAGGACCTCTAGTGGTAGAGGAGTGCACCCAATGCCAGGAAAAAAAAATCCCAAAGTAGGCAGAATGCAGGGAAAAAATGCCCTATTTTTCTCATGCTGCCTTCTTATCTCTTATTGGTGCCTGTCATCGGCCAAGGCCATTTATCAAGGAGGCCAGCATGCTTAGGGGTCAGTGTTTTGCAGCCCAAAGTAGAGCAAAGAACAGCTGAAAGTGGATCTGACTTAGGGAGGCGGCTGGTATGCACAATATAACCAGCATAGGTACTCAGATTTTCCAAGACAAGTTTTAGTATAATTGAACTATTTTTCATTCCCCATGAGAGCTGAGTATAAAGAAATGACAATATGATTTAGCAGGTAGTCCATATTTCCCTAGTAATTTTTATAGGCAATTTCCTTTTGATTCATTTTCATTTTGATTTTTCATTTTTATTGGCACTTAGCTGTTAATGAGGAATTGCTTCATTTCCTCTACTTCTTGCTTTGTCTTGATTGATACATCTCCACATTAGGATCCTGTTAACCACTGTGTAGCACTGGCAGTCACTGGCCAAATTAGACACTTCTCTTTACTCTGTTAAAACTTAGCATGTGAAACTGCAGACTGCCTTCTATCCTCACATTTTTAGTTCTAAAAGTTAGCAATTCTAATTTTTAGGTTGAAGTAACAGTGAATTTAGCCTAAGAGAATGACTATTTAACATTTAGGGTGGACACTATTTCTAAAATTCTTTTTGCTCTCTCTGAAGCATTTATAATGCCCTGGGGAGAACAATAATTAAAACATGGACATACCCATGTCATTTGGGAGACACTATTTCCCAGTGAACTACTATATAGACCGTATTCCTCTTATTAAGCATGAGATTT
Organism: Halichoerus grypus; assembly: GCF_964656455.1. Lineage (NCBI taxonomy): Eukaryota > Metazoa > Chordata > Mammalia > Carnivora > Phocidae > Halichoerus > Halichoerus grypus. The sequence goes on from NC_135713.1 coordinate 90,498,730, forward strand.
TGGATTATTCTAAAACATGACACTGAAGTGTTAACAGACTAAGAATAAAACTGAACCCAACGTGCGCCAAGTCTGGGCAGTTTATAAACCCAGTGGAGCTCGCTGTTAACATGTAGCTTGGCAAACTCATAGTCTGAGATGCAAGTTGGGCTGTTTTCTACTTCATTGTAGCCCTTAAGATTCTGGGATCAGACCAGAGCTGTCAGTTTGGTTTAGTGAAACAGAATCCAGCTCTCTCTTCCATGCCTTCAGTTTCTTAGGAGAAAATTAATTATAATTTAAACTATATACATTTACATATACATATCCAGAATTGTTAAATGAAAAGAATTTTCAGAGTACAGTAAGACTTTAAAATCACCTTTGGATCATAAAGTAGAGCTATTTGGTTTTATATTTTACCATTTTTTCCCTCCTTTACTCTTTTTTCATGTAAACTTACTTCTAGAAATGTATTTCAAGTTCCAGATAACAAATCCAACAACAAAGACAATTTAAAAGTATAGAAAAATATTTACTCTTTTTAATTTATAGTTTTGTCACTTAGCCTTATTTGTATCACTACAGCTAAAGGAGTCTTAACATATTAGCACAGAAACATATACAAACATATACACAAACATACAAATACATGAAAATTTGTGTTCTCCAATTATAGAGGGAACATTCAGAATAAATATGAATGCTTGTGTTTACCATCCAAAAGAAGGGATAGAAGAGTTAAAATACCATGGAATAAGGGCTATAAAAAACACATTTCTGGAGCACTTGGGTAGCTCAGTCAATTAAGCATCTGACTCTTGGTTTTGGCTCAGGTCATGATCTCAAGGTCATGAGACTGAGCCCCACAATGGGCTCTGAGCTCAGAGGGGAGTCTGCTTGAGATTCTCTCTCTCATTCTGCCCCTCCCCACGCTTACACTCTCAATCTCTCTGTCTCTCAAATAAATAAATAATAAATCTTAAAAACAAAAAACAAACAAACAACAACAAAAAAAACCCCACATTTCCAAGGAGTTCTGAGGATGAAGGCTGGGAAATCAGAGGTAATTTCTTTTGGGATGGGCTTTAAAGGATAAATAGGAGTTCATTTAGTAAACAGGAGAGAAAAGGCATTCTAGACAGAGGGAATAGAATCTTCAAGAAATAGTTCTCGTATCTAGACTGTGGCCTTTATAGAGAGGTTATTATGAGAGATAAGATCACGGTTTGGTGGAAGCTAGATCAAGTGTGTTTTGTGTCTGACTGAAGAAGTTGAGATTTATCTGTTAAAAAATGTTTAGGTATGGGTCGCCTGGGTTGCTCAGTCGTTAAGCATCTGTCTTCGGCTCAGGTCATGATCCCAGGGTCCTGGGATCGAGCCTCGCATCGGGCTCCCTGCTCCGCGTGGGGCCTGCTTCTCCCTCTCCCACTCCCCCTGTTTGTGTTCCCTCTCTGGCTGTCTCTCTCTCTGCCAAATAAATAAAATCTTTAAAAAAAATGTTTAGGCAACTGTGATATTTTTTTCAGTTATATCTTCGTCCTGATTATGTGAGTAATTCAGAACCTACAAAAATCTCAAAAGTTTCAAAAGAGTTAAAGGAAATGGTAAAAATTCACTTATTACAACCACCATTGTTTACACACTAGTATATTCACCCAGAGTTTTTCAATACTTATTTTAATTTGAATAAGATCACCTTCTGTATATTATTTTGTAATGTATTTCCTCGATCAATGTATCTTGGAGATCTTTCTTTGTGAGTACATATAAGTCAAACATATTCAATTTAATGCTCATATAATTCCATCTGAAACAATTGCTTAGAAAGGATGTATGGGCATGCTCACATTTGCTTTGGAAAGGTAAAACTGTCCACAGTGTGGGAGATAGGGATTCAAGCAAATGCAGATTGTTCAAACATCTGGCCTTATCAATGGTTTTTAAACTCTCTATATTCTATGTCCCTAATAACTGATATTCTTTCTGGAGAGCCAAATGCCAGCATAGGACTCCTGTTGCTAGAATCATACCTAGAGACAATCTGGATTAAAATCCTTATTTCCCCACAAACATTGTTTCAAGAACTGAGGGGCAACTGGGTGAATCATAAACAATCTCTGGCTAAGAATAGATCACATATTCAGCCATAAAACCAGCCTCAATAAAATTAAGAAGATTGAAATCATATCATGCATCTTGTCCGATCACAGTGGTATGAAACCAGAAATAAATCACAAGAAAAAAACTGGAAAAAACACAAACACATGGAGATTAAACATGATACTAAATAACCAGTGGGCCAATGAAGCAAACAAAAGAAGAACTTTGAAAAATAAATGGAGACAAATGAAAATGAAAATTCAACAATCTAAAATCTTCAGGACACAGTAAAAGCAGTTCTAAGAGGGAATTATATAGCAATACAGGCCTACCTCAAAATACAAGAAAAAGATCAAATAAACAATCTAAACTTACCTTTAAAGGAACTAGAAAAAGAAAAACAAAAAACGAAGCCCAAGGTGAGTAGAAGAAAGGAAATAGTAAAGCTCAGAGCAAAAATAAATGACATAAAGACTAAAAATTAAATAGAAAATAATCAATAAAACCAAGAGCTGGTTCTTTGAAAAGATAAACAAAAATGACAAACCTTTAGCCAGGTTCATCAAGAAAAAGAGAGAAAGGACCCAAATAAATAAAATCAGAAATGAGAGAGAAGAAATAAAGATAGATACTACAGAAATACAAAAGATTATAAGAGAATATTATGAAAAATCATATGCCAACAAACTGGACAACCTAGAAGAAATGGATAAATTCCTAGCTCCAAACTGAAGCAGGAAAAAATAGAAAATCTGAACAGACCAATTACAAGTAATGAATTTGAATTAGTAATCAAAAAACTACCAAAAAATAGAAGTCCAGGACCAGATGGATTCACAGGCAACTTACACCAAACTTTTAAAGAGTTAATACCCATTCTCCTCAAACTATTCCAAAAGATAGAACAGGAAGGAAAGCTTCCAAATGCATTCTACGAGGCCAGCATTACCCTGATACCCAAACTAAACAATGACACCACACAAAAAAGAAAACTACAGGCCAATATCTCTGATGAACATAGATGCAAAAATCCTCAACAATATAGTAGCAAACCACATGCAACAATACATGAGAAAGATCACTCACCATGATCAGGTAGGATTTATTCCAGGGATACAAGGATGGCCCAATATTGCCAAATCAATCAATGTGATATACTACATCAATAAAACAAAGGATAAAAATCATATGATCATCTCAACAGATGCAGAAAAAGCATTTGTCAAGTTTCAACATCCATTCATGATAAAAACTCTCAACAAAGTAGAGTCAGAGGAACATACCTCAACATAATAAAGCCATATATAAAAAACCCACAGTTAATATCATACTCAATGGCAAAAGCTGACAGCTTTTCCTTTAAGGTGAGGAACAAGACAAGGATGTCCACTCTTGCCACTTTTAATTAATGTAGTACTGGAAGTCCTAGCCACAGCAATCAGACAAGAAAAAGAAATAAGAAGCATCCATATTGGTAAAGAAGTAGTTAAACTGTCACTATTTGCAGATGACATAATATTATACATACACAATGCTAAAGACTCTACCACAAAACTACTAGAAATAATAAACAAATTCAGTAAAGTGTCAGGATACAAAATTAATACCCAGAAATTGGTAGTGTTTCTGTACACTAATAACAAAGTAGCAGAAAGAGAAATTTGAAAAAACACCATTTACAAGTGCACCAAAAAAAAATTTTAAATACCTAGGAATAAACTTAACCAAAGAAGTGAAAGACCTGTACTTCTAAAGCTATAAAACAATGATGAAAGAAATTAAAGAGGACACAAACAAATGGAAAGACATCCCATGCTCATGGACTGTAAGAATTAATATTGTTAAAATGTCCATATTACCCAAAGGAATCTACAGAATCAATGCAATTCCTATCAAAATAACAACAGCATTTCCAAAAAACCAGAACAAGTAATATTAAAATTTGTATGGAATCCCAAAATACTCCAAATAGCCAAAGCAATTCTGAACAAGAAAGAAGGACAAAGCTAGAGGTATCACAATCCCAGATTTCAAGAAATACTGCAAAGCTGTAGAAATCAAAACAATATGGTAGTGGCACAAAAATAAACAAATCAATGGAACAAAATAGAGACCCCATGGTCGATTAACCTATGATGAAGGAGACAAGAATACACAATGGGGAAAAGACAGTCTTTTCAATAAATGATGCTGGGGAAACTGTACACCTACACATAAAAGAATGAAACTGGACCACTATCTTACACCATACACAAAAATAAACTCAAAATGGATTAAAGACCTAGCTGTGAGACCTGAAACCATAAAAATTCTAGAAGAGAACATAGGCAGTAATTTCTCTGATATTGGCCATAAAAACATTTTTCTAGATATGTCTCCTAAGACAAGGGAAACAGAAGCAAAAGTAAATTACTGGGGTGTATCAAAATAAAAAGCTTTTGTACAGCAAAAGAAATCATCAACAAAACAAAAAGAAAACCTACTGAATGGGAGAAGATACTTGCAAATGACATATCTAATAAACGGTTTAATATCCAAAATATATAAAGAACTTATACAACTCAACATCAAGAAAACCAAACAATCCAATTTAAAAATGGACTAAGGAACTGAATAAACATTTTTTTAAAGAAGACATACAGAAGGCCAAGAGACACATGAAAAGATGCTCAACATCGCTAGTCACCAGGGAAATGCAAATCAAAACCACAAAGAGATATCATCTTAAACCAGTTAGAATGGCTAAAATCAAAATGACAAGAAATGACTAGTGTTAGCAAGGATGTGGAGAAAAAGGAACCCTCATGCACTGTTGGTGGGAATGTAAATTGATACAGCCACTGTGGAAAGAGTATGGAGGCTCCTCAAAAAATTAAAAATAGAAATGCCACATGATCCAATAATTCCACTATTGGGTATTTGCCCGAAGAAAATGAAAATACTAAATCAAAAAGATATGTACATTTATGTTTACTGCACTATTTACAATAGCCAAGATATGGAAGCAACCTAAATGTCCATCAAGAGATGAATGGATAAAGAAAATGTGGTATATATACACAATGGGATATTATGCAGCCATAAAAGGGATGAGATTGTGCCATTTGAGAGATGGATGAACCTAAAGGTTATTATGCTAAGTGCAATAAATCAGAGAAAGACAAATACCATATGATTCCACTCATAAGTGGAATTAAAAAAAAAAAGAATAAACAAACAAAAAGCAGAATCAGACCTATAAATACAGAGAACAAACTGATGGTTGCCAGTGGGGAGCAGGATGGAGGACTGGGCAAAATGGGTGAAGAAGAGAGGAAGATACAGGCTTCCAGTTATGGAATGAATGGCACAGGAATAAAAGGCTCAGAATAAGGAATACAGTCAATGATACTGGAATAGCAATGTAATGAGACAGATGGTAGCTACACTTGTGGTGAGCATAGCATTACGTACAAACTTGTCAAATCACTAAGTTGTACCCCTGAAACTAATGTAACATTGTATGTCAACTAAACAAATAAATTAAAAAAAAAAATCTCTGGCTAGATTTATTACAAACTTTAAAGTATAAGTAAGTGTTGGACGGAAGTGTAGAGAAAAAAATCCATTATATTTCCAATATAGAAGGCAATATTTAGATTAACGGTATAGTATTATTTTTAGAGAGTAAGATTAGATCTCATTTCTCCTCAGCATGACTTACAGTAGAAATGTCTTTAATTGAACATAAGAATAAAAAAAAAAGAAAAAAAGAAATGTCTTTGAGACTATTTTTAGCAACAACTGAACTGAAAAATTAAGGGATTAATTGGGTTGCCATTAAAAGGGATTAAAAGGATTGCCATTGTTTCAAGCCATTAACTTTTGGGGTAACTTGTTACACAACAATGTATAACTCTAATACACACTTCTACTTCCTGCCTAATATTCTCACACCAATGTCTTGATTCCAGTTGCTGCTATGGCAATCAGATTTCACAGGTGTGAGTTCACAGCAGTTGACCTGAGCTGTAGTTTGTTTCTCATTTTGTGCCCTAAATGTTCTAACACTACAGTTATAAGACTCCTGTGAGAAATTGCTCAGCATTCTCCGTGAGCAAACCTGTGTAGGGGAGGAAAAAATAATTTTCCTCTACCCTTCTAGGTTCTGTGACTAAGACTCCCTTATAATAAAAGACAGATTGACAGGAGAGAAAAATAATTTTTGTTCCAATTTTAGTATATGTGCTGCCAAAGCGAGCATGAAAAAAAAAATTTTAATTATGTTCACCCCACAAATATATGAGATTCCAAAGGTGGCCAAATGATTAAGGTTTATATACCCCTTTAAGCTAAGGAGAGGGATAAAAGTCTGGAGCTTCAGGAGGGGGAAATGAAAAGAGGAAATGTTTGCTAAACAAAGGTTGCCCCACCATGCAGATAAGTCTCTCAGGTGAAAAAGTTATCTCTGGTAATAGCTCTCTTCCAGGTATATGCCCCCTTTCTAATGCAGATTTCTCTTTCAAAATAGTAATTGCTACTCCTGTTTCAGAGCTTCTCTTACATCTGCAGTTCCTCAAAATAATCAGTCTGGGTGGCTCAGTCGGTTAAAGTGGCTAAGCATCTGCCTTCTGCTCAGGTCATGATCTCAGGGTCCTGGGATCAAATCCTGAATTGGGCTCCCTGCTCAGTGGGGGACCTGCTTCTCCCTCTCCCTCTGCCTGCCACGCCCCCTGCTTGTGCTCATTCTCTCTCTCTCTCTAAAATAAATAAATAATTTTAAAAATAAAATAAAAAATAATAATCAGCCCAAAATATTCCTTATACCAAGGAGGCATATTTTGGGTGGTAAATTCTGCTACCCTTCATGGGGAAGTGCAAGGAAGTTACTCTTTGTGGGGTACCTCTTGACCAGTGAAGGACAGGAGCCAGTAGAAACATCTTCCCTCTTCTGTTGCATAGATGGACATTCTAATAGTCTACACAGATCCTCAGGAGGCCCCAGTGTGATGAAGAACCAGTTGGCTTGCAATAATGACCAACTCAATTACGCATCCTTCTTTGGCTTTCCCTCCTACCTGCTAACCTTTTATCAGAGTAAATTTATTTTGCAAAATAAACTACCTGCACTCAAGCCCTTGTCTCAGGCTCTGTTTTTGGGTGGGTACTGTGAACCCAAGCTAAGGTACTTTGTCTCCCTTTAGCATGGTGTTACCAGGTCAAGGAATTGCTAAGATATTGATGGCTCTCTGTTTCTTATATATTGAAGCAAATTTCTAGCATATTCTAGTAAACACATACTCTTTCTTTTGCTTAATATTACACATTGTCTCTTACTTCTTACTCATACTATTTCCCACCTCACAGACACAAAACCTGTATAACCCAAAATTCTCTCTGACAGACATCTCCATAACAGCATGCATACTCAGTCACAATTCAAATACACTGTGTACTTTGATCAAGATGTAGCTGTTCGACTTGAAATGTTTGCAGTGCAGCAGCCTGTCATGTACACCAACAGAGAACCCCTAGGAAATACATTTGTTTAAGCTGATTTCACAGTGTGGGTTTGGCTTCCAGTTAGTTATTTTGTTATTTTTACAGATATATGAGTAAAAGAGCACCTCTGATTCCTGCTCGAATCAGATACCTGCATCAACTGCAACTAAACCCCAAGATCTCCAGTTCATTTCAGATAGCATCCTAAACAACACTGGTTCCTACAGAGCTTGTACAATGCCCGACAGCTCTGTGTAGAAAGAGGGCCAAATCCCAGATCCTAACCCCATGGTCTTTGCCCCAAAATCCAGATAATATTTTTTGCAAAAGCTGTCTGTGTCTGTGTGTGTGAGAGAGAGCATTTTACAACTGACCTTTCAAGAAATTCCACAGATCTATTTTTTAAGAAGAAAAATGTGGTGTCTCCCTCAGCATTTCCTAATTTAGAAAGAAAATTCGTTTTCATTTAAAATCATTGGCAAAATTTCTAAAAATGATAAAAGAGACTCCTAAATAAAATGCATTTATTCTTGGATTACATAGCTCCCTCTTTCCCTTCCTGATCTCATGCTGAGATAAAACTTCTAATTCTCTCTCTCAGCTCTGGAAGATAACTCTTTTGGGATAACTCTTTTATCCACAATACCAAGACGATTGGCTCTCAACTCTACTTGGTTTTTATCCCAAGACTAATGAGGGATGAAAGCAGAAGGGAGAATTGGGGAGATTTTCCAAAGTAGCCTAAAGAGGCTATTGAAATTGCCTCTGAGCCTTTCAGGGCAACTTGGGGCCTTCTAAAGAATTTAAGTATAAATAAGCAATTTTCACATAGCAACAACTTTGCTGTGGAAACTAAATGAGTTACACAACAGCTTGTGGTCATGTATAAATTTGTTCTCTTATCTTTCTTTGTCCTTTGTCTAAAACAGCCAACCCATTCTTAAAGGGCCAGACAGTAAAAATGGCTTATGAGCCATATAGTTTCCATCACAAATGCTCAACTCTCCCTTTATAGAGTGAAAATAGCCAGAGACAATACATAAATCAATGAGTGTGGCTGTGTTCTAATAAAACTTTATTTATAAAAACAAGGCCAGCCTGCCAACTCTATTTTTCCAAACCACAGTCTAGAAAAAGAAATTTAAAGAACTATGGAGTGAGGTTATATCTTTTGGTTTCTATGACATCCTCTTGTCCCATTTCACCACTATATTTTAGTTTATTAAAATACATGGAAAGAGAAGAGATGTCATTGTGGTACATATGGAAATAGGAACATAACTTTGAAAAACTTCTAGAACAGGAAACACAACTGAAAATAATAAAGGGCTGTCTACACTGATGGATCATCCAAGTTCAGCTTCACAGTATGTCTGCTGTACTTTGAAAGTTCAAGAAAAATGCTACTCTGTGTAATGGATGGTTGTGTCAAGCACAGAAATAAACAAAAATGCAAATAGGTCATTGATTCATGCAGATAATGGCTAAATAAAACTATTTTCTAAAGTAAGTATCTCCTTGACCAAAATAGATATGTCCCCATCTCATAGTAATCAGTGTGCTGTCATACCTTCCATAATACAGAGCACAACTCAGCATGTCTGACATGACATTAATAAGCTGAGGTAACATCCAAAAATTCCTCCCTGTCTGCCTCATCCAGAATTTTGTGTAAGATCTTTACAAGGTATGAGAACCTCAGAAATCATAAGTGAAAGTGTTATACAATGTTTCTCAGGTATGTTATACAAATTTTTCTCAGGAAAATATCGATAACTATCAACAGCTTCTCACAGAACTCCATGATCCTAAGTAAGAAAAATCACATTGTTGATGAATAAATGAGAAAAATGAAACCATTCATTCAACCTAAATTTTAGTCCAGCTTATATGACTGGAAGGACAGCAAGGAATTAAAAAAATAAAATAAAATAAAATCCAAGTAAAAAATGTCCTTCCATTGAAACCTCAAATGTCACAATTCCTTGATTCCTTTGTGTTCATGATTAGATTTTATTTCAGCTCCATTTTAAAAATGTCTTTTGTTTTAAAATGTTCTTCATACATAAAACTTCTTGTGACAGAATGTCACACACACACACACACACACACACACAAATGATGGGATTTCTATTTCTGTACCATGATTCAGGGAGCTCAAAGTAGGGTTGCTACCTTTGGCAAACAAAAGTATAGAACACCCAGTTAAATTTGAATTTTGTATGAGATATACTAAAAAATTACTCATTGTTATCTATTTTATCTGGCAAGGCTGGAAGGAATATCACTCCCAACCTTACAATGAGAAAAGAGCTAAAGTAGCTTCAAATTCATGACATTTTTTGAACTCCTCAGAGAACTGAAGTTGCAGAACAAATAACTGGCTCAGAATTTGAGGAGAAACAGGCACCTACTGGGAGAGAGGAGATGGAAGCACTCACCTGGATTAAAAGCAACAGAAGACAAGTAAGATTTAGCTAGAATAATTGATGAATTGGTGAAGGCCAGTACAGGATGGGGAAGATGGCATGAAAGCACTGAGAACCACAGAAATTGGGAAAGTGCATACTTTCAGCCCTCGTTTCTCTACAAACACCACCAGATGCTCACACACACACACAAAAGAAAAAGTTTTAAGACTATCAATTTTGATGCAAACCTGTGAGGGGACAGCAGTCATGTGGGGGAAGAAGGACACCTCATCTATTTCCCTCATCTCCCCTACTGAACAAAAGTCTTAATCTTTGGGGAAAAGGGAGGAGTAACAATAACACCATCCTTAGGGCACGAGTGAAAACTCTTTGCAGCTGGGGGAGGAAAATAGAAAAAGAAAAAAGCTTAATCCTCTGTAAGGGGGGCATGAATACACACTGGCTCAAAATTACAGCCAAGGAAGTGAGTGAGGAATTGAGAAAGCCATACTCCCAAGACTCTACCTAGGACTGAGATTTAATCATAACAATAGAGAATGTTTCATTCCACAGTCCTTTATCACTACGAAAAATGTTCAAACAGGTAACAAGAATAGTGCGGAGAGAGGGAGTAAGAATGTAAAAGAGAGAAGCAAGAATGTACAAAGAGAACCTCTTTGAGGCAAAATAGAAAGAGAAGACCAAACAGACACTGCTCTCCAAACAAACTCCCAACCTAAACACAAGGCAGCCCTAAGAAATGTGAGGCCCGTAGAACATTGAGGGTAACCATAGCAACAAAACCCCTGAAAACCAGCCCAACTGCTCACAATATTACTTCCAATCCCCACACTAAAGACCTAATGAAAGGAAAGGTGTGTCCATTTCCAGGCATTAAAAACTATTTACCTCAGTCTCTTTTATCATATACAAGACATCCAGCTTTCACAAAATATTATGAGGTATATGAAAAAGAAAGAAAGAGACGCAAAGGAGAGCAATCATTAGAACCAGACTTAGTTATGACACAGATATGGAGCTGACAGAGAATTTTAAAATAACAATGAAAAGCTCTAAACAAAAAAGCAGGCAACATGCAAGACCAGATGAATAGTTTTATCAGAGAAACATGAAACAAATGAAGATGCTAAAGTGAAAAAGCATAGTAACAGAGCTAATGGATGGCACTGACAGGCTCACTGAACTCTACCAGTGAAACTATCAGTTAACCTGGAGATAAGGCAATAGAAATTACCCAAACTGAAACAGAGATTTAAAAAAAAAAGTGAAAAATAAACCGACAGCTGTGGGACAATGCCAAACATTTACAACTTACACATAATAGGAATCCCAAAAAGAAAAGACAGAACAGTATAGAAGAAACACTTGAAGAGAAAATGGCCAAGAACTCCCCCAAATTAATGTGGCAGATGCCAAAGTGCTCAGAGAAAAGCAAGCAGGATAAATACTAACACACACACATCTTCAAATGCTGTATTCAAACTAGTGAAAGCAAGAGGCAAAATTTTAAAAGCAACCAGAAGAGGCAAGGTGTGTGCCAGCCACCACCTGAGGACTTCCAGCAACTGGCCGGCGGCGTGGGCCTCCTCCTGGCCCTCCACGCTCTTGCTACCCCCGGGGTAGCCATGCGCGGGACCAGGGGCTGGAGGCCACAGCCCGACACTGACTGGGATTCCGTGGGGCCTGGGGGCAGTTGCCTCTCTGTGGTGGTCAGAGTCCTTGGGGCCCATCTCAGAGACGCCAGGTCCCATTCCAGCAACAATTGGAGGAGGTGGTCCCTGTGACTCCAAGAAGAGGTTTTCACTGGATCATTTTATTCTAGCTCCTTGGAATGTCTTCCTAAGAGGAAGACTTATATCTATCCAGGAGGATCTTCATGATGGTTTAACTCCATCCTCCATTGTCATTCTTGACAGTATTCATCATGAAATGGAGACATATTGCTGCAGTTCAGGGTCTCTTCTGATTTGTTTAGTGTATATTTTTCTGGGGTCGTCGTTACCTGTTAGCATTTTGTTCTCTTGTTCATCTGTTCTCCTCTGGACAAAATGACAAGATGGAAAAACTCACCGCAAAAAAAAAGAACAAGAGGCAGTACCAACTGCCAGGGACCTAATCAATATGGACATTAGTAAGACACTGGAACTAGTATAAAGATACTAGCTGGGCTTGAAAAAAACATGGAAGATACTAGAGAAACCCTTTCTGGAGAAATAAAAGAGTTAAAATCTAACCAAGTCGAAATCAAAAAGGCTATTAATGAGGTGCAATCAAAAATGGAGGCTCTAACTGCTAGGATAAATGAGGCAGAAGAGAGAATCAGTGATACAGAAGACCAAATGATGGAAAATAAAGAAGCTGAGAAAAAGAGAGAGAAACAACTATTGGATAACAAGGGCAGAACTCGAGAAATAAGTGATACCATAAGACGAAACGACATTAGAATAATTGGGATCCCAGAAGAAGAAGAAAGACAGAGAGGGGCAGAAGGTATATTGGAGAAAATTATAGCAGAGAACTTCCCTAATTTGGGGAAGGAAACAGGCATCAAAATCCAGGAGGCACAGAGAACCCCCCTCAAAATCAATAAAAATAGGTCAACACCCCAACATCTAATAGTAAAACTTACCAGTCTCAGAGACAAAGAGAAAATCCTGAAAGCAGCTCGGGACAAGAGGTCTGTAACCTACAATGGTAGAAACATTAGATTGGCAACAGACCTATCCACAGAGACCTGGCAGGCCAGAAAGGACTGGTATAATATATTCAGAGCACTAAACAAGAAAAATATGCAGCCAAGAATACTATATCCAGCTAGGCTGTCATTGAAAATACAAGGAGAGATAAAAAGCTTCCAGGACAAACAAAAACTAAAAGAATTTGCAAACACGAAACCAGCACTACAGAAAATATTGAAAGGGGTCCTCTAAGCAAGGAGAGAGCCTAAAAATAACATAGACCGGAAAGGAACAGAGACAATATACAATAACAGTCACCTTACAGGCAATACAATGGCACTAAATTCATATCTTTCAATAGTTACCCTGAATGTAAATGGGCTAAATGTCCCAATCAAAAGACACAGGTTACCAGACTGGATAAAAAAACAAGACCCATCGATATGCTGTCTGCAAGAGGCTCATTTTAGACCCAAAAGACACCTCCAGATTGAAAGTGAGGGGGTGGAAAATCATTTACCATGCTAATGGACACCAAAAGAAAGCTGGAGTGGCAATCCTTATATCAGACAAATTAGATTTTAAACCAAAGACTATAATAAGAGATGAGGAAGGGCACTATATCATACTTGAAGGGTCTATCCAACAAGAAGATCTAACAACTGTAAATATCTATGCCCTAACATGGGAGCAGCCAATTAATAACAAAAGTAAAGAAACACATCGACAACAATACAATAATAGTAGGGGATTTTAACACCCCCCTCACTGAAATGGACAGATCATCTAAGCAAAAGATCAACAAGGAAATAAAGACTTTAAATGACATACTGGACCACATGGACTTCACAGATATATTCAGAACATCCCATCCCAAAGCAACAGAATACACATTCTTCTCTAGTGCCCATGGAACATTCTCCAGAATAGATCACATCCTAGGTCACAAATCAGGTCTCAACTGGTACCAAAAGACTGGGATCATTCCCTGCATATTTTTGGACCACAGTGCTTTGAAACTAGAACTCAATCACAAGAGGAAAGTCGGAAAGAACTCAAATACACGGAGGCTAAAGAGCATCCTACTAAAGAATGAATGGGTCAACCAGGAAATTAAAGAAGAATTAAAAAAATTCATGGAAACCAATGAAAATGAAAACACAACTGTTCGAAACCTTTGGGATGCAGCAAAGGCAGTCCTAAGAGGAAAGTATATAGCAATAGAAGCCTTTCTCAAGAAATGAGAAAGGTCTCAAATACACAACCCAACCCTACACCTAAAGGAGCTGGAGAAAGAACAGCGAATAAAGCCTAAACTCAGCAGGAGAAGAGAAATAGTAAAGATCAGAGCAGAAATCAATGAAATAGAAACCAAAAGAACAATAGAACAGATCAAAGAAACTAGGAGCTGGTTCTTTGAAAGAATTAACAAGATTGATAAAGCCCTGGCCAGACTTATCAAAAAGAAAAGAGAAATGACCCAAATAAATAAAATCATGAATGAAAGAGGAGAGATCACAACCAACACCAAAGAAATACAAACAATTATACGAACATATTATGAGCAACTATATGCCAGCAAATTAGACAACCTGGAAGAAATGGATGCATTCCTAGAGAAGTATCAACTACCAAAACGGAACCAGGAAGAAATAGAAAACCTGAACAGACCCATAACTGCTAAGGAAATTGAAGCAGCAATCAAAAATCTCCCAACAAACAAGAGCCCAGGGCCAGATGGCTTCCCAGGGGAATTCTACCAAATATTTAAAGAAGAATTAATACCTATTCTTCTGAAACTGTCCCAAAAAAATAGAAATTGAAGGAAAACTTCCAAACTCATTTTATGAGGGCAGCATTACCTTGATCCCAAAACCAGACAAAGACCCCATCAAAAAGGAGAATTACAGACCAATATCCCTGATGAATATGGATGCAAAAATTCTCACCAAAATACTAGCCAATAGGATCCAACAGTACATTAAAAGGATTATTCACCACGACCAAGTGGGATTTATTCCTGGGCTGCAAGGTTGGTTCAACATCCGCAAATCAATCAATGTGATACAATACATTAATAAAAGAAAGGACAAAAACCATCTGATCCTCTCAATAGATGCAGAAAAAGCATTTGACAAAGTACAGCATCCTTTCTTGATCAAAACTCTTCACAGTGTAGGGATAGAGGGTACATACCTCAATATCATAAAAGCCATCTATGAAAAACCCACAGCAAATATCATTCTCAATGGGGAAAAACTGACAGCTTTCCCCCTAAGGTCAGGAACACGGCAGGGATGTCCACTATCACCACTGCTATTCAACATTGTACTAGAAGTCCCAGGCACAGCATCAGACAACAAAAAGAAATAAAAGGCATCCGAATCGGCAAAGAAGAAGTCAAACTCTCACTCTTTGCAGATGATATGATACTTTATGTGGAAAACCCAAAAGACTCTACCCCAAAACTGCTAGAACTCATATAGGAATTCAGTAAAATGGCAGGATATAAAATCAACACACAGAAATCAGTGGCATTTCTATACACCAACAACAAGAGGGCAGAAAGAGAAATTAAGGAGTCGAGCCCATTTACAATTGTCCCCACAACCATAAGATACCTAGGAATAAATCTAACCAAGGAGGCAAAGAATCTATACTCAGAAAACTATAGAATACTTATGAAAGAAATTGAGGATGACATAAAGAAGTAGAAAAACATTCCATGCTCGTGGATGGAAGAAGAAATACTGTGAAAATGTCTATGCTACCTGGAGCAATCTACACAATGCAATCCCTATCAAAATACCATTCACTTTTTTCAAAGAAATGGAACAAATAATCCTAAAATTTGTATGGAACCAGAAAAGACCCCGAATAGCCAGAGGAATGTTCAAAAAGAAAAGCAAAGCTAGTGGCATCACAATCCGGACTTCAAGCTCTATTACAAAGCTGTAATCATCAAGACAGTATGGTATTGGCACAAAAACAGACACATAGATCAATGGAACAGAACAGAGAGCCCAGAAATGGACCCTCCACTCTATGCTCAACTAATCATTGACAAAGCAGGAAAGAATGTCCAATGGAAAAAAGACAATCTCTTCAACAAATGGTGTTGGGAAAATTGGACAGCCACATGCAGAAGAATGAAACTGGACCATTTCCTTACACCCCACACAAAAATAGACTCAAAATGATTGAAAGACCTAAATGTGAGATAGGAGTCCATCAAAATCCTAAAGGAGAACACAAGCAGTAACCTCTTCAACCTCAGCCACAGCAACTTCTTCCTAGAAATATCACCAAAGACAAAGGGAAGCAAGGGCAAAAAGGAACCATGGGGACTTCATCAAGATAAAAAGCTTTTGCACAGCAAAGGAAACAGTCAACAAAACCAAAAGACAACCGACAGAATGGGAGAAGATATTTGCAAATGACATATCAGATAAAGGGCTAGTATCCAAAATCTGTAAAGAACTTACCAAACTCAACACCCAAAGAACAAATGATCCAATCAAGAAATGGGCAGAAGACATGAACAGACATTTTTCCAAAGAAGACATCCAAATGGCCAACAGACACATGAAAAAGTGCTCAACATCACTCGGCATCAGGGAAATCCAAATCAAAACCTCAGTGAGATACCACCTTACAGCAGTCAGAATGGCTCAAATTAACAAGTCAGGAAATGACAGATGTTGGCAGGGATACGGAGAAAGGGGAACCCTCCTACACTGTTGGTGGGAATGCAAGCTGGTGCAACCACTCTGGAAAACAGTATGGAGGTTCCTCAGAAAGTTGAAAATAGAGCTACCGTATGACCCAGCAATTGCACTACTGGGTATTTACCCCAAAGATACAAGTGTAGTGATCCGAAGGGGCACATGCACCCCAATATTTATAGCAGCAATGTCCACAATAACCAAACTATGGAAAGAGCCAAGATTTCCATCAACCGATGAATGGATAAAGAAGATGATATATATATATATACACACACACAATGGAATATTATGCAGCCATTAAAAAAATGAAAAACGAAATATTGCCATTTGTGACAACGTGGATGGAACTAGAGGGTATTCAGCTGAGCAAAATAAGTCAAGTATCATATGATCTCACTGATAATGAGGAATTCTTAATCTCAGGAAACAAACTGAGGGTTGCTGGAGTGGTGGGGGGTGGGAGGAGTGGGATGGTTGGGTGATGGACACTGGGGAGGGTATATGCTATGGTGAGCTCTTTGAATTGTGTAAGACTGATGAATCACAGACCTGTACCTCTGAAATAAATAATACATTATATGTTAAGAAAAAAAAAAGAAGATAGTAGGAAGGGAAAAATGAAGAGGGGGAAATTGGAGAGGGAGATGAACCATGAGAGACTATGGACTCTGAGAAACAAACTGAGGGTTCTAGAAGGGAGGGGGATGGGGGTTGGGTTAGCCTGGTAATGGGTATTAAAGACGGCACTTATTGAATGGACCACTGGGTGTTATACGCAAACAATGAATCATGGGACACTACATCAGAAACTAATGATGTAATGTATGATGATTAACATAACATAATAAAATAAAATTAAAAAAAAAAGCAACCAGAAGAAAAAGAAATATTACATACAGAGGAAGAAAGTTTAAGTATTACAGTAGATTTCCTATCAGAAGCCATATAACCCAGAAGACAATGAGAGAGATCGTTAAAATGCTTGTATGGGGGTTGTGGGGAAACCATCAATCCAGACTTCTACAACCTGTGAAAACAACTTTCTTTTTTTTTTTTTTAAAGATTTTATTTATTTATTTGAGAGAGAGAATGAGAGAGAGAGCACATGAGAGGGAGGAGGGTCAGAGGGAGAAGCGGACTCCCTGCTGAGCAGGGAGCCTGATGCAGGACTCGATCCTTGGACTCCAGGATCATGACTTGAGCCAAAGGCAGTCGCTTAACCAACTGAGCCACCCAGGCGCCCTGTGAAAACAACTTTCAAAACTGTATGAGAAAAAAAAAGACTTCCTCAAACAAATAAAAATGAATGGAATCATCACCTGCAAATCTATTTTGCAAGAAATCTTAAAGGAATTTCACCAGGCAGAAGGATACCAGACTGAAACTTGGATATGGGAAAGGAAATAAAGAGTACCAAAGACTGGTAGAAAATATCTGCAAATCATACATCTGATAATTAACTTATATAAAGACTTCTCAAAACCCAACAATAAGAAAACACACAATGCAAATTTAAAAATGGGACATATTTCTGAACAGATGTTCCACCAAGGAAGACATATGGACGGTAAATAAGCTTATGAAAGGATGCTCAACATTGGTAGTCACTAAGGAAATGTAAATTCAAACCACAATAAGAGAGTAATACACAGCATAGCTAACATTAGAAAAGTGGGGTTAAGGGCAAACAGATTCAATGGCTGTCTTTGCAAATCTTCTAGGTAACATATGATTTCAAACTAAAGAGTGGCAAGGGGCACCTGGGTGGCTCAGTTGGTTGAGCATCCAACTCTAGATCTTGGCTCAGGTCTTGATCTCATGGTAGTGAGTTTGAGCCCCATGTTGGGCTCCATGCTGGGCATGGAGCCTACTTATTTATTTATTAAATAAATAAATAGTGACAAAAAAGGCATGGGATGATTTTCCATTCTTGAGAGTGCAGTAGCAAAGGATCATGGTTACTGGTAGTGAGGGCATCAGAAGAAAGAGGACATCTTTAGGAGTACTAAAGACACGCTTTGGCCCAGGAAGATTCTGCCAGAGGACCACCAGTTAATTCTTCTTAAGCGGCCCTTGAAGGAAACTGGAATATGTAACCCTAAAATATCCCTCTTTGACATAAAAATTATTTCGAACTAAACGCAATTAAGAAGGTACAAATGCAGGGGGAAAAAAAAAACCAAAAAACAACTACTTCTCTTCTGCCTCAAGGCAGGATATAAATTCCTTTATTGGAGACAGACTTTTATGAGCCCAGAGATGATTCCAGATGAATCTGGAAACAAACCTTACTCCATTAGTTCCCTCCCATATATCTACCTTCCCACAGTTTGCTGCCCTTGGAAGCCAAAAACTGCTTTCCTTTGTCCTGTCATTTGTCTACTTAGGTATTGTTCTTTGTTGAAAATGCTGTGTAATATTTAAGCTGGAATTCTAAGTTGCCATTTTTAGTTACTTTTGGCTTAGGTTTCTGCCAGCGATGTGCACTGCATGCATTAATAAACTTTGTTTTTCTCTTATTAATCTGTCTTTTTGTTAAAGACTCTCAGCTAAAAACCAAAGGTTAGACAAAGGTAACGTTTGGCGTCTCCTACCCTCTCATGGATTCAAAGATATCCTGGCAACTCTAGCTGACAGCCAAGTATATTCAGGGCAATCATAAACCTACAAGTTTTGGCAACCACAGAGGATCAAATCTGGAGTGATGAATTTTCCTTCGTTGTTTTCTGCAATGTCCCCCACATTAGGAAGGAAGTATGACAGAATGGAGAAGAAGACAAGGAGTTTCTCAAGCAGTGAACTATCTGGTATGTTTAAGTGATCTCATTGTTCAGTTCGGGTTTATTATAGTGTCCAATGATGAAACACATGTAAGTTAAGAAGTGGTCTGTTTTGGTGGTGACTGTGCCTGCCTTAATGACTACTTCCCCTTGCAGTTATGGGCAATTTTTCCTTTCATTTAAGACAATTCTAAGACCCCACGAGGCAGAAGTTGATTTGGGGGCTTCATGTAGACCTGGCTTCACTGATTGGGCCTTGGTAAGTTCACCTCCTGAACATTGTCATTCTTCAGTCTTAAGCGTCTTTTTAAGAAAAATTTAAAATGTTAATGTTCTGGATTCAGACTTTAGTGTTCCAAATCCTTTTCAGGTGTGCTCACATATAACCACATAACATCTGGTGAATTTCTCAGAAAATGCTGGCCTACATAGTCTTTGAATTTAGTTCATGATTCTATCAATTAAATTTAAAATAACCAAAAATATGACATAATTTCCTCCACTCAGCTTCACACATGACCACTTTTAAGGAAGCCAAATACAATCTTATTTTTGGCTGATGAAACATAAATAGAAAACCACATTTCTGCATATGTATAAAATAGAGACCTATGTGAAGAACTTCTAGCAACCGCTCCAAATGATACTTGTCCAGGAATAAACATGTAGAGAATCACTCTTTGCTTTGTTGAACTAGTTAAGCTTTTTCTGGAGGCACCACTGGTTGTATTTTACTCGTCTCTCTCTGTTAGTTATTCTAGCTCTGAAAATGAAAATTACGCCCTGAGAATGGTTTCTCTTATCATTCATTTTCTCTGCACTCAAGGAACAGAGGAACAATCTCGATCATAAAGCTCCCAGAGGTATTCCTTACCCTTCTCATCCTACTTCATTGGCTTAAAATGGATGTTATAATGCTCCACCTGCATGGCACTTGGGACTGCAACCGCTCCAGCAGCTTTCCCACTGCAGACAGGAGAAGACTCTGTCCTGGGGAGGAGATCCTCTCGCTGCAGGCTCCTGCGCCCATGCCTTACTAAGAGCCTGAGGAACATCTTGCATATCAGGTCAGTTTCCTTTTCTTACCCCCAAGCCCTCTCTCAATCCCCTTTCCCATGAGAAGCATGTTTTCACAGGGAGACTGCCTTTGGGTGTGTCATTTTTGTGTGAAGCAGACAGTTTTCACTGATATCAAAGAGGAGCCAACATCAAGGGCAGGGACCATAATACTTATCTTGCTGTGTGGTGTTTATTTCCCTGTTTCTCCCTTTGGATTATGCGAATCTTGAGGGCAGGAACTATGTCTTTGACCCAGAATAAATGTCCAGTACATTTTAAAGATTACTTACTTAGTTAATCATAGTACTCTTTAATCTCACCACTAATAGCAATAAATACAAACAAACAAAGTAGGTAGATGACCCAACAAACAGAAAGTCCAAAGACAAACTAATTGGAATAGAATAATGAACATTTTGATTCTCTGATAAAATTTTTATTTAGATATATGAGATAGATTATCTATATACAAGGTTCTAAAATCCAGCAATGGAAAGGAAGCAAGAAAAAAAAGACTTGAGGAAGTTCTGCTTCTTATAAGCAAGACAACTTTCTAATGACTATATATCCTGTAACAGCTGGTTTGGCCAATTCCCTTTTTCAGCCTGCACTTTGGGCATGATGAACTTTGCTTTTAGCCTTGAAATAGGCAGAATCATTGGTTTTTCAAAAGCAATTATCCTCATAAACTTGGGCATCCCCGATCTTTGGAAAAGAGAACAGAACTCTCAAGCAGGATTTAACCACAATTTGGTTTTGTGTTGGGAAGTAAGAAAAACAACCTGAATGCTGAAGTTTCCCCACCCCCCATAAATGAATGTCATTGACTGTATCTGGAAACCTACTCTCCACCTACCAAAAACCTAGTGAACAATTCAATACCTCTGTGATGTGGGCAGGTCCTCAAACAAACCGCCTATCATCCTGGAGAGTATATTTTCACGTGGTTTCTTTAACAGACAGAGAAGAAAGACGAATACCAAGAACTCCACAGCTGCTTCTGCATGAGGCAAGGGTTTTCCATCCATACTGTAGCATTTGGCCCCCAAATCACTTTTTACACTCCATAGTGTGTGTCTGCATAGCAAGGAAGGAAAGGGAGTTGGAACTACATGGGGCCACATGAGAAATGGAATTGCTTCTCTTGGCATCAGGTGCTAGACAATCTAAGAAACTACTCCCTGGGACAGTTCTTTATTGACTTGAAGTAATCTGACTGCTGGAACAGCCAACGTCGAGATGGATGTTCCTAACATCTTGACACCTAGGGCCCAGCCCTGGAGCTGCCAACAGGCCTACTGAGGGAACTGTTGGGACACCCTGATACCCTTTCCCCACAAGAGCCACCGGGGGGTCACCTTATAATGTAGTGGTTAATAGCTTTGACATCACACAGACTTCAGTTTAAATATCACCTCTGCAATTGTCTAACTTGCACAGCAGCTTCTCTGGGTCCCAGGTTCTTTACCTATAAAAGGGGAATACTAATACTAACCTTGTAGGCTTACTCAGAGGGAGGAGGGGATAAAATGAAGTAAAAGAACCAAAGAACAAAGCCAGCACATAGGAAGTGCTCAATGATAGTAGCTAATGTGACAATTCCCTCCTCTTTCCTACTGCTCCTCCAGATTCCTTTCCCTTCCCCTTACTCTCCCTTTACGTGGCTACCTGGTCTCTTGCCAGAGACATCTAAGAAGACCCACCGATGCCTGGAGACCCCGCCAGCTGACATTCAAGACTATCAGCTTCTCCACCACAGGATGCTTTGCCAACTTGCAAACACTCCCCAAGCGCTTTTGCTCCTTTAAAGGGCCCTCTTTTATGCTCTTAATTGAAGTTTGCTTTCCACCTTTAGTATTTTCTTAAACAATTTGCTTACAATGAAGTGCACTGTTAGTACCCCCAAGGTCAAGTAATGGGAACCTGAATATCAGAAAGCCTTAATTTTTTTGGTTAATGTTGAATTTTTAAATTTTTTTTAACTTTTTGTTTGGAAATACTTAATACTTATAGAAAAGATACAAGAATAAGAACAGCACACAGAACCCTTGTATGCCCTTTAGCCAGATTCACTTATTGATAAAATTTTGTACCATTTGCTTTATCATTTATTCTCTCTCTTTTTAAAGATTTATTTATTTTTTATTTATTTATGTTAGAGAGAGAGGGCAATGTGGAGGGGGAAGGGGCAGAGTGAGAGGAAGAGAGAGAATCTGGAGCAGATTCCCCACTGGGCAGGGAGCCCGACACAGCGCTCTATCTTATTACCCTGAGATCATGGCCTAAGCTGAAACCAAGATCAGATGCCTAAATGACTGAGCCACCCAGGCGCCCCATTCGCTGTCTTTTTATGTATAAATACACTATAGTCTGAATGTTTGTGTCCCCATAAAATTCATATGTTGAAATCTGAATTCCCAAAGTGATGGTATATTAGGAGATGGGACCTTTGGGAGGTCACTGGGATTAGTGCCCTTAAAAAAGAGTCCTGAGAGAGCTCTCCTGCTTCTTTCACTATGGGAAGTTATAATGAGAAGACAGCTCTGATCAGACACCAAATCTGCTGGCGCCATGACCTTGGACTTCTCAGCCTCCAGAACTGTGAAAAATACATTTCTGCTGTTTATAAGTCACTCAGTTTACAGTATTTTTGTTATAGCAACCTGAATGAACTAAGGCTGTATGTGTGTGTTTGTATTTATATACATATATGTGTGTATGTGTGTGTGTGTGTATATATATATATATATACATAGTTCGTATATATACATACATACCATTTTACATACAAAAAAATAGGTACAATATTTTTTTAACATCATTTGAAAGTAAGTTGCATACACCATGAATCTTTACCTCTAAACACTTTGGTGTGTATTTCCTAAGAACAAAAGTATGTTCTTACATAATTATAGTACAGTTTAAGCTGTACTATAATTATATATCATTGATACAATCCTTTTATCTAATCTACTATCCTTTTTCCATGTTTCTCAATTGACCTGATGATGTCCTTTATAGCATTCTTTTCCTTCCATGACAGGATCCAGTCTAGTATTGCTTTAGCCATTCTATCTCTTTAGACTTCTTTAATCTGGAACATTTCCACAGCCTCCAGGCCTTCATTTTCATAGTAGTGCATTCTTATTCCATGACAGCCCTCAAAAACTTGGACTACGTATTGAAGAACAATGTCTCCCCTCCTCAACCCCTCTCCAAACCTAAGACAATTTAATCAGTCATTTCAAATTGTGTCAGACATGCGATTTCAATTCCAGATTATACTTTCCTCAATGTTATCTGTTTGAAAGTGAAAGAAATAAAACCAAAAACTCCTCAATCCTATTCTTTAGTATCCCAGAGATAAGAATAATGAGCATATTGCATGGAATCTGGGAATTTACTGGACCTCATTAGGAATGGCATCATTTAGCATAGCCCTTTAAAAGTTTAAGGTTTTAGGGAACACTTTTTCTGATCTTCATTATTTGCCAGAGTCTTTTCAGGAATTTTTTTAAAAGAGTGATATCCATGTCCCTTTAAATATATTTCATTTGTGTTCTAGGTTAAAAAAGAAATCAAAGGCATACTTATTAAAGAAATGCTATAATAAATGGCAAAAAAAATCAATTGCCAAAAAAAATCAAAGATATTGAAAATCAGTAGCACCATTTTTGTTTTCTAGGTACTAATGAGACAGTCTAAATAACTTATGAATAGCTGCCTTGTTGGGTCTTTCACTGAAGAAAGTCTTCTGATGAGAAATGCTAAGCATGTGTTCTCTCCTCCAATACCCAGCTCTTTGTCTCATGCCCTCCTCCTCCCTCTCCTTAGGTATGCAAAGAAGGTCTGCTTGCACTGAGTCCTTGAAGCTGCAGCCTGGATACCCATCCACCTTGCAACCCAGAGAATCATGCCCACCCTCCTCTCATGATTGCCCTGGAATGCATGCCCTCTGAGTGAGCAACTCTTAATGAAGACCTGCCTAATTATCCTGCATAGCGACTTGGACAAGAGCCTGTGAGAAAGAGCTAATGGCTTATAAATGTGAATATAAACTTAAATAGGCCAGTGAAACACAGACCACTTTCTCAGTCCCACCCAAATTGCAAACACTGACTTAGAGTTTTCTACCAAAAGCAATATTTTGCCATGACCTAAGTTATTTGGCTGTCATGACTGCATACAAATGATCAAGGGAGATGCCATCTCTGACGTGTGGTGTCTAGTTGGGTTAATGTATTCTCTTCCTACGGTCTATGAATAATAGCCAGCACTTATTAAATACTAACCTGTCAGCTTTTATTCTAAGGGGGTTTTAAATGGATTGAGTCCTTCAGTGCTCACAACAACCCTATAAAGTAGGTAATATCATTATCCCCATTCTAAAGATGAGAAAACTGAGATAAGAGAATTTGAAGAACTTGCCCAAATTCACAACGCAATTAAACTTAAAGTCTCTAATACTTTCCAATGAAAGGTGCTATGGATGGAATCCTTGTGTCTTCTGCCATAATTCATATGCTGAAACCCTAACCGCTAATGTGATGGTATTTGGAGGAGGGGTCTTTGGGAGGTCATTAGGTTTGGATAAGTCATGAGCGTAGAGCCCACATGTTGGGATTGGGGCCCTTATAAGGGGATGAGGGGACCAGAGCTCTCTCTGCCATGTAAATACACAGCAAGAAAGCAGCAGTTTATATACCAGGAAGAGGACTCTCACCAAGAACTCAACCATGCTGGCACCCTGATCTCGGATTTCTAGCTTCCAGAACTGTGAGAAATAAGTGTTTGCTGTTCAAGCCACACAGTCAACAATATTCTGGTATAGCAGCCCAAGCTGACTAAGAGAGGAGGTAAATCTCAACACTCATATATTCTTTCCAGGCAGAGATGGGCACTCAAAGAACCACAGGCTCTAAGACAGCAAGCTCTTAGTAAGAGTCTTGATAAAGATTAATAATACCTCCCTCTATATATAATTCTTCCTGTTATTTTGAGGCCTTCTGGATGTGACTGAAGGAAAAATTAAAGGACAGTAAGAGTAGGTGAGAGCTTCATTTGACAGAAGGCGTGCTGAAGGCCACAGGGGCAATCTGTCATGCCTGTGAGCATTGCTAAGTTTTATTTCTAAATTTTTCCCTGAGTGGACCAGTTATCAAATGGAATCATGATCCCTGAATCTTCTATTCTTTTATGCTTTTTCCTTTAAAATTAATGTTATTACATTTTTAACTAAAGCTTTAGTGTTCCCAAAGAATGTCTGTTCCTAAGTGAACTAAAAGAGTATGACTGGAGAAGCAGAATAAGAAAACCAAAAACCTTATAATAGAGACTTATATTGTTCTTAAATTAATTTCTTAATTATTGGAATCAGTGGCTTTTGTAATCCCTTGTGGCCTTTCTTTAAAATTTTTGAGGTTTATAATTCATGGGATTGAAGATTTTTCTAATTATAAAAGTAGTAGTTGTTTCTTAACACCTACAAGCATAAGCAATGAACTAAAGCACTGATTGGATTTGAAATAGAGACTTCAAACTAAGAACCCAGAAATACCCAAGGGTAATTTTTTTTTTCACAACTTTTTTCTCAATTATTGAATGATTCTTTCCATATCAGATTTTGCATAAAAACCTAGATTTCTATCCTCTTGTTTAAAAACCCAAACTGTGACAATACTAGAACAACATTACCCTATGGCAACAATCAAGTTAAGCTGAGTAATGGCTGAGCCTATTAACAAAACTTTTTTGTTCAGTTAAAAGGGCCAGCACTACTGTGGAGCTGTGTGGGAGGTGGGAGAGAAACGAAAAAAGGTAAAACAGCAATCAGGCCTCTGTGATGCATTTACCTGGGCAATGGACTCTGGAAGTGTCCTTACAAAAGGAGGGAATGAAAACAGCAAACCAAGGAGTATTTCAAACAAAACTCTAGGAAGTGTTCTCATGTATGGGCAGAGAAAATAAAAGGTAAGGGAGACAAATACTGGACATTCAGGGAGAGTGTGAAGATTTTTTTTCTTTTCCATGCAAATTGCAACCAAGTCAGAACTCCTGTCTATGAGGTTAAAAGTAGGCTGGAGAGGAATAAATTGATAATGCACCTAGAGCCCTTGAACAATACCTGACACATAGTAAGCATTCAATAAATGTAGACAATCATCATCATCATCTAATAGGAAGAGAAGGAAAAATGAGCAAATTGGACATTCTACCATGCAACTTTACATCAATACATTTAAGTATAACCTATGTGTTTAGAAATGTTGCCACTTTGTGTTTAGAAAGTCGACAAGTTTTTAGTTTAATGAATGCAATCTCCCATGAGTATTTGGCAACCCAAACAGTATGCTTTGGCTATTTACACACAATTTATGCTATTGAACTTATAATCTTTCTCCAGCCCACTAATTCTCCCATCCACTATCCAGAAAAAAAAAATCACAAAAACCTAATAATCTAGTGAGAAACTTTTCTTCATTTGATATAAAGTATCCCTTGTAACTCTGCTATACTATATAAATGGTGGTTCCCTTCAGTAAATAGTACTTATTAACTGTGGAAACCATATTTACATGCCTTAGTAAACAATGAATTATTCTGAGAACCTGATTTAGTAAATAATGTGGTTTGTGGGATTTCAGTACAAAATTACAAAATCAGACGTAGAAGGAAATCTCTCTGGCTTTTATCTAACTTTCAAGGAGGAGAGAGATTTAAAAGCCCTTTTACTGTATAGCTTGAGCAAGTTTCAGAAAATGGAAAAACATTTTTAAATGATCTTTAAAGAAAGTAAAACTATTTGGCATGACTTAGGGTTTTAAAAACAATTAAACAAAGTAAGGGGAAAATTGAGTTAGAGATTCCAGACAGGCAACTGACCACACATTTAACTTCATATTAGTGATTAAAAATAATATAGTTATTTATCCAATAGTAATAGTATTTTTAGGTGAAAGTCAATTCAAATGCATCATTAATTCATATACAATAAAACAGAACTGGATAACTATTTAAATGTAAACATGTAAAAAGTTTTCTGACATCAATCTCTTTTTTAAAAAAGCTGAGAAAAAATTTGCACAATGTTCACTTTCAAACAAGTTAATATTTCAGCTTTGCCTCCTTAAGAGTTATAGATTTTCAGATATGGAGATAATTAAGCAGGTTCTAATCAAAATGGACAGCCTTGAAAGAAAACTAAGTGTTTTAAATTCACACTTTTATATCTTTTTCTTCTTCTCCAAAGTAATTATGACAGAGAATCATAAGAAATACTGGAAGCAAGCATGGGTTCAGGCATATATGCTTATGTGAATTTACAAGATCAAACACTATATTTGAGGAGAAGATAGTAGGAATGTACATCTCCCTGGGGTTTATCCATGAAAACTTTCAAGACTCTTCAAAGAGGTCTCTCAGATAATTTCCCTAGCTGTTTAAGTTGATAAGGGCCTGTTTTCATCTGACTATGAATCTGAATTTGTTGTTGCTGCGAGAAGTTGTTATATTTACTTCTATATATTACTATAAAGAGGGAGGAAAAAAACCTATAATCTGCTGAAAGAACACTATCAGGATATGATTGCTAAATGACCCCCTCAGCATTTTCCATTTCCCAACACATCATTACATTGAGCACCATTTTAGGGTAATTGTTATATGCATGTAAAGCCTCTCAGAGTCTCCTCACAGAATTAACAGCAAAACACTACCTGTGGTCAATCCACTCTACCCATCATCTTCCAGCATAATCATGGGGAGCTTGCCCCAGAGCCACAGGGCAGCTCCTGGACCACAGGCCACTGGGGATGCGTATTCATCGATGATCCCAGAATGACACTGACTTAGGGAAAGCTTTTCATGCTGGTTCCTGTTTGGAAAGTGCTAGATTTTCTGGAGGCAAGGAGGTAAGAGAGGAAAGGTAGCATCTCCTAGGTGTGAAGGAAAAAGAAACTCCTCAATACTCTGGCCGATTTGTGGACAGAAAATTTCGCCTTTATCCAATTTGGACAGTGGACCAGGAAGGGGGGTCACCCTCCGCCACACACTGCACACAGGGCTGTCTCTCCTCTGCTGTACTCACTGAGGCCATCGGCCAGGAGGAGAGCCGGTTACCCTAGGCCAAATATTTCTACCCAGACCCCACAGGGCCAGGAGCTGTATAAAGCTATACACCTAAATCATGGTTAGAAAAGAGGAAGGAAATGCCTTCACTAAGTAAACATCCAAGAGAGGTCTTTTTGCATATCTGGGACATCTAACTCTTCCTATGGGAGAGTGGCAAGCATTGTGAAGTCTCCACCACGTCCTGTAAAGGCATAATAGTGAAACCGAGACAAATTCTTTAACCTGGTCACTGGGTCTGAAGGCTCCAACACAACACATGGGAATAAATTTCTGCCTTTGTATAACATTAAAAAAGAGAAAGATGGGGAAAAAAAGAAATTTAGTGCATATCCATGACATTTCTGGCATTTCCATGACACTTCTTACACATGACTTAGACTGATCACTTTCATGAAAGTAATATTCTGTTCACATATGAACATATAAAAACACATTGCTCTATTTTTAACCTAATGGCCACTGCTGAACAATTAGTGATTACCTAATAGCATGATTTCTTGGCTTAATGAGTTACTTTAACTGAACTGGAAGTCTGCCTCCCTTTTATTCACTGACCTTTCATGGTGACCTAAACAAATTCAATGGCAATTTATCTCAGGGTCCCTTCGAGTATTCAAAACATATTTACAGATCTTTCTTAAAGTCTGAGAACATTCTACAATGCAGAACAAATCTCTTCAGACTGAGAACATCAGAATCATTTCACAATAATACAAATGCTAAGCAGAGGCGTATGACCTTCAAATAAGCTACCTCTGCACAGTCTTCAATTAAAATATTACATGACCCTATTGAAGGAACGCAGAACTCCTGTTAATAAGATATAATTTCCCACAGCCTCAAAAGCCCTTAAATTGTGGTGATGGTATTTGGGATTCCCATGGCAAATAAGCAAAAATAATTTTCCATGAGATTTAGTGCCTTCAATATGTTTCTTTGCCTCTGGCTATTTTCAGGAAGAAGAAAAAAAATCTATCTTATTCTGACATAATTAAGATACTCTTTTCTGTGAAGATTTTAAGCTTTAGACCATCAGAAATGTAATTATCATATAGTTAAAGGAACAGAAAGTGTCCAAGAGGCCACAATATTTGTCCTTCACATTTGATTGGGCAAGAAAGGTTAGATTTTCTATTTCTGGGGCGCCTGGGTGGCTCAGTTGGTTAAGCGACTGCCTCCGGCTCAGGTCATGATCCTGGAGTCCTGGGATCGAGTCCCGCATTGGGCTCCCTGCTCAGCAGGGAGTATGCTTCTCCCTCTGACCCTCCCCCCTTTCATGCTCTCTGTCTCTCATTCTCTCTCTCAAATAAATAAATAAAATCTTTAAAAAAAAAAAAGAAAAGAAATGTAATTATCATATAGTTAAAGGAACAGAAAGTGTCCAAGAGGCCACAATATTTGTCCTTCACATTTGATTGGGCAAGAAAGGTTAGATTTTCTATTTCTGATCCCAGGGGCTTGAACAAAGGTCAAATTGCAAATGTTACAAGGAGACAGATCTGATCAAAAGAAGAGTGACTTGTAGGTGGGAAGTACCTCTGTGAGAGTGTGTGTGTGTGTATGTGTGTGTGTGTTTATGTGTATGTGTTCAGGTACAACTGGAAATACACTTGGGGTCGAGAGAGGGCAGATGTAGTATTATCCATTCATTGAGCTTTACTTGGGAACCTGCTATGAGCTGATTACTGCCTGGAGGAATGCCTGTGAGCTCCTTCCAGCTGAAGGAGTCCCGCCAAAAATACAAGCTAAGAATTTCAATGAATGCTTTCTCTTTCTACAGTTTCATGGAAATTGATTCCAAATACCAGTAGATAACTTAATAGTAGAAAGTATTCATTTTAAACCCATAAGGACCTATCAAGGATCAATAGTAACATTCTGAGTAGAAAGCTGTGCATGTTGAATAAGGGTATTTTGTCTCTCTTTCCTCCCTCACTGTCTTTTTCTATTTTTACATTGATCAATCAACCACATTATAACAAATGTATAATAGTTAATAAAAATTCCCATGTAATATTTGCCTATAATTTTCTTTCATTTTTATTAAATAAGATTTTCTCTTCTAAATTGAGAGATTATTCTTTTAATTTAGAAAAAGCAAAGAACTCAAATTTTCAATTAGCCCTAAAGATACTTTTTGAAAGCACATTAAAAACCAAAATCACGAAAAAAATTCCACATTTCCACTTTTTAAATTTTTTACTTAAACTTATATTCAAAAGTCCATCTCCATCTTTTAGAGTTCTCTGTAGTCCTGGGTAATATATTGAGGCTTCACATTGTGAAAACCCTTTCAGCCAGTATCCTCATATTGTATATTTTTATGAACCAAGAAGACTGCAAAACTAGAACTTGTTCTAGACCACTTTACCATCTTGTGTTATGATCTATGAGAGCTTATACTTTTTGATTAAAATCTCAGATCTTAGATCAGCCCCACAGGATGAAAAATAAACACTATAAATTTAAAACTTCTAGATAATGACAATGGGTAATGCACTGACAGTCTGTACTTGGAAGGACGAAAATAGAGAATAACTTGAGTAACACAACCTCTTTTCTCAATTACACTGACAAAATAGAAGATCTGAAATGTTTCTTAAACTCAGTTTCCCCATTTGTGAACTCCTCGCCTCATTCCACATGAGTGTTATAGGACAGTGGATTCAAAAATGCTTTGGAGGGCGCCTGGGTGGCTCAGTCGTTAAGCGTCTGCCTTCGGCTCAGGTCATGATCCCAGGGTCCTGGGATCGAGTCCCACATCGGGCTCCCTGCTCTGCGGGAAGCCTGCTTCTCCCTCTCCCACTCCCCCTGCTTGTGTTCCTGCTCTCACTGTCTCTCTCTCTGTCAAATAAATAAATAAAATCTTTAAAAAAAAAAAAAAAATGCTTTGGAAAGAAATCAATGTATCACAAACTCCTGACTTAGATATTTGTGAAGGGAACTCTATTGTTTTCATCATTAATTTTATTTATTAAAGAACTGAAAGAACACTGAAGCAAATAAATTATGGAATATGAAACTAAAATGATAGAGACGAGCAATAAAATCAATAAAAATCACTCTGACATCAAGAAGCAAATACTAATAAAAAATTTCAAATAAAGTAATGAGAAGGTCTTTGATTGGTAATATAATTAGAGAAAAGAAGGGTATGATATGAACACACTGGAAAAATATTTAAATTTGGTGCTGATTTGACCCAAAATTCTGACATCAATGTATTTAATATAAAACTCCTAACATGCAGAGGTGCCTGGGTGGCTCAGTCTGTTAAGCATCTGCCTTCGGCTCGGGTCATGATCCCAGGATCCTGGGATTGAGCCCCACATCGGGCTCCTTGCTGGGCAGGGAGCCTGCTTCCCCCTCTGCCTGCCGCTCCCCCTGCTTGTGCTCTCTCTCTCTCTTTCTCTCTCTCTCTCGCTATCTCTCTCTCTGTCAAACGAATAAATAAAATCTTAAAAAAAAAAACAAACTCCTAACATGCTGCTACAGTAAGGACATTACAGAAAACAGGGTAATGTACATAACCAATTAGCCACTGCACAAGAAGTCTTACAGCTTATGAAAGAAATTTGATAGAGGTTTTTCCAAATTTGATGACAATCCTAAAATTAATATCTTATGACATTAAGAGTAAATTATGAAGGAAAATTTTTTAATCAACTACACTAGAGAAAAGGTTGAATTTTATTTCTATTCTCCTTATAGTCAATGATACTACAAATTTTATCATGATCAAAGAGTGATTAAAAACTATTAGGCCAAAAAATGTATGGAAAATTAAGTAAATGTGTCAGGCATTACAGTAATGAAAATATATTATTTTTCTGGATTATGTAATGTTTGTTAAACATCAGCTTTTTATATATGTCATGTGCTTTGATTTCTGTTCTTATTCTGTTCTTATATTTTGTGTCTACTTTTGCATTTGTCGATTTGGATTTTATTTTTCTTAAAAGGAACCCTTCAAAATAAAAGCTCCACCTGGATTTGGTCCTGCTGGGGGTCAGGAAAGATTTTAATGGGGAAATAATTTCTAAACTGAGACTCTAAAGTTATGTAGGTATTTACTAAGTGAAGGGAGAAGAATGGAAGAGTGCCTTAGGCAGGAGGACAAGCAAGAGGGGATTTTGGAGGAGTGCCTATAGCATGCTGAAGAAACTGAATACAGTTCAATATGATAGGGACATGGGGAACATGGGACAGAAGAACATCAAATGTGGTTGGTTACAAATGTGAACATGCTACAACATGGATGAATCTCAAAAACGTTATTATGCTAAGTGAAAGAAGCCAAACATAAAAGACTACATATATTATATGATTCTATTTATATGAAATACCCAGAATAGGCAGATGTATAGAGTCAGAAGCAGATTATTGGTTGCCAAGGACTAGGGGTTGGGAGAATGGAGGAGTGACTGCTTAGTAAGTATGGGGTTTCCTTTTGCAATGATGAAAAGTTCTAGAACCAGACAGTAGTGATGGTTGCATGATACATATTTTAAAATGGTTAAAATGAGGATCCCTGAGGAACACAAACATCTAAGATCCAAATAGAGGAGGTAATGCTGAGAAAGAGAACAGTAGCCTGACAGGAGAGGAAATCTAAGGAACTAAACACCTTCCCTTGGAGCCACTGAGGCCTCGGAGTCCTGGGTAGGAGTGGCTGTGATAAAGTGGTAGAATTAAAAGCTCTACTGGAGCTGATTGAGGAATGAGTGGGGGCAAAGGAAATGACGAAGTGAAGACAAGGGTTCCAAGAAGACCAAAGAGAAATGGAGAGACAGGCTGCTGTTCTCCAGGTTGCGAGAACACCACTAGCCATGCTTTGGAAGAAATAAGAATAGTGTGAATGCGGCCATGAAAAATGGGCTAGGTCAGAACACATACAACTACTTTGGAGATGGGTTAAAAGAATGGAGTGTGAAGTAGGTCTCTGAATCCACACTGCCCAACATTAGTTAAGTCTGGCTGTGTCATAATGCTTCATACATTTCTGACTGTGCTGATAACCTACTGATTTATTTGAAGGTAATATTATTGTTAATGATCTGTCTGCCAGCTCAGTGATTTATTAACTAGGATTCTGGGCTTTGCTTTATGCACATATTTGCTTTCTATGCCTAGGGAGTGTAGAAAGCACAACTTCTAGGGCTTTCTCCTGCCAGAGAGAAAACTGCCTCAGAGCTAACATAGAAACTCACATTAACAGGTGAAAAATTCTGTTGGTTTCCATCCAAATAAATAGGAGTATCATGAAACCCAAAAACTGTTTGTCACTTATTTAAAAAGCCTTCTATTGGCAAAAAAAAAAAAAAGCTTCTGGAGCTCATTTTTTTCCTACACAATAGCATGATGTTTCTGCTTTCTTTCCCCATCAAAATGTGATTTAATATAACAGGTACCACTGAAAACTCCAACATTCATTTGACTGTAACGGCCAAGAGTTTGCTGACTTGAGCTGTTGAGAAAGGCATTCAAGGCGCTGGCATTCTGCCACCAGTTCTATGGCTTGGAAACACCCCCAAAATTAATCCTTACTCTATTTTCATTCAATATGCGGCACTGCCAAAATATTGTTCATCTGCTGGAGCTAAGTACCTAGTGAAAGTCAGGGGTAAAATTGCCACCTGGAGAAATAACAAAAGAATCAAAGTGAGATACTCATCTGTCTGGATTGCATTTTTCACTTTTCTCAGCTATCCTGCCCAATTCATAATAGGTTCATCGTTCACAACTGCTGAGCACTGGGGATTCAGCAAGATGGCAGTGGCTCTGAAATCAAGGGAGGAAGGATAGCACAGCCTGTTTTGCTATCCCTTCAACAACTTATATGCGGCGGGGTGGGGGGGTGGGCGGGATTTCTGCAAGAATTTATTCACCATCATGTGCAGGATTATTTTCTGGCATGAGGGAACAGAGCCACTCCCCAAATCATAGGTTCTAAGAGACCAACAACATTTCATAATAAAGGTTAAATCTTTACCTAAAGCTCTTTACTTTTTTACTTCCACTAAGAATGGTTTCCCAGTGCAACTACACTGAACTCTGGCGCTCCCATTTCATACATTAATAGAACATATTTCAGAGACCAGGAGGGTAAAAGAAATAGAGACAGTTTTACCTAAAATAAGAGCTATCTTAGAATTGAAAGGGGAAGGTAAAGAAGAGTTATTATATATATATTAGTCTCATTCTGGACGGACTCAAAGAGATGAACTTGCACTAAAGCTAAAGAGTCTATTGGAGCACTGGTTTAAGACTGTTATAAAAAAGGACTTCTTAAAAGTCAGAATTGTTCAAAAATGACATACCTTCATAAATTAGTAAGTTACCTATCAGAGAAAACTTCCTAAATATTACTAGTTTATTGAGTACTTTGAATAGGGTACAAACAAAATGATTTTATTTTTTTTCTCATAAAGCTCCCCTTTGACCTGCTTCATCAACTGTTGTTTTTGTGTTGTTGTTTTGTTTTTTTTTTTTCACACTCCTGGATAAAGCCTCATGACAATACCATTGCATTGTTAAGAAGACCCACCCAGTTGATTTCAAAGCTTTAATCTATTATCTAATTTAAAACTTCTCCCCCTTGGGGGGTGCCTGTGTGGCTCAATCAGCTAAGTGTCCAACTCTTGGTTTGGCTCAGGTCACAATCTCCTGGTCCTGAGATCAAGCCCCATCTCGGCTCCAACACGCTCAACAGGGAGTCTATTGGACATTCTTTCCCCCCTCTCTTTCCCTCCCCCTTTGCTCCTCCCCCTGCTAAAATAAATAAATAAATAAAATCTTTAAAAACAACAACAACAAAATTTCTCCCCCTCCTCCCCTCAGAAGCCTATAGTAGAGGGAGAGGAGTGAGGCTGGGGGAGTGAGAATGGATGGCTTTTTCACTGTGTGTCCACTGCCCCACAATTCCTTTTGTGCTCAGCAGATTCCTTTGGTCCCTCTAGGGTTGTTGCTAAGGGAGGGAGTGGAGGTGAAATGCAGAGATCATACTTGATTAGGACATTTGTCATCTGGTTTCAGACCTCTCTGTGTAGCAAACAGCAAAACATCATCTGAAGGGACACTTTTGTGAGTACCACAAGCATGCTTTTTCTCCCCATCCAGCTAGGAAGCTCTGAGGGCAGTGTGAGTGAGGCTTTCTATGTTGGGTCACTTACAACTCCCCTTTGGCCCATGATTTTAGAGGCCCACCTAGTCTCTTCCTACTATCTTCTTGGGTGAAGACAATTCTTGGCTCCATTTCTCAAGGTCTGGCACCTGGGAAACACACACCTTGTCCCTTTGTTGGGGGCTGTGCAGCTCACTCTATAAGAATCATTCCTCTTTCCTCTCCCACCAGGAGAGCTAGAAGTTAGCAGCTCACTTTTAAACTTTTTCAGATATAAGTCAGTCTTCATATCCCTCAAATGTGAGAAGACAAATATATTCCCCACATTGTTCTCTGAAGCTGCTCTCATTTGGCTTGTGATTAGGGGGAAGCAGATTACTCAATACCTCTTCCACTCCTTGGAAGGGGATGATCATTGGGAACACAGCACATCCACTCTCCCTCCAACAGATTGTCTCTGATGGCCCCAACTGTATCTTTTCTCTTCTACCCTCAAAAGGTATTCTGAGTCAAGTGAAAAACTGGTTTCACAATCTTAATACACCCTACATGGATAAACTGAGATACCTGTTATTCTAAGCCATTGAGGTCTCTGAGATAGTAGGAAAAGCTACATTTAACAGTTGCATTTAACCCCTGCTGTTTGACAAGTGTAGAAGGTCAAATACATGGTAGAAAATGTCAAAAGATGTTGATTTCATGGAACTTTTAACCTTAGGATAACACTGAGGTGCTTTAGGAAACCATAAAATACCACATTTATAAATAGCACCTTCTCTAGCCAAACTTACTGATATTGATTCATCTTTTATGTCAAAAAATATTTATGTATATATTAATTGTTTAGGATTACATAATAATAATCTAAAGATTCTATGCTTTATTCCACTGGTTCTCTAGGGGTTCATGTTTTTTTAATTTCACTTTTTTAGTATTATAAACAGCAGTGTGATTAAGATCTTCATTTATTTTTTTCTTTAATTTGATTATACACTTAGGACACATTCCTAGAGTGACAGTCTGTGTAAAAGGCTATCATGTTTTTAAGATTTTTAAAAAACAAAATGTGAGATTGCTCTGTAGAAGAGTTAGAAGAGTAAGAACAACGTAGTTCTGATAATTAAATTCCTTTAGCATTTGCTAATCAAGAGGCTTAGATGAAAATGGAAATGTGATTTAGAGAAGAGATTTAGTCCATTAGGAATATACTAAAAATAACGTGTATTGACATTATATTTACTTTGTCTAACTAATAATCAATATCTAAATTGGGTTGTGATTTGCTAAAATAAAGTTCATGAAATATTTGTCACGAGTACCTGCAACATGCAAACATAATTTTAAGAGAGTTGTAGTACATTGTTAAACTTGAAAAACCTTTTATAAAAATGTTCAGCATGCTCTACATCCAGGCATAACCTACATTTTGCTTATTATAAGATTCCCTTTCTATGTATTTCAAGAGAATCTTGCTCTGTCTCCTGTGAGAAGCAATTTCAAACGATGTAAAATCAATCCTTCAACCCACCCTATACTCCCAACACTAACACACAGAAAGAAGATAATTCCTGAGAATTCCCTCTACCATGGTCCATATGGTTCTAGCTTCCATTTTAAGTACTAGTCTAGGAAAGTCAACACTTTAACAGACTGTATGAAAGACTGACCAAGAACTTGCCGGTAAAAACATTTGATTCATCTGCTAACAAAGTAAAATGGTCTTTGATCCAAGCCCTTGTACAGAAAAAGAGATACTTTGTTTAGAAATTCTTATTTCCTACCTTCCAAATGAAAGAACTGAATTTATTTAACTGGAAGACTGCAGCAAATCATTTCCACGAAGTCATAGTAATTACCAAGCAGTAACACTGATGTACTAAAGATTAGTCATATTTAAGTACTATGTCTCTTAGCTCAGAATCAGATTTGTCCTTCATGCCACCACCACACAGAGGGGTCAATTCCTATCTTTTGAATGTCCCAAAACTTAGAGAGATATATAATAGTCCATATGTGGAAAGGAAACTCACCAACCTGTAGAATGATGATTCCAGAGACTGAATATGAATCTCATGGGGCAGTGAGTCATTTTTTTAAAGATTTATTTATTTATTTTTAGAGAGAGAGTCAGAGACAGAGCATAAGCGGGAGGGGTAGGGAGAGGGGGAGAGAATCGCAAGCAGACTCTGTGCTGAGCCCAGAGTCCAAGGCAAGGCTCCATCTCATGACCCTGAGATCATGACCTGAGCCAAAACCAAAAGTCAGATGCCTAACCAACTGCACCACCCAGGAACCCCTGGGCAGTGAGTCTTAAGTCCAGTTCTGACAAAGCTTTGTGGTATGGCAAAGGGAAAGGAAAGTTGTTTCAACTCTTTAGCTCTCAGAATGTTCATCTACAAAAGGAAGTTGACCTATCATTCCTAAGGATCCTTTCAACTCTAACACTAAACAACTCCAGGAGTAAAAATAAATTTTCTGTACTATTACCAATCAGGAAAATTCCCTGGAGAGATATACACTGGATAAGAGAGACAGAAAGAAGCTGGCCAGAACTGTATAGATTGGCCCTAGAATTGGAAAAAGCACCCTCCTTTGTGATTTCTAGACAAATGGGCCAAAACCCCGACATCTATTCGAAAACAGTTTTTAAGCCCCTCTAATACTGTGGTCAGTCTCAGGTTGAAGTTTTTCTTTCAAGTGTAATTGAAATTCTTGTATTTTATATTCTTTGAGTAAGGTTCAGATATCTTTTTTACCAGACATTTTTAAGAATATGGACAAAATGTGATTTCAAAACCCTTTTACTCCAGAAGAGTATACCCAAACAACAACAACAAAATCTTGATTTTAAAGACAAAAATGTATACAGAATGCTTTCTTTTGCTTAAAATAATGTCTTTCTGCCACAAATAAATACATAACCCTGAACTAAGCTATATAAAATATGAATGGAAAAATTTTCTTTTGAAAAAATTATGTAATTTTAACTTTGGTGATCTAGTCATAGTTAATAGAAGTCTTTATAAATATATACCATGTTCTTAATTAATGGAGTACATTACATCCATATATAAATCTTCTCACAATAGGAAGAAATATTCAGTTTTGAAATATCAAAAAGAATTTAATCTAGAAAGATAGCAGCGATTGTTTTCCACAATTGCTGATGTGACACTAAGAATAAGTATGGACTAGTGAAGCTCTGTAGAATCTGACCAAGATATAGAACAGGTTGTTATGGAGATAAGGCTCTTAATAATTATCATGAAAAAGGGCATGATCTGTTGCTCTAAATATCTTTAAGAATTAGAAAACTATACCATTGGCAATGACATGGATGGAGCTAGAGAGCATAATGCTAAGTGAAATAAGTCAGTCAGAGAAAGACAAATACCATATGATTTCACTCATATGTGGAGTTTAAGAAACAAAACAGATGAACAAAGGAAAAAAAAGAGAGAGAGAGAGACAAACCAAGAAACAGACTCTTAACTATAAAGAACAAACTGATGGTTACCAGAGGGGAGGTGGGTGGGGGGATGGGGGAAATAGGTGAGGGGATTAAAGAGCACACTTATCATCCTGATGAGCACCAAGTAATGTACAGAATTGTTGAATCACTATATTGTACACCTGAAACTAACAGAACACGGTAAGTTAACTATACTGGAATTAAAATTTAAAACTAATAAAATTTTAAAAAATCTTTTATCAATAAAAAAAACTAGAAAACTATGAAATAGATCAGGTGCAGCAGCATCTGGAGATGGAAATATTTAAGCATGAACATATCCTTATGGCTTAAAGAGTCTATGTGAGATGGAGTTCAAATATAAAATAAAGCAACTGGATTTGCTCTGAAAGCACAGGTTCTAGGCCCTCTTCCTGCAAGTCGGAAGTGAATAAATGGTACATCGTCCAGTTCACCGACTGACTAAAAGATTCATCTCCCTCTAGCTCTACACTGCTCATCAGATGCTCAAAGGAGAGTAAAGACTAACTGAGCTAATGAAACAAAAGATGTTTTATTTTAATATTTTTGACCACTAACAGATTCCAAACTGATATTTCTTTTTCAAGGAATGATTTAAAAGGAAAGCAGATAGCATCAAACAACATTGTTAGCATAGGATTCTCCTCTATATTACCTTTCACCAGCTCATTCTCTTGCCCTCATTCCCTCAAGCCCCTCCAAACACACCCCCAATAGAAACCACTGACGCCTTTGCACAGAGGGGAAATGTGCATGCAGCACAGATGTACGGCTGCCTTTGGGATTTGAATCACCCAAACAATCTGAATTAATTACATCAACTAATGTAACCTAATTCTTTTAAAAGAGATGTCTGGCTGTGGAGAATTTTGAATGGATATTTAAGGCTTTCCTTAGCTCCCTGGAGAAGATTTGAAATTAGGAAGATATTTTTACCTAAGAAAATCAGTGTATCTTTGCAAATGCAACATTTCCATGCTCTTTACTTGCTCGTATTTTTCTGTATTCTTTTAACAATTTGGACCTCTTACAGAACCTCCTAATAATATAGTTAACGAAACTTTCATTAATAAGAGAAAGGAAGATAGTACTTTGCCAGTAAAGCAACAGTAAGTCATGTTATGTAAACAACAACAACAAAAATAACTATTATCCCCCAAACCTTAAGATACCCTCCACTAGGCAATGTCAGTTCTACAAAGCCATTTTTTTCCCAATTATTTTCTCACAAAGGGTAGGTGATCTCAATGGTTACCTGAGCTCTTTTCTGCTGGCTATGTCCCAAGTGTTGCTATCAGCTCTGTGAATCTGTTTTCTGGTGCACAGATGGTAGGAGTGATTGTTTTGAAAACAATTTCTTGCATGGCCACCCCTCCAAAACCACCCAAAGCAAAATCTATCCCACACCTCTGTATTTACACATTGAGAAAAATCTCCAAAGTTACAAGGATTTATAATATTACCAGCATGTTTTTTTGCATAGTGGAGTCAAGCCACCCTAAATATTGCTTAAAACATTTTAACTTGCCTAGCCATGACTGGACTGGAAAATTAGAGCAATGGCCTGGACACTGAACAAAGGAAACAGCATCATTAAAATACAGTAATTCTGTAATTCCGTCCGCTAAGACAAATGCATTTTTATGGTACTAAAATGAAAACCTGCCATGTTGGCAGAGAAATTGGTAAGACTGAACATGAGCATAAACACATATCTAGTAAAGATAACTATGAGACTCATCTTTTTAAAATTCCAATTGTGGAATAGGGCTAAATCATAAACACAACTCAGGAAATTCAATTAAAGCTGACAGCACATACTTAACTTATGTGACTGTAATAAAAAGGGCATAGCTCAGTGAGCTGAGGAGAGGAATGTCAGGTTTAACTTAGCATTCCACATTTATATTATTCTAAAACACAGAAAATTCAAAGAACATCCTTCCCTAAGAAATCTTAACTAATGGGTGGGAGAAGGAGACTGGTGGAAAGTTTTACAAAAAGGATAATGCATTCAGGAAAAACTCACCAATGCATAAAATATAATATCTGATCATACATAGGAGCCATATATCAAAAGTAAATGAACGTCCTATTCAAGCTAAAGGAGAACAGGAACCCTCATTAGTATATGATGTGCATGTGTTCGCTTTGAGGGGCTATCAAGGGCAGCACCTCTGAGTATATCTGGGGTCTGGTGTTTCAGAGTCTGGTAAGTCAGTCGCCATCTGCTGTGAACAATGCAAAGATGAGATTTCTTGGAAATGCTAAGTGACCGTTTAGTGGGGCCAATTTTAAAGCTCTAGATAAATATAATTTCTGGCCATCACAAACCCTCAGATGAAATAGTTATCTCAGTTTCCATCTTACTCTGAATCATGGAGCTTGTGGGCAGTGAGCAGTTTTAATTGCAAGTGACAAAATGCAAGTAAAACCAGGCTGAAGCAAAATACACAGGTTAATCAACTCATATAACTGGAATCTCAAGGGGTAGAACTGGATTTCTGCAAAACCATATGCAGAGATTTCTTGCTATCTCAACTCCAATTCTCTTTGCCTGACTTTGTTCTGCATGTGGGTTCTCTTCTCCTGGAAGGCAAGGTGACTGCTGATATAGTCTCAAAATTCTCTGATTTAGCATTAGCTTTCCCTGACCACCTGAATACAGTGAGAGAGGTATAATTCAGCTTTAACTTCCCTTATCACACCTACCCTCTACAATTGCATAAAGCAAGAAAGGTATACCTCTCCCAAGAAAGGAGTGCGGGCAGATCCCCTAGAGTAAGTCTAATGAGCCACATGTTTAAACCTAAGCCACTTTCAGGGCACTTCTTCAAGGAACTAATCAAGCACAGGCAGAACATGATTACATCAATATTTCTTCAGAAGAGAGTGGCAAAGCAATGCCCCCCCCAACACACACGCCTACACACACACACACACACGCGCACACACACACACACACCCGCGCGCATATGCTCGCGACTAAGAAATCCCTTTTATAATCAGGCAAGCCAAAGTGGACTGTGACTCTCAACTAGATTACCCTTCCCTCCTACCTAACCCTACTTTAATGGGTGAGAGGAGGTGATGAGCAGCCCTGCCACCATCCCTACTTTCCCACAATAAGATCTGTGTTTACAGGAAAAAGTAGAGTTCTAAAATTCAACAATAAAAGCAATTGTTGCCTTTTGGTAATTAGAGAGAAGAGTGAAAATTATATACCTAGAAGTCAACTGTAGAAATTGAAATTCAACCTCTCTGGTAGTGAAGGGCAGAGTGTACACGCATTCTACAGCAAGCAAGAACTTTAGATGGTAAGGTCCCAACAGTGCTACTCCATATTTTCACTGTTTCCTTTGGGGTCAGACTCTTCCATGCCTTTTCCTAGCCCTGAGACAGCTACTAGTAGCTTTAGCAAAACTTACACACTCAAACAAAGACATTTTTCACCAATGACCTATGAGCCCAACAGGTTTACCAGCCAGTTCAGAGAAGGATTTAGATTTGGAATGTTTACTCCGA
Source organism: Halichoerus grypus (assembly GCF_964656455.1). Classification (NCBI taxonomy): domain Eukaryota; kingdom Metazoa; phylum Chordata; class Mammalia; order Carnivora; family Phocidae; genus Halichoerus; species Halichoerus grypus. Next base: position 90,541,241 of record NC_135713.1, read on the forward strand.
GTTCATCTAATCCAAGTAAATGCCATCAAATCTGGCTAGTTAGACAATCTGCTTCCAGGAAAGATATGCCTAGCTCAAGTATCTTTAGAAAACACCCTGGAAATAGTGCATCTTTAATTAGGATAACAGAACATTTCCTTTCTGTTTACCCCAATTCAGGACCATAATGGATATTTTCAATATTTAGCAGTCACTAGAGTTTTAAGTTAGTGCAAATTCAGTTTTGGGATATGCTCAATTTTTATTCTTTTTTTGTCTAAAATAATTTCTATTCATTTATCTTCTACCTAATTTCCCTCTTAAATATCACTACATACCAACTTATTTTTTGAAAGGAATCTTCCAAATTAAGCTTCTCTTCAATCAGTAGTAGTGTAGCTGTGCTACGCCTCTCCTATCAGTAGAAAACCAAAATTAAAATTTATGGCAGAATTGGTACAAGAATACCCAACACCACCAGACCTCATTAAAAATCCTTGAATGGATCAAAAACAAAAAAGATTACAAAAAAGCAACTGTATACAGGTAAAGTACAAAAGAAAAGCAATTACATGAAAACTAACAAAGGTTTATTTCATGTACTGGGGAAAATCAATTTTAATCAAAATCAATCAATTTTAATCAAAATTAAAATTTATAGCAGAATTGGTATAAGAATATAAAAAAGAAATTCCTGGCTTTGTGGCTCCCCACACACATTAATGGGAGATACAGGTAAGAAATAAATAAAATATATTGTATATTAGATAGTAATAAGGGCTAAGGATAATAAAAGCAGAGGAGGGTGATAAGAAGTATGTGTGTGAGGGACCAATCATAGAATAGAGCGGCTTGCATAGGACTTAGTATATAATACATAAAAGTAAAGAATTGAAGGGAGGGAGGGTGGGAGGGAGCCTACTACTGCTTTACTCACTATCGCACCACTTAACATAATGGCTAGCACAAACTGGTGCTCAATAATATTTCTGAATAAATGAACAAGTAAATAAAGTTTGATTATCGGCAAAGGCCTTCATCCTGTTAACCATATCAGAACCTTACAAATCATTTCCTATAGAATAATGTCATCTGGCTTTTATTTTTCACTCGTACCTTCTGATGACTCCACAGAGCCACAAAGCGAAGGAAGTAGTAATTCTTTGGCCATCACAGCTGCTCTTGGAGTGTCACCTGTTGTTATTTCCCTTTGTCCTAAAGATGGCTTGAGAAAGGACCTTGCCTGCTTTGTTAAGAGCATGCCTTAGCTGGGGGTGAAGGGTGTGCTGTATCCTACAGCATGATTCAATATTAGTGCTTTTATTCCTTTGAGATTCAGTAGCTATGTTATGTCGTGATTTGATGTGTAGTCAGTCCTGAGGGTTTTTTGGAGGAGGCAGGGGAGGGGAGGATGAAAGAGGTCCTACTGACGCTACACATAAAATACAACCAAGCTAATAAAGTCTTTTTTTTTTTTTTTTGCTAATAAAGTCTTTTGAAAAAAGGTGAAATAAATATCTCCAACGACTTTCGTAATGTCCTTTAATATTGATGTTTTTCCTCAAGGGTTTCACCAAGGTTTCTCAAGCTCCTGGTTTTTTTTTAAAAACAGCCTGGATTTCCCCAGGAGACCTGACATGTCACCAGTGCTCTTTGTCTCAATGTCTAGCACACTGGCAGTACGCTTGGCAGGCGCTCTCACTCTTTCTTCTTCGGACAGCTTGAAATGGTAAAAAGTGGAAAATATGAAAAAAGCTGTTATGACTACCTCTATAACAGCAGCAGCCTTCGGGGAATTATCTTCCATTTCTTGTAATTAAATTGCTTGTGAATTTTTTTTAATAAACTTACATCATGCTAACCTGCCAAAACAAATTCAACAAAGTTAAATTTTCCTAAAAGACTGACTAAAGATGAAAAGTCAGCAATTCCCAAGCAGGACAAAAGTGACTGGGTTGGCCATGTTGTTTCCCAGAGCTTTACCCCTACCAGCAGAAACTAAATGATCCTAAACTAAAGAGGAGATGAATCATATAGGTCCTAATGTCAATCTATAGGGTACTGTTCTTCCTGCTTTTTAACATACGTCATATGGTCAAAGAACATAATATTATGTATATTATATTTTCCTTTATATCTACATCCTACTGACCAATGGCCTTTACCATATTTTATAACTCACATTTCTATGTCAAACTCCTAAAGAATAAATGTAACATAAATGGGAACAGCAGAGTGTGGCCTCTTGCCTAAGGCAGTCATTAGTCTAAGAATCAGATTTTAGTGAACACCACCCTATCCATTCCCCTTTAGTCCTGAGATTCAGACTCCCATCAGCAAAATATAGTCCACAGATAATATTTGTGCTCACCTAATTGTGGTAAAGCATGTTGACATCTCTGAAAGAAATACATATCTTTAAAGTCAAAATATTCAGGATGCCTGGGTGGCTCAGTCGGTTAAGCAGCTGCCTTCAGCTCAGGTCATGATCCCAGGGTCCTGGGATCCAGTCCCACATTGGGCTCCCTGCTCAGCAGGGAGCCTGCTTCTCCCTCTCCCTCTGCTGCTCCCCCTGCTTGTGCATGCGCTCTCTCTCTGACAAATAAATAAATAAAATTGTTAAAAAAATAATAAAGTCAAAATATTCAAAACTATGTAAACCTTTAAGTTCAGCTATACTAAATAAGAATTGGTATTCATTAGAAGAAGGTCTGGAATGAAATTTAGTTTTGTAATATCCCCATCTGGATAATTTACACACTCCAGAAGCACAGTTTATGAACACAAAAAGTTAATATACTAAGTAGTCATCATAGTATGTCTCTTTAGGAATACTAATAGATAAATATATTGTTGGCGTGGTTATATTTGTTTTATGTACTTGAAGTCAGTAAATGTTCTTCTTTGTTCTATAAATTGTTTCTTTTTACCAACTTGGGTTTCTCTCTCAATAAACAGGAGTTTGGGGTTTAATACTAATATTAATATTTTCTACACACTTATGCACTTTTTCCATTGATGTACTCAGAGGTATATTATCAATTTCGATAAAGAGAAGTCAAAGAGCCTAAACAATGTCAACAATATTACCAAAATTTGGGTAAAGTTATTTTCATTTCATAAGCTAGATGAGGTAAACACTTTAAAACCTACCAATGAACTATTTACTGCCTTCTTACTTGGTGTTCTAATTTTGATTTTAATATACGTGTTTGGATATTAACCTCTGTTCTTTACCAAGGAAAATTAAGGGAGGGGAAGATGTGGGGGTACTATTGGAGATAATCTGCCAGAACCACGTCATCACTCCTTGAGTGAGTCCACTGAAATTCTCCATTCTGCCTTTAACCACCTTTGTGATCTTGGCCAGGGAATTTGTTCATCAGATTCTGATCTGTAAAATGAGGGGGTTGATCAACATACTATCCAAGGTTGCTTTCAGCTTCAAGGGAAGCCAAATTCTTCAATGCTTTTCTGTAATGAATTGACATTACAAGAACTGAAAGAACTAAGGAAGCCAAGTTTCTGATCCTACTCTATCCCAAACATGCCAAGGTTTTTAATCACTGCCACAAACATGTCTCCTTCTGAGGGAAAACTCCCCACTTAGAGCTCTCCAGGTGCAGCCTCATGGAAGCCAATGTGGACAGAAACCGAATGGTCGCTTGGTCCACAGGTAGGAATCCAGACACTGGCTATGACCTGTTACAACTAATTGAGCATGACCAATAAGATTGTCTGAATCCTTGGAAAATTTGAATTAGATGGAGAAAATAAATCAAGTACTCATTTAATTTAGAGACGGATACTCATTACAAGCAGAAAAGCTAGAGAGGCCATGGTAGATTACGTGGAAGCTCAAGAAATTTAAAACGATTTTATCCAAAGATTAGGGAAGTTTGTTCCTCCTTACGTGTACTACATTAATTAGACTTCTTGGTATTAGCTAGTAAATAAAAGGTTTGGAACTCTGAGATGGACATCTTTATTTAGAAGATTATTTCAAAAGGCCCCTTGTTTTCTACTCAAGATAGTATGAAAAAATAGTGAGCTATTAGTCACAAGGCTTTTGATTAATCACAGCCCTCTGTGGCGATATTTCCCTCCATGACCACTTCAGAAGTGTGAGTACAGACTGGACATCCCTGTCTTAGTAGGGCCACGCTTAGACATGTCCTGAAATGAGTTCTCTTATTTGGATGACCTGCCTCCCTCTTTCAGAACCAAGGTGACCAACAGAAATTATTTCAATTACAACTTCTCCTCTCTCAGCTGAAGCACGAAGAGGTGACCTTCCACACTGTCTAGCAGAGAAATTATAAAGTGGACAATACAAAAATTCTCATGACAAGATGTAAAATCTATCTTCACTATAAACCCCCACTTTCTGAGGTAATCAGTGATTTTCTGATCGGGCTCTTAAAACCAAAAGAGACAAGTTAAGATAACTCTCAAATCAATAATGTAGGGGCACTTTAATAAGGGAAAATTGAAGAATCATGGACTTAGATGGTCATTAAAGAATTAATTGAGCCCTTTGCCTGCAAACTTACACCATATATAATGGACGATTGTTGTTCCCATTCGGAGAACTCTTTGGTGAGGGTGTTCCCAGTGAATGTAAAAGCTTCCCAAATCATGGTAATTGAAAGTGGTCCGGGAAGCAGTCCAGAAGGTCATCTACCTTCTCATTTCCACAGCTCAGGCTTCCTCCTGCCCAATTCCAAAATGTAGGTCAAGTTGACCTCAGAGGGGTGAGATTGATCTATTACAGCTCTGGGACTTTGGTCCCAATGCAGAGCCATCTCAGTTTAGATCCCCAAGACAGTTAAGGGTCCAAGGCAACATCCAAAATTACCCTTTATGGGCAGAGAGTTTCCTCCATTGGCTTCCTTGATTGACTCAGTCAACAGTTGATTGTGAAGTGCTTATAATTTTCCAAACACTGCTCTGGGCACAGGGAATATAAAATAGTAAAGCAAGATCTCTGTTATTAGAGCTTTTATATTCAATATGGGGAGAAAAAAAGAAAAAAACAAACAAATGAATAAATGAGAATATACAGAGAATAGCATTTATGAGGGTTGGGTGTCTTCTTCAGATTATGATGCTGACCTTTTAAGAGGTCAGGGGCTGAAACAATGAGAAAGAGTGTCAAAATATACTGTTTTGTTTTGCTTTGTTTTATGATCTGTACCCCAGTGCCTATTTCTAGAGCATCACCTGAGAGCTCCAGGACAGGTAAGACCAGCAGGCTGGCCTATCCCTTTTAGATACAAATCTGTATATGTCCCTAAGATGCCCCTGGCTCCTGTAGGTCCCAGAGGACTAGGGCCATGTGGACGAATGGCTCTCGGCTGGCTGCATACTTCGTGCCCTAAAAGCCTGAATCTAGACTCTTAGGAAGAGGGAGTAAAACAGCACCTTTGTCCACTGGAGATAGAGAGGGTACAGAATATCTCTCCAGTTTCTATTTGGTGCCAAACCACCTTGGAAAAAGTAAAAGACCTAGGGGATGAAAAGTTGTCCCTTCATTTTCTAGGGTAATCATTTATAATCCCCCATATTAAGAGGCCTACTTTATTATTCCACAACTAAGTTAATTTCAAAATCTTTTCTCCACAGTGCGCCTAATAAGAAGCAGATGTGGGAACCACCTCAGAACCAGGAGAACCCCTCTCTCCTATCTCTCCCAACCTCTGTCTGTTGCAAATAAGCCAAATTTAAACCAGCAATCATGCATGTTTCCAATCAGCACTCCAGCTTTCTCCCCATGGAAGTAACTCCTTGGCTTGCACAAGGGAAGGAAATGTTTCCTTCAAAAAGCAATGCCAGGACAGGGAGCAGCTTATTCTCACGATATTTAACAGGCTAACCCGTCAGTGCAGTGAAAAAAAAAAAAAAAATCGATGCAGGAGCAGCCAGAGAAAGACAGGAGAGGCCCTATGCCAGTAGAAACAATGAGAAAGACAGAAGAGGACTGGGGAAAACACTTATAAAGTTGGAGGACACAAAGCTTGTCTTCCTAGTAGCCCACCCTATTGCGGATCCATAAGGAAGTATAGTTCATGGTGAGAGGCGCTATCTCTCCTTCATCTCACACACCCCTGGTCATAATAAACAGAAGAGAAATGGATTGAAATCCACAGAGGAGGCAGGGTCCAGTTTTTGTGGTATGTAGAAGAGACAGTATCACACTAGTGCAGCTGAAAGACCAAAATGTCCTTCATGTGTTTTATGACATCTCTCCCTCCTCTGCAGTAAGAAAAGGGAAATATTTTGTCATACCATGAAAAATAAGAAAATGCCATGATTGCTCCAAGGAGAAGACCCCATTAACCAAACCTGTTTGGGGGGAAAGGAAAATAAAAATGGAAGAATTTGCCATTCTCCCTCCAGCCTCACCCATACTTTTCTAGATCTGCCCCCTTAAGCGCTTCTCAGCATTCTTAGGGAATGTATGGACTCACTTGTGAAAAACGTTGAGCTATCTGAGGCTTCTGGACAGTCTGTAGAAGAAATAGCCTACATGAGAGGATTATTGTTGACATTGGCTTTTGTTTGCCGTTTTTAAATATACTTGCAAGAAAGGGTGACTTGTGAGACTGTCCAAGGCAGTTTCACTGCAGCCATAATCTTCATCAACAGTAATCAGCACGAAGCCAGCCTTCCATTTAAATAGTCTTTTCACTGGAAAAAAACACCGGTTCAGTTGTGTGTGCTTGTCTCTTTCTGACAGCATTTCTCCAAGCAGAGCAAAGTAACAGCATCCATAGTAACACTCTCAAAACACCAAGAGGCTGGTAGTTAACTCAATAAAACTCTTGAACACACAAATAGCTAATAGTCTGTAACTGACTGAGCAGAGAGTGAGTAGCTGACAGTTCTGGGAATCAAACTGAATGTTTATTTTAATCTGTTTAATTTAAAATTGGTACAACATTTTACTGTACAGTAAGTTTATATAAATGTTTTAATGGTTGGTTAAAGTTATATGCTTGTTTTTAGATGGGAATTTTAAAACATGTATCACATGTAACTTTTTAAGATATTTTCACTTTTCCCAAAGCATTGGAGAAAACAGTTTAATGCAATAAACATAAAAAGTCAATAGACCATCACACCATGTTTAAAAGAGCCTTCCCGGCAACAAGCAACCTGCATTCAAATCTTCCCTCGGCCACCTTCTTGCTCTGTGAGCTTGGGCAAGTTACCCTCTAACTGCCATGGGGCGCCTGGATGGTTCAGTCGGTTAAGTGTCTGCCTTTGGCTCAGGTCATGATCCCAGGGTCCCGGAATTGAGCCCCGAGCTGGGCTCGGGCTCTCCCTGCTGGGGCGGGGGGGGAGGCCTACTTCTCCCTCTCCCTCTGCCCTCCCCTCTCCCGCCCCCCTGCTCGTGCTCTTTCTCAAATAAGTAAATAAAATCTTAAAAAAAAAAAGTTACTCTCTAACCCTCATTACAGCCATCTATGAAATGAGATCAAAATAATCCTGAACTCTTAAGATTATTGTGAACATTAATAAAACAAGGCAGGTAGAGTGGTAAGAGGAATGCCTGGCATGCCATCAGTACTCAGTTATTATAATTCACTCTCTTTTACAACTGGGCGTCAGCTAACCAATCTACATATTTGCCCTGAGTTGTTCACAAAATCTGGCTCTGGAGCCACACTGCTCATCAGAAACCTACTAGGCATAGGGATTATTAAGTAGTACATGGGATCTTTTCATTTACTAAAGTCCAAGATACAGAACCACAGTTATCAACAGAAAAACATTCCAGCAAGAGCTATTAGGGAACTAACATGTTTCAGAGCATATTTCATCTCTATTCTATGCAAAGCGAGCTGCTCATCACAGACCCATAGAATGCTAGCCTAGTAACAGATGGTAGGCTAGCCAAAACCCACCACCCACCACCACACCCCTTACCACCTTATTTTATAAAGGAAAAAAAACCTCAGTGAATTGTTACGTTTCTCCCTCCTCCATTCATCTAAGTTTAGAAGCAACCCAGAACCAAATCTGGGATCTCTCCACACATGAATAATTTGTTTTTTGTTTCCCTCATTTAAATCGATGATGTTTGACTTAATATAAATGAAAATATGGGATTGTTACATACAAACTTGCTGACTAGCATTACAAGGTAAGTGTGAGCCAGAGGCCACATTGCAACCATGCCATTGATACATCAAATAATTAAGACTCACTATTATGTTGTCTTAGTTTTCCTTATCAGACAAATAGCAATCGCTCCTGGTCAGGGTTTATCCCAACATGGCTGGTGAGGCAGCTTTACAGGTATTACAGGTACGCCTTCTAGGGGATGAAGTCTGGAGGACACAACCCCCTGGACATCCTGCCTCTCCTGCCCGAATTAGAGCAGATATGTCCCTGGACAAGAGAATCAGACTTCTTTCATTCAAGTCCTACCTAGAAATCCATAGAAATGTCTCTTCTTAACAGCTCAGTGCTGTCACCTGCAACTAGTCTGGCCAGGAGAAGTATTATAAAGAGATTCTACTGGCTGCAATGGAAACCATCCAAGTTACAGTAACAAAATAAGGCTTTCTCAGTGAACCTCTGCCAATCAACTTTCAAAATGCCAAGAAAGAGAATTTTCCAAGCCAGGAACTGTAATGCAGATATTTCTCCCTGCCATTGCTGCTTCATCTGCTCTGAACTGACATCAGAGAGATCAAAGGTCTTAGTCTTTCAAGGCATCCACGGCCCTACCTGAGCTCTCCAGATTTTAGGAGAATGTTCCCTAGAGTTTGCCTCCTGAATTGACAATTATTAATAGCTCATCCACTTAGACTTTCAGCTCCAGTATCGTTAACTGGAGATTTTCGCTACGGAAGCCTCATTCCCCCTGCACATCTCAGTAGCCTCTGTACAAAGGCTCATTCAGAGGATGGGGATTTTGACTTCTCACTGAGGATACATTTAATAATCTCTCCTTCACAAAACTTCTGCTGTCCTCAATACCGCCATCCAGCAGGACAGACTCCAGACTTCTTCCTATCTTTCAAAATTGGGGACTGGCCACATTTCTTCTAGGAACTGTCTTGAAGCCACACCATATGTATATCGAAATTACACAGATTTAGGCATACAAACACAGGGATTGAGTTTGCAACTGAGATTGCAATTAAGGGCAATCTGCTTGCCTTCCCTTCAATAAGAAAATGCCCCAGAGATGGGAGAGGCAAATCTGCTTTCCCCTTAAGTATGATTGGAGTATTTAAAAATACATATTTTTGGAATAGGATGGCCCCCAAAATAAGCCAACCTCTTCATCTGGTGATCATCTGCTTGAAAATCAGAAGGAAAACTGGCTCTATCTCAGTTTCCAATGGAGCATCTTCCTTAAAGCTTTCCAAGAATTACTCTGCCCCTCTGTGGTTCTCACTGACTCACTATCTTTGGAATGTAATCCTCGCTCTAATGTGTGACTCCACTGCAGTCCGTTCTTGACCAGGGTTTGAAAAATCTTTGTGGTTCATGACCTGTCATGACATTCATGACAGTTTGTTGTCATGAAGCAATACATAAAAACACTCACATCAGAGATGCCACCACTTCTCTCTCAGAATCACCCTGTAAACTCCTAGTTAGTCTGGGGTCTAAGCCACCTCACAGAGATTCAGATGTGTGGGTAAAGGACAGTGAGCAAGTGTTTAGAGGTGACACAGTCTCTCCTTGATGAAAGAAATGCACCAAGTCTACTCAGACCTCTGAGTAGCTTTATAACATTTCAGAGGAATTGTGAATTCCCAGCTTTCAAACACTCCATCAGTGCCATTCCTGAATAGCCTTCAAAAGAGGCAGGGTGTAGGTGGTTCCAAAAGACCGTAATACTTCTTGGCTACTCTCCTGAACTTGGATCCTGAAATAGCGCTATCATCTTTGCTTGGGATTTGCTTTTGTTGTCTTCCTCCGAAAACACAACAGATGGAACCTGAGAGTTTACTCAGTTCAATAAAATGTGGGCAGGATGGATTCTGTAACTAAGCCAGGACAGTCACATATGAGGGAGCTTACCCTGGATCCTGGTGGAGATAACCAAAATGTCAGGAAATTTAACAAGAAAAGAAGAGACAGCAAATGTTGTTGATACAATAAGCCTCAACACAAATAAGGCAGTGAATTTAAAAGCTTAGCCTAATGAGACTGCATAGACCTGTATCATGGCAGAAAAGACATCCCTTGGGAGATGAGACTAAAACTATTACAGAGAAAATCCCAAAATGCTTAAAGGAAAAGATTCTAGAGGTAAAAAGTTCCAATTTGAGAGGAGGAGAAAGCCTTAACTAATAGAAACAATTCAGGAGGAACTTCAGGGAGAGAAAGAAAAAAAAAATATGATATGTTGTTTGCAAATTACCCAAAATCTTCAGCCCAGAAAAAAAATGTGGTTGGTGCATCTGGCATCCTTGCCATCTGCATATTCCTTGGAGCATGACATGAAATCTGGAGGCTGAGAGGCAGACAGCCTTCTGTCAAACACATTCGAATTTCGTGGCCAAATGGCCCAGGGAGAGTTGGGAGCAAAGTTGCAAGCTTCTTTTATAGTGATCTAATTTTTTTTTATCTTGCTTTTGTAATAATACGAAGAATAGCATCTACTTTAACCCTGGAAATTCCTGAGAAAGAAGAGAAGCCAGGGCCAAAGCCAGAACTACCCAATAGAGACCATAGTAGCATCTCTTGTTAAATAGCAGTCCTATCATCCAAGCCATTTCAACATGGGGAAGTATCTGCAATGCTGTAAGGCTGTAAGACATCGTCCAGCCTTCACTGGTTAATCTGCAGAGACGGAGAGAATCACAGCATTTATAACAGAGCCACACTTATTACCTATAAGCTACAACTACAACTAACTTTCTTCCTCCATACTCAACCATCTAAGTATTCATATAAACTTGAGTGCTGTTTGAAAGTTGTCAAAGACTGCCATTATACGGCTGAAACAAATTCCAAAGGTGTGGGAAGGACGTGCCTTCAAATAACAAGTCTCTTTCTAAAGGGTCCTAGAGCATATATCCTGAGAATGAGGAGGGCATTTTGCATAAAATCTCCCTGTGTTCTTCAGAACATAATAGGCTATGCTGCATAACCTATATGCATAACCTATATAACTAAAGTTTCAGTGGCTTAACAAAAACAAGATTCTTTTCTCTCTCAGGCAAAGTCTGATGTAGATGGAACAAACCTTCCAGGGTATTCGGTAATTCAGGGATCCAGGTCTCCCCTACCTTTCCTTAAGCAGGGAATAAGAGACAGAGGAAGAACACTGACTTAACTCCTACTCACAGCTCATTGACCTAAATTGGTCACATTGTCTTAACTGCAGGGAGGAGAGGAGATTTAGAAAAACACAGAAAATATTTAGCTTGTACTAATTGCCTTTGCCACATTCACATTCCCAGTTATTTATCTGATGCTGAGTGAGATGAGGCTTGCTGGAGCTTCGAGGGCTCCATGGCAATGGGGCAAGGGCTGGCTCTCTGTGGAGGTGGCATAGGAGGTCACCTCTGTGGGATGAGAGTGGAGGGGAGGGAAAGGAGAAGAAGGCCTAACAAAAGTGCTCTCTCTCTTGCCCTATGCCAAAAATGTCCACACTACTCTATCCTTTGGGTTAGGACATTATGGTTGCTTTCTTTTTTAAAACCACTTTATTAAAGTATGACTGACATGCAAAAAGCTGTACATGCTTACTGTACACAACCTTTGCAATGCATCTTTTCTCATTTCTGTGTTCCACTAGTGTTACAACCTCCCATCCAGATTCCAGAGCTATCGTAAGTGCATTTTGTCCAAGGATGGTTGTTAAATCAGTGTTTCTGTGAGGGGATGAGGGCTCGGACCTCCTATTTTGCCACCTCACTGACATCACTCAAGGCTGCTTTTTTTTTTTTTTAAGATTTTATTTATTTATTTGACAGAGAGAGAGAGAGCGCACATGCAGGGGGAGCGGCAGGCAGAGGGAGAGGGAGAAGCAGGCTCCCCACTGAGCAGGGAGCCTGATGTGGGGGCTCGATCCCAGGACCTCGATCCAAGAACCCTGGGATCATTACCTGAGCCGAAGGCAGACACTTCACCAACTAAGCCACCCAGGTGCCCAACTCAAGGCTGCTTTTAAACACAAATATTATCCAAGAGGAACATACTTTCAGGTAGGATGTTTACCAAAGGACTCTTAAAGTTGGAAATGAAATTCATCTCTGGGTGAAAGGTCACAGGCTCACCTTCTGAGATCAAGGCTTCTGCTATGAACACTGGCCTTGATTACCCAAGAGCACAGACAGCAGATCTCAGAAGGAAGAAACACTTGCAGACCAGTGGTGACTTTTCTCCATGCTCTAACTGACTTGACATCAGCCATTCACACCTTATTTGGAGCTGGTTCATTTGCTGATCTTACCCAGACATTTTGCTGGCCTCTGAAGAAGTAGAAAAAATGAAGTAGTAAGTTAGATCGGGAAGCAGCATGTCACAGTAGTAAGCACGTGAGCTGTCAGTCAAACAGACCTGGGTTCACATCACTAGTTCCACTAATTACTAGTGATGTGAGTTGGGCAATCTGCCTAATACATATGACCCTCACGTGCAAATTAAAAACAATATCCTCGGGGCACCTGCGTGGCTCAGTCAGTTAAACGGCTAACTCTTGATTTCAGCTCAGGTCAAGATCTCAGGGTTGTGAGAGTAAGATCAAGCCCCCTGTTGGGCTCCTGACTCAGCAGGGAGTCTGCTTGAGATTCTCTCCCTTGTCTTCTCGCTTCGCCCCTCCCCCTGCTTGTGTACTCTCTTTCTCTCTCTCTAAAATAAATAACTACAATTTTTAAAAAATAATAATTTTTAAAAGTTAAAAAAATAAAAAACAATATCCTCTACTATTGCTTGGAGTTTGATGAAAGGATAAAATCATGTCAAGCTTCTGGCTCAGAGAAGGTACTCAATGGACCTAAGTTCCCTTCTCTCAGACAGAAGGAGACAGGGAAGAGTTGAGCTTTAATCCCCATTAGCCAGGGAGAGACTGGAAGTGGAGGAATATTGGGTCAACACTGAGTGAGTGGGGACCTACTCACAGTGAGAAGGAAACGCAGAAAAGAGAAGGGAGAGGAAGTCACGACAAACTTGGCCAAATTCACAATTTGGGGCAGGCCAGTCCTACACTTCAGTCTGATTCTCATCCTCATCCCTCACGCTCTCACGTTTGGTGAGAACTGGTAGAAATGATGATAAATTAGCCCACAGAAGGACTCTGAAGTTCGCTGAAACACTGGCAGGGGCTTTTGACTCTATCTTCATGTACATCTGACCCTTACTGTCTCACACAGAGTGGTGACACTGTGGTGTACCTCTTAATATCAATCACTAGGAAAATGAGGACGGCACTTTGACCAATATAAGGCTGGCTCAAGAGAAAAGAACTTATTTCCCAGACTTAAAGATTCCATTTTTCTTTAGTGTCTCAAATTATGGAAACAAAGGGAAACACCCTTAACTAAATAGTGTATTGGCTTAGTTTTCAAATCAAAATTTTAGTAAGTATTCCAGGAAATACCTCCAGGGCCTGCTAATCTTTTTAAAAAAATATCCCATTCTATGATGCTACTTTTGCTAAACATTGTATAAATCAGAGTTGTTAAAGAAAATAATCCCATTTTTGAAGTAAATCCTTCATTATATAATAATAAACTTGCTGCAGAAAAATCACTTAGCCAAAAACAGCTGCTCAAAATACTTTTTAAAAAAATTACAAAGGTTCAAGTTGTCTGTATTTAGGCACACCGGATTTTACCTACAATTAAATCATGATAGCCTTTTGGCCTAGAGATAGATCTTTTTTTTAATTGATTAGTTCAAAACCTAATCAATGATTGCCTTTCTTACAGGAATCTGCTTTGCTGCAGAATTATACAGGATCTGCGGAAGCAAATAGAAAAAAAATGCTTCCCTAAAATGTAGATTAAAAGTAGCCACAAAGTTCATGTTACATTGAAAAAAAAATATTGTAGTGTAAATAGTTTTTGCATATGCCTTTCACTAGTTACAGTGTCCTGGAACAATGCAAGTCCCTCAAGTACTGCTTAAACACTAGGGTAGAATTTTTGAGGTGCTTCCTGAAAACCAAGCTAAAAGCAAAAAAAACCTATTCTCTCTACAAATAGTAGATGCATGATCAGATTTCATAGTTTGGCTGCATCATTAAGCAGCTATGTAACACTGGAAAAATTACTTAATGTCTTTGATCTTCATAGTTCTTATCAATAAAACAAAAACAATAATGGGTCCCTTACAGCACTGTTATAGATGAATTTCAATAGTGTGAAATTCTCCACCACTGCCTTTGGATACACAGTAGACATTCAGTTACCCTTTGTGCATATTAATCCATCATGTCATTTTTATTGGAACTGAAATTTCAGATATGCTCTTTAACCACTGTTATCTGGGTCCTCTTACTTATGAAATCTACATAAATAAAAATGGAATCATTACATCATGTGAAAACTACTGAGTGAATAGAATATCTGGATGGTCTAACTTATAAGTTACATAGTATTTGAGAAATTAACTTTGAAGGGCCCAACGATGGGAGCTTAGAGGAATGACTCCATGTTTTCCAGAATAGCTGAAGTGGGGGCACTAGAGTCCAGTAGGCCTATTAATTGGAAGACATCTTAAAACTCTGTGGTTTCAAATATGAGCCGCAGCTCAAAGTCAAAAGAGCAATCTCTCAGAAATAGTAATCAAGAGCCTTCTCACATGGGCAAAGTGTATGTTTAACAATGGTAATAATTTCCCTTAGCAATGGGGCTAGAGGCACACATAAGGATTGCTAATCTCTTGGATCTTAGTGTAAATTACTTTTGTTCGTGAGTTTCCCTGTAGGAACACTATATATTCTTTTTTTTCTGTCTACAAGAGACTCACTTTATTTTTTTTATTAACATATAATGTATTATTTGTTTCAGGGATACAGGTCCATGATTCATCAGTCTTACACAACACACAGAGCTTACCACAACACATACCCTCCCCCATGTCCATCACACAGCCTCCCAATCCCCCTACCTCCCTCCCCTCCAGCAACCCTCGATATTCTAACAAAACATCACTCTAAAGAACCTGTCAACTTTGGGATTGAGATTACCCCAAATCAAGACCCTGTAAGAATCATAAGGGGTGGTAATAAGAAAAAATGACCTGTCCCTCCCTAGTCTTTGAAGGAATATGCAACAGTTCTTCAATAAGCACTGTTGATTCCTTTTGGGTGCCCAGTGTGAGGGCATCAGACACACATGCAGTCAAAGTCACAGATTGTGGCTGTCCATAATTGAAGGCATTTGACCTAGGCATCAGAGAGATCTTTTTAATTCTGTGCCATCCAGAGAGCCGCAACTTAAAACTACTTGTGATTTGTTTTGGCTCTTACAATGATGAGTAGAGTAATTGTTGATGGCTAGGTTGGTTCTTGGTGATTGGTTGTTTTTTCCAGTGTTTGTTTACTTTGGTTTGAGTGTGTGTTTGGGGAGAGGAGATTGTCATAGGAATGGGTAATAAATACACTACATATACCATCATAGCACAAACTCACCCCAGCAAGAGGTATCTTAAGCCTTTCATTATTATTGTCTATCCATTATTGTTTGCCCTTCCTGGTCCCGGATCTTGAAAACGTTCCCTGATAATCCCAACTGTTCATTTTCCCCTTCATTGGATACTCCTTGGGAAAAAAAAAATCAAAATAACTTACATGGAAAAGTCTCAATGGATGAAGTGATGGACTAGAAATGCTTACCTAACAGCCGCTCTATCATATTTCTCCCTAGCTCACAGCTTTTGAAAACTGGCTGTTCAAGTCACCATGCTGTGAATCTTTCTATCTAGTCTGAGGCATAAGGAATATTCATGAATAACCACAGCACAGTATTAATAATGCTTTGTGTTTTATAATACATTTCAGGACTCTGGTGTTTCATGACCTCCTTGATCCTTGCAAAAATCCTGGGAGAGAATTATGGTATTATTCCCATTTTATAAATGAGGAAATAGAGACTCCCAAGAGTTAAGGAACTTGATCAAAGTCAGCCAACAAAAAAGTGGGAAGGTCTGGAATAGAACTCAATCTCCCATTCTTAGTGCTGTGCCTACAAGAGTCCTGTGTGGGCTCCTCAGCAATCCATTCTGATGACAAAAACTAGCACAGGGATATGGAGAAGAGAAAAATGACTTTCATTTCAGAAAGTGAAAATGAAGCCCTGCTTATGCACTATTTCATAAATAAATATCCTATTTCCCATCCAGACTCTAAGTCTGTGGGGCAACACTGTGTCTCCCCTAATAATAGTGTGATGATTATTTGAGAAATAATTAACAGCAGACACACTGTAGGGTAAAATATATAAACACACTCACAATCTTATTTCTCCTAATAATTCTACAAGGTAAGGATCACCACACCCATCTTACAAATGAGAAAACTGAGTTTCAAGTAAATAATTTGCATGGGGTTCTACAACCTACAACTGACTGGCCCCAAATGTTATCACACGGCTCTCACAAGCTACACTTACCACCACATAATGACACCCTGGCGCCAAAAGCGGAACAGGCTAAACTGCACACACACTTGACCGAGGCACAAAAATTGTGCCTGCTCACTCTAACATGTGTGAAGCTTCATGCACAATGCTGGGTTTTACTCACACACACAAAGTTTATTTATTTGCAAAGAGATGCTCTAGAAACCATTGTCCATTTCACTTAGTAGGATCAAGAGGAGTAGTATATAATTTAGGGTTAACAAAATGTGTATAAACCACACAAGCTAGAAGAATGGCCCTGTGGTTCCTCAGCAGTGGCACAGGACAGGCTGAAGAGCTCCTCAACATTTCCCTCCCTTTCCTCCCCACTGGGCACTTCATGTTCACCCTGGAGGTCCACACAACCTCTCAGTACTCCAAGGACTGACAGAACGTGGAGAACAAGGAAGCAGATTTGGGCTATCAGAGTTTTAAGAACTCAGGCATTTCTAAGAAATGTTATGGAATCATATTCCCTCATTTCAAGTAAGACATATTCCTATCTCTAGGGTCACGTTGGTTCAATTTGATAAATTGCTCTGCTGACCCAAACCGTACTATGGTTCCTTTTACATATAAGCATTAATTGCTGTTATTTCAATACTGCTGGATCTTATGTTTTGCCAAGTGGTGGAGGCCTATACATTTGTGGTTTAATTCAGTCTTCTGTTTATTTCCATTGTTTGGCACTATTTAAATGATTCCATTAGCATTCAGATTTAGAGGGAAAGCAAATTAACCTCATCTTTATTGTTAATGTCTACCATTGTGCCTTGTTCCAGATATATCTGGGAATAAAGGGAGTGTGATTCTTTTCTAGTCTTCCTCCAGAAAGTTGATACTGTAATTGAGAGCCAAATAATCACTGTTGGTGTGGAAAGCGGGGCTTTGTGCTGGGTCAGCTTATAGTCAGCCTACTGTTCAGCAGAGACCCAAGTCTAGAAGCTAGAAGATTTTGTGGCCCTATGCTAGCCATGGATAGGATGCTAAGTTTTCAAAGAATAGCTTCCTGAAATATACGAAAAGAAACTAAATTTAAGTAGGTTTGTAAGATATATAGCTGAAAATCGATATCCATCTACTACCATATATAGTATTTAGGACACTTCCATTGATAACTAAATCCAAGAGTACTTTCATTACCTCTTTTTGACACCAAGTCCCTAAAAAATAACGTCAGAGGGCTTTCTTCCAGTATGGGGAGTTTCTTCTCAAGCTTAGTGGCAAGTTTCAGAAAATTACATATGTTGGAGAAGCCATTGTTCACAATGAAAAATGGCCTGAAGTCACTCCATAGAACTAAGAGAACCCGGAGTACTCTGCAGAGAGGTAGTAAGCACTCAAGAAACTGGAGAGGGCGGAAGGACCTATGTCATAGGATTATTTGGAGTATTTAATGTATTAACACATGAGGTGTGCTTAAAATGCTTCATGGAAGAACACACAATAAATGTTAGCTAATATTATGATTATGATTTCACAAGGAGCATTTTGACCAGTGAGGAAACTCAGACATTAAGAAAACAAACAACTGAAATTTTAGTTCTTAGATTCTGTCTCCTTCATGAACTTCTTGAGAACTCAGACCCTCAGCTCTGAATTCTGATATCTAACACAACCCTTCTGT
This sequence comes from Halichoerus grypus, assembly GCF_964656455.1. NCBI lineage: Eukaryota > Metazoa > Chordata > Mammalia > Carnivora > Phocidae > Halichoerus > Halichoerus grypus. The sequence continues at coordinate 90,559,448 of NC_135713.1, forward strand.
CTTAGCATAGCTACTCAGAGAATAAAAAAATATAATCACACCTACTCTCAGCACTTCCATTTTTATTGACTAATATACAGCTGTAGGTCCCTGGTCATTTAGGATTTATGGAATTTTTTCCTAACATCTAGCTGACAGGTTATAAAAGGAAAATCTAAATGGTAAATTAGAGATCTGTTGCTCTACTAAGGACTTGAGCCTTGTTTTGGTATTTGAAATCATATTACAGGTTGAAAATTAACTAGAGAAAACTCTATAGCCATATAAATATTTCTTATAAAAATTCAGTTGAAAGAGGTCATTGGAAATGTTTGTGAAGTATCTGAATGGTGCTTTTCTTTTTTTTAAATAAAAGATAGGAGTACAATGCCAAAATAAAATTTAATTTCTGAGAAGTTCCTAACTAATCAGCATTCACAAAACCAGAACAACCCTGGCTTAATGGGCAATGACTGTGATTTTTCCCAAATTTGAACAAAGAGTCCCACTCTGATACAGTGTGGAAGTCTGCAGGTCCCAGGCTTCCTTTGGGGAATCCTGAAGAAATGTCACCAAATAATGCAAAGGCTGCCTTTGGCAGAATATTAATATCTATTTACATCACAAAGCCCACAGTTTAATCCCAATCCAGTAAGCAAACTACTCTCAACCCCAGGAAAACCAGAAAACAAAAGCATTTGAAAAAGCCAGTGTCTAGGCAGCATTATCTAGGAAAACTACAAAGATTAAATGCTGTCAATCTGGGATGGATGGGTGGCTCAGTCATTTGAGCATCTGTCTTCAGCTCAGGTCACGATCCCAGGGTCCTGGGATCGAGCCCCACATTGGGCTCCCTGCTCAGCGGGGAGCCTGCTTCGCCCTCTCCCTCTGCCTGCTGCTCCCCCTGCTTGTGCTCTCTCTCTCTCTCTCCCTCTGACAAATAAATAAATAAAATCTTCGAAATAAAAAAAACAAATTCTATCAATCCTTTGAAAGCCAACTTGTTCCTAGATTTCATCTCTGGCTACATTTTTAGAATCACCATGTATGTATCCTTCTTCAGGTCAGGAGTTTGCTTTAACTTTCTGTAGCCTTGGGCTTGATTTGGTTGGAGAAAGGGATTAATTGAGATATTTTTTATTTAAATGAGAATATTTTTCTCTTTCCTCCAGGAGTATGGTCCTTAGGGCCCTTGGGATACTCTCATCTTTCTAGTTCAAGGAACATGAACCCATAGTTCCATTAAAAAAAAAAAATACTGGCACTCAGATTGGCCACAGCAGGGAAATTACTGTTTCAAGACCATTTTTGGATGAAGGACGTTTTCTAGGTGGGAAATGAATCCACTGGTGATTTATACATAAATAAGGCAAAGCGGCGCTAATCTAGAAATTCTGTTCTGTCACCAGTAATTGTCCACAGTTATTTGCTCTGCTGCCAATCTGGTATAGGCAGAAACTGTCCCATGTGTCAAAGACCCTTCAGTGGCAACAAGTTAAAATCGAGGCTCATCCAAGTAGCAACTTACCCCCCTTTTTACTACTTATGTACTTATGAATGGTTCATTTCCTTCCATGGGCCAAAGTGCCAAAGTCAATTTTCCCAGCTCATCTCCATCAGATCACAAGCTGTCCTTTGTCTCCTTTCTGGCTCCACTGAGCTCAGTCACAGCAATCGATTCTCAAATTACTCCAATGATAAAATCTTTTTGCTGCTAGTAATTCTGGTGAAGTCTCACAATTGTTTGCAGTGTTCTTGCACGTGTGGTTTTTAGTGACCTTTTCCCGTATTTCTTTCTTAGAGAGAATATTCATTTTTCTCTGCTTTTCATCTCTTCTTCAAACTCCACTCCCCTTCTTTATATCTTTATTTCTGTGACTGTCCTTCTGTCATATATTTCAGACAAGGAGAATGGAATAAAAGAAACTGGGTTACTAAGTGATGGAATAGTTTTAAAGCCAAATAGGGATGGGTGAGGCAACCCAGAGATTAGTAACAGAGAAAACCACTACCACTGCAAGTGGATACAGAAAAGCTTAGAAACCAGTAAAGCTGGAACCACAGTGGCCTGTCCAGCAGGATAGGGAGCCATGCGGAAGATAGAGCCACTGCTAGGAACTTCAGCCAAGGCAGAGCCAGGGCAAAATACCCTGGTTCCTTTTTCCCATCTTCCAATCCCTCATTGGCCTCTCCTTGGCTGAGCTCAGCTGGAAGCCTGGGAAATGCAGTCTACATGGGTCAGCCCCCTTGATCATTCACAGAGAAGGACAAGGAACAAATGTGAGAGCAGAGGCCAATGACTGACTGTCACAGTTCCTAAGCTAGCACCTAATTACTCCACATAACATAGAACACTGCAAATCCCCGCTCACGTGTTCACTCTGAACATTTAACTAAAGTCAGAAACCGGCACTGGACTTCTACTAGGCTCCTTACAACTCTAAAATTCTATGGTTGTTTGTTTCTAAGACAAAGAAATGGCCCTTGTTTGGCACGTTTACTACCCTTTGCTAATAAAGTATTCTTTCCAAAATATTTTCTTAAGAATTTAATAACCGCAATATTAGGTACTGTGGGAAATACATAAAATGACAAGGCCCTTAAAATGTCACTGGGGGGATTAGATAATGCAAATAAATTACTAGTGTAGGAGAGTCGTTCACAAGGTATCAAAGGTAGTAGGTTAAGAAAGCCGAAAGAGCAGTGGACAAACGTGAAGGAGAAACTTCGGGAGAAGTAGGGTTATATTATACTGGTTATGAAGGAAGGGTAGGATTTCCTACAGAGCAGAAGCTCAGGAAGAACTATGGGGGCAGATGGCACTGACTGACATGACATTTTAGAAAATTTTACCTACAGAAATTTATTTTGTCTGTTTTGATGTTATTTTATTTTCTCCTTTCTTGAGAAATCAATAAGCTTCCAGATATTAACATCTCTACCATATCTAGAGTTGTGCTAGGCTATTTGCTGGCAACCAATACCTAACAATATAACCATGATTTCAATTCAAGTTGACTAGAACAGCATGGCTGGATTAACATCCTGTGGGTTTTGTGTCACTTCTTTCTTTACACATTTTCTTTATCTGTGCTGTTCAACACATAGTCATTCAAGAATATTTACTGACCAGCTTAAACTAGCATGGAATAGTGCCAAATCCAATGGACACTATTCCATATGTATTTCATCTGACAATACTATATTTGACACTGTTGATCTTTCTTCTCTAGAGATACTTCCCTCTTGGCTTTCTTGACACCATATCCTCAGGATTTCTCTCCCACTCTCTAACGTTCATTCTCAGCTTTCTTCAAGGGTTCTTTTCTCTACGTGTATTTGAAATGCTGCTCCATAGGGATTTGGTGACAGGACTCTTCTCACATTATGCTACTTACCTCTCAAGTGACCTCATTCCCCACCATGACTTAAACTACCCCTATACACACTGTAATCCCCAAATTCAGAAAAAGAAAGCCCCAACTTTTCTCTAGAGATCCTGGCCCAAATACGCAACTGGTTAATTGTATATCTAACTGAATGTAACTGAATGTCACAAATAAGCCCTGTGGACTGTACATTTTATATATTTCTCTAACCCACCCTTTCTTTTTAATCCCACTGTCATCATATCAATGAATTATCATTTCTTATCTGGATTTCCTGCTGTTGTTCCCCTTCCTAGAACCTTACCCTTTGGTAATCTCACTGCTGTCTGATCTTCCTGAAATGCAAAACTGATCACCTTACTTCTCTGCCAAATAATGCTTTGAAAGCTCATGTAGCCAGCCCCTAACCTTTCCACCCAAACATTTGCAGGACCTCGGGTAGAAGTAGAAAACTTTATACCTAACTATTTGAAATCTCCAAATCAAGCCAACAAACTTAAATATCTTATTTTCTTCTTGAAAAATATACTTTCATAAAGTATTCAAATGTATAGTTCTTGAGTTCTGCAGCATACCCTGCCAGCACTTAACCTGCACAGGGAGATCCTTCCCCTGACCCAGGTTCCTCCTCCTTTCTCCTCTTACCCCTGGCTCTATCTAGCATGGCAGGTATCCCCTAGACACTCCAGCCCACAATCTCAACTTATGCCCACATTCCTCTGACATAGTTACCCCTTACCAACCTCTCAGGCCTAGCAGAAGCACACAAATGTCCTCAGGATAATGGGCCCAGGGAAGAGGCTGTGCTGACCTGGATTTCTGAATCGCAGGGATCGTGAAAGGTCATCTGGTCTAATGGGAGAGGGCCAGATGCTGTGGATGAGTATATCCCCTTGGTGTTTTGAACTTTTCACCCTACATCAAAGGAAACTGACTAGGCTCTATAATATGATTTACACTATATTCTAATTTTCTTTCTTATCTATCTTTCTCATTACACTGTGAGTCACTTAAAGGGACTAGTGTCATTATTCTGTTTAATACTGCATCTTTTCATTGGTGCTCTTCAAATTAGATTATACATACCTCTGAGAGTACAAAAAGATTGTCCAAGAAAAATACAGGCACCTGGACCATAATTTCATGGGAATCACTTTCCAGGTCGTCAGCTTTCATTTATATATTTTCCCTAAAATTGATTTGCCTGAGGACCCACCTGTGTTTTTCTTTTCCATTTTTCCCTTCCACAAATACCTTTCTCCCTCTTTACCATATAAAGCACCTCTCTCTCCATCCCAAGCTTTATTATCATACATTACCTCCAACGAAAGGTGGTACATTACTCCAGAAAGCCAAACAATGTTTGGCAATTTCTGCAGTATAAATACCCTCACAGTTTCAGATCATGGTGGCTGATTTCAAGCTACCAACATGATGTCACTGAGCTCAGAGTTGGGAAGAGATGAGCACAATTAACTCTTGCAAATTAGCACACTACTGTGCTATGACTATGAACAATTTTAACAGTCATCCCAAGTACCCCATAATTCAATGAGGAGGGCAGAGATTCTTTGCAACACCAGCTCCAGTACTTGGGAGCCCTTAGCAACCTACTTGAACTTTTGAGATTTCCACAATAGTGTATTCGGTTTAATAGTATTTATGTTGCAATATTATTTTGTAGAATAAAAAAACGTTAAGTATGTGAAAATGTCTAGCATAATATCTGACATAGAAAATAAGTAAATATCAATGACTTTTCCCTTCTGTTTTTTCCCCTTCAAATGGCTGCCATCAATGCTAGACTAAGCTAATCATGAAAGATAATGTCCCCCTCTTCATCCCCTTCTCTCCTGTGCTTCCCCCTTCTTCACTCCCTACTGTCCCACCCTTCTGCAGAGTCCTGACTACCCGGAGCATCCATTCCATGGTATTCCTCAGAAGGCCCAGGCTTTGCATATTCCTATCTCCCTTCTCCCAGCCAAAAGACTGAAATATTGTTACCATTTCTTCAGTAAAGCTCTGTGCTTAAGAGATATTGTAAAAGATAAAATCATTCCTTGATATTTACAAAGTCATGAAGGCATGGGTGCAAACACCCAAGAGAATTTGGACATCCATATACCATAATTTCTTTTCTGGCCTTGTTAATTTTGCTGCATGAGAGGAAAGTACAAGAAAGATTAGATGTTGGACTTCCCTTAAATAATAAAACAAGCTGGTCATGACAAAGTGTTACAAGATAATCTGTTCCATTGATTAACTATTGAGCCACAGATTGGCAAAATTAGAGAGCTATGTGTAAAAAGAGCTGATAATAAACTTGGAAATGGGTCATACATTTCAAATCATAAAGGTTTAAATTATAAGGGTATATCAGTGTCCCAACTTTTTTTAACCTTTCTTCCAGATTAGGTAACATTTGGCCCTCTCAAGTTGGAGACAAAATTTTTCCCCAGAATACTATAACTAGAGAAAGACAAATCCTTTCATCACTGCTTACTAGCCTTATAAACTTAGGCAAGCTTTTTAATATCTCAAAAGCCTCAATTCTATTACAAATAGCAATATGTAAAATAAAGATAATAATAGCAGTTATAATAAAAGCTAATATTTATGGCGTATCAGGCACTGTTCAAAGGACTTTACCTGAATTAAGTAGTTTATCCTCATAATAACTCAGTGAAGTAGATGACTATTATTAGCCCAATTTTTTTAGATGAAGAAGCTGAAGCACTGAGAGTTTAAGCAACTTAATAAAGATTACACTATTGGTTAAGTAACAGAGCCAAGATTTTCACACAATCTTTTTATCTCCAAAAATAACTTTATTATTAAGCCGTACTGCACCTCCTAAACCTATTGAAGGTCTTCTAAAGGGTTAAATGAAACAATCCACACAAAGTATTTAGCAATGCCTATAACCTTAGTCCCGAGGGTCTCAAAGGTACATCATTCCTATTGTGTTCTCAGGAGGGCCATATACATAAAGTGGAAATTCAGAACGGTATTATGTAAAGCGGCTACCAGCTGCTCTCCCAGAGATGATTCTAAGTCATGATGACTTAGTCAGATAACGTACTCCTGTCATTGTGTTTGCTCAAGTGTTATCCTCCCCAGCAAGGCCTGTTATATGTGTAAATCACCTAGAAGAGCTTTTAAGGACACACACAACCAGAGTAGGAAAGCTGTCAAATGGTGTCCTGCCTCAGCGGACCACAGCAAACTCAGAGGAGCTGGGGCAGGGGAAGGGAGGGATATTTTGCATTAGGAAGGAAACCATGATACTCTCCATGTATAGACTATCACATGACCTACTAACTTGAAGTAGTTCACACTCTCAACAAGAAATTACAATACGTTCCTTTCAATGGCATTAAGTCTTTGCGAAGCTGGGTTTTCTACAAGCACTGTAATAAAAAGCAAGTACCACAGGGGGATGCCTAGGGGCACAGTCCATTAAGGGTCTTTTGATTTTGGTTCAGATTGTGATCTCAGGTTCCTGATCTCAGGGTCTTGAAATCCAGCCCAGCATCAGGCTCTGCAGTCAGAGCGGAGTCTGCTTAAGATTCTCTCTCTCCCTCTCCCTCTGCTCTCCCCCCGATCCCGGGCACTCGCTCTCTAAAATAAATAAATAAATCTTAAAAAAAAAAAAAAAAAAAAAAAAAGCAAATATCACAGGAAAAACAAAGTAGAACAGAAAATGAAAGTGGCAGTGTCCAGTCTGATTTCAAAGCCTGAAAAGTTTAGCAGCTCCCAACAAGAACATACATCACATCACATTGGTAAGAAATTGTGATTAAGAATGAAATTTTTTTCTTTCAATGTATGTATATCATCTTTTCAAGCATTCACTAAGTTGTTGAGACATAAACATGTATTAAGTTATATAGACCTAACCACTTAGTAAATGGAAAGTTCTGCTCATGTACTTCCATAGTAAGACATTCCTGAGGTACACTGTGCATCCTTACTGTGCCACTGGGTATTTCTTTTGGCTTGGGAGTAGCATGAAAAATTACTGAGACTCTGAGGTCCCCATAAACTGAAAAAGTTTGGGAACATCTAGTATTATCCCTTTACATATTTTATCTTTTATAATCCTTACAGTAACCTAAGGAGTCAAGTGCTATTAATGTTCCCAATTTACAAATATGGGAACTGAGGACCTGAGCAATAACAGGACAAGGCTGAGATCATAAAATGTCTAAGTAGTAGACTTAGGGCTCAAACCCAGTTTTCTGACTCTGAAGCCACCACACTTAATCACTATACCACTCCTAAGGCCAAATACACAGATAATTTTGCCCAGACCAACCTTTGGGCAAAGATGGCTACTTCCTTAGAGAGCTGACCCCAGCAAAGACCAACCAGCACTTTTTCTTCACATCCTGTCACAGGACATTAGCTCAGGTTCTCAAAGCTACTTGCTGAAATAACCATTTTGCTGAAATTGGAAGCTCTAAAGCTCCTGAAAACTGTGTGTGTGCTCTAGATGAAAGTGACTGTGTATCCAAACAAAGAAAATCAAAAACTATCTGAAGTGGCAGCTTGAGTTCATCAGCTCTATCAACTTGCTCAACAAACATTACCGAGTATACAGGCCCCTCTCTGAAGGAGTCTCTACAGAAATCCCAGATAAAATAGCAGAACTTGGTAAACTGTTCCAAAAGAAACATGACCCACACATTTTTGACAAGCTTTTAAAATCTGAAATATAGTCAGGTCATTGCAAGCTAATGCAGAATGGGAGCTATAGCCATAAAAAATCTCTAGGAAGCTAACAGCTGAAGCAGGGGTCAGCAACCTGCAGGGCATATGATTTAGAATTGGGTCTCTGCCAATCTTGGAGAGCCCTAGACAGACAGACCCAGATTTGAGGTGCTCTGTGGTCTTGAGATAGAAGGGGTCCTTGTTATTCTCCCTATCTGAGTCACTGCAACTATAAGTTGTAACTTACTCTAGAGGGGAGCAAAAGGAGCCAAAACTCTAAGGAACTGACCATTGATGAACCAGTGTCCCTCCATTTGTCTCTACCTTCATCAACCCTGTTTAACAGCGGTTTTGATCTCAACTCATCATGCCAAAGTCCTTCTTGGACTGTCTTTAACTGCTGTGTGCAACAGTCAAGAGTACAGTGCATGTATGGCAAATTATTCTCCAGGTAAAACTGCAAAACTTTCAAAAGACAAGTTGGATAAAGCCATTGAACATAATACTGGGGAAACATTCAAATATTATATTGACAAATGAGGATCTGGCAATTAAACTGGTTAGCAATTGAGGCACAGAAAATCAGTAAGGGTTAAAGCGATATAAGCTTTCAAAAGAAAATGGTTTGAGTGTCAAAAGACTGAAAGACTTTTTGAGAAAATTGATGACAGTGTCAAAGTTTTTGTGTTGTTTTTGTTGTTGTTGTTTTTGCCAAAATGTCTGTGCTAGTTTTTACGCTGCCAAAGGCAACATAAAGTATGTCATATTTCTGTCACAAGTTTAGTCAGATGAACTATGCAAAAAATTTAACACAACATGCCCTTTGTCCTAATAGAGCACAGTTGCAATTATATCTCAATTTTGATATAATTAAAATTGATTGATTTTTCATAATTTTAGATGAATTTGATATAATTAAAATTGATTGATTTTTCATAATTTTAGATGAGTTCTCTTCAAGGAAATCCCAATTAAACTTTTTTTTTAACCTTTCTATGAAACTTTGGTTCTGTATAACATGGATGAGTTTAAGTGGCATTTTGCCACCAATAATTATCAGGTACTAACAAAGACCTTTAGGCCACGGGCCATCCAGTCACTTGGAGATGCCCACCCATCAGGCACTGTAAAGCTTTCTCCTTTTCTCTGGAGCTGTGATGACTACTATATTAGTTAAGGTTCTCCAGAGAAACAGAACCAATAGGATGTATATATAGAGAGAAAGAAATTTATTTTAAGAAATTGGCTCATGCAATTGTGGAGGCTTGGCAAGTCCAAAATCTGATGGGGGAGGTTGGCAGGCTGGAGACTTAAGAAAGAATTATAGTCTGAGTCCAAAAGCAGTCTGCCATAGAATCAGGAAGGGCAGATGTTGCAGATGAAGTCTGTAAACAATCTGCTGGAAAATTCCCTCTGGCTCAGGAAAGAGGTCAGCCTTTTGTTCTACTCAGATGTTCAAATGACTGGATGAAGCCCACCCGCCTTATGGAGGGCAATCTGCTTTACTCAAAGTCCACAGATTTAAACATAAATCTCATCCAAAAGCATCCTCACAGAAACATCCAGAATAATATTTGATCAAATATCTGGGTACTGTGGCCCAGAGAAGTTAACCATACAATTAACCATCACAGCTACTATGGACTAGAAAAGACAAGACCAAATTAATAAGCCTAAGTAGATTCTAGGGATCCCAGGGAGAGGCCTGAAAAGAAGTTCTGAGAACCACATCCAGGCATAACCCCTCCCCAAGAGTATGCTTCCTGGCAAAACACTGATTGTAGATGAAAGAGAGAGGGAGATTGTTAATAATGTCAGGAGGCAGGTTGTTGGCTTTACATTAAGTCATTAGAAAAATGTACAGTAATAGAAGCTAGTACATCACATACTTCTTGAGCACTACTTCAAAGTCTTCCAGATCCACTTTACTCTTTCTAGGGTCCCCATAAAATTTCCAACACTGATTTAATCATAGGTTTTGGATGGTCCCTACATTGAAGCTATACATAAAAAAGAACAATGCCCAATACTAAAATTCAGCAAATACTGGTCAGCTTCCATTTAATGTGGGCCATAATTATAGTAAACCGACACTTGCCAGGAAAATCAACTTCACAGGCCACGAATTCTTGTCTTCTGATCAACAAAAAAGCAAACTCTGCAGTTTTCTTTAGTGGGCTTTAAATTTTTCACTACTGATTTTTACGATGCCTGCCATGAAGTGTTAAATACTTGAACATAAGCAGTATGATACTATGCATGTACCAGTTAGTTGAGCTTCATTCTGAAGCAGTCAGTTGCCCTAAAGGAGAATGAAGAGTCTAGAAGTGGTCAGCTAGGAATATATGGAAAGGCCAAACTTCAAAGGGAGCTACTACAAGGGCTTCAACTAATTCAACCAGTAATACCTATGGCATGGATAATTAACATAGTGAATATCAGAACCAAATTTCTCCTGATGGAAAAAGTGGCGCTTTTTGGGGGGTAGCATAATGTTGAAAATGGCCTTTCCTTGGTGCAATTACTCAAGATATGTCAATTGACTAAAATAGTTTAAAGCAAGATATAAGAACCTAGCACCAGCCTATGGTCTTCAAACTTCAGAATGAACCCAGGGGCTTGATATTTTAACAGTCTTGTATCTAGCCATTGTCATAGGAGGATTTCTGCCTGACTGGTGGCAATGATAAGAATGTTGCCTCTGGAATGCTGTTTTGGCCACCTTAAATGAACAGTCCTTGTACTGTGTGGTTTTGATCAGGACACTTAAAAGAACATGGGCCTGGAATTTTATCAAGCCTTCAGAACAGGTTTATAAAATGGTTCATGTTAGCTTGTTAATGAACATTGATATAGTAAATATCTGTTATATGTGGCAAAACTTAAAGTCTTGCTTTGATTATAAACTGGTGGCAAGGTTTTGGAGAAATAGCTTACTGTACACATCACTCACTACCATTACCTACCCAAAAAAGCTTAAGAACTCAATATAATCAGATCAATTTAGGTCAGCTGTAATATAGATAATGGGAGAAAATGGACATTTTCTTTGGTCCTCAAATGAATGTGTAATTTGTAAAGGAGGTATAAATCCCTGAAAGTACAAACACTAATATGATTTCCCTCCCTCATTGAGAAAGAGATGCATGACCCAATATATAGGTTGGTCTTCTCTTCACTGAGACACTTGTTGAAAAGAATTGTCTAGGGTCGCTGGGGGGGGGGGGGTAGCTGGGTGATGGGCATTAAGGAGGGTACTTGTGATGAGTACTGGGTGTTACATGCAAGTAAGGAATCACTAAATTCTATGCCTGAAACTAATACTATACTATATGTTAACTAACTTGTTTTAAATAAAATCTTGAAAGAGAAAAAAAAAAAAAAGAATTGTCTTATGTGATTTTTTTCTCAAGGTCAGAACCTGGGACATCCTGAAACATCATAAGGAGTTCCAATGAGGGAAGAGTTGATAAATTCAAATTCAAAACTGTGTTCAAATGAAATCCTTGTACATCTGTGACAATATACACCCTACTAGTGACATCTTCATGCTTCATTAAGTAGCAAACACCAAGAGAGGAAATGCATGAGAATCCTAAAAATATAGTTAGTTGGACTTTTGGTCATTATCTGCTGTACTGTGAGGCAAAAGGAGAGTCATAATACTCCTAAGGAATTTCTTTGAACTAACAATATGTGATAGTCAGAATAATGGTTCCCCAAAGATGTCCATGACTTAATCCCAGGAATCTGTGAATGTTAGGTTACATGGCAAATGGGAATTAAGGTCGTGAATCCAATGACCTTCCAATGGGAAAATTATCCTGGACTACGCAGGTGGATCTAATGTAATCTCAAGAGTTCTTGTAAGTAGAAGGGGGAAGCAGAAGAGGGAGAACCAGAGATATGGCCATGTAAGGACTCAGCCTGGTATTGCTGCTTTGAAGATGGAGGAAGAGGTCACCAGTCAGGGAATACAGGCAGCCTCGAGAAGGTAGGAAAGATGTGGAAATGGCTTCTTCTCTAGAGCCTACAGAAGGAAAGCAGACTCACCATGAATTTAGCCCTGTGAAACTCATTTCAGAATTCTGACCTCAAGAACTATAAGGTAATAAATTTATGTTGCTCTAAGCCACCAAGTTTGCAATAATTTGCTATAGCAGCAATAGTAAACTAATTTACACAGGGTGAAAAGAAATAAGGAAATAAGCCCCCCTACCCTCAGTAACCGTGTACCACATTCTCTGCACTGTTATGTACTATCAGGAGCTAACCACCCTGACTACATCACTCAGGTTCCCTTGCCTTCTGGCAGTGAGTGGAGAAAGGTGTCAGGATATTTCTTCCCCCACTCTCTGTCTACTTCAAGGCCATGATCCACTAAGACAATAGTTCTTAAGGGCAGTCCTCATCCAATGTGAAATGTGAATTAATTAATAATATGATTATAAGTCAAGTAAAACATCTGAATGATAAACTGGAAAAACTTTAGACACAGGGCTATTTGTTTTCTGTCTAAGAAAGCAAAACATTCAGAGGCAATAGCCATGTATATAAATGGCCTAACTCTATGCAGAATCAAGTACCACAAAAGAATGAGTGATGGAAGTAGCAGAAGGCATGGGTCACAGCCATTTTCTTTTTACCAGTGTTTGCAATGTTCAGGAGTATGAATAATACTAAAGATAATTCTATGATGAAAGGACCTTTCATTTGCACGACCTGTTGGAGAGCTCTGACAGGAACCTACAAATTTGTTCATATGGTCACATGTGTCCTATAATTCACAAAAGATATCTTAACTGTAACCAGTTAAGACCACTGACTGTGGCACATGGTGGAGTACCAAAACCCAAGCAAGGTAAAGAGGGCTCCCCAGAGCAGGAATAGCCTGGTAAGGGTCTCAGAGCACAAGTTGGGTAGAAGGGCATCTATGTAGAGAATCAGAGCCTGAGCAAGATGAAGAGGAGTCCACACAGGAGGGCTGCCAATTATGAGGGGTTGGGACCCCAGCAAGGTGAGGAGAGTGACATGGAGGGCAGGGGGCAGCAAACGCAATGGGAGATGGGCTATATACAGAGAAACAAATTACTTACCAAAAAATTCATTATATTAAGGATAATGGGAGCCCATTTCCTATCATCAGGGACTTGTGTAAGATTAGCCTTAAGGCACAGCATTAGTTAATATTATTTTTTTTTCTTGTTTCTGTCTTTTAAAAAATTAGCTTAACACTCCCACTAGTAAAACTCCACATGCTACAGAAATAAAAATACAGAGGGATTATGCCTTCTTTATTGCCAGCACAATGCCAGGCCAGGTTCTATTTAAGAGCAACTAATGTGATCATGAGAATTATTATCAAAGAAAGCCCTACTGCTTTAAAATTTTTCTCTTCTTGTAAGTATTTTCTAGCTGCTCTGTTTTGGTTAGTTAAACTTCACTACATAAATGTTCACAATGGAACTAATAGAGAAGGGCACCCAGATTGTTGTGTATTTTAGTAAACCAATTAAAGAATTTATGGAGAAAGAAATCAAGTTAACTACCACAGGAAAGAAAAAAAGAAAATAAAGTCTTTTGTACTTGAGCCAACTTCTGCATAGTTTCACAGGTGCCCCACAAATGTGATGTCATTTTGATTGGGGCAACCTCTCTCCCACAAAGACAAATGAAAGAGCTCCTTTTAAAATAACCCTTACACCTCACACAGGTGGTCACATCTAAAATAAACCTACAGACTGTGCCTCAGAAACAGTTTTCTAAAGAAACATTCTTTTAGGGCTGCCCAAAGGGCAAAAAAAAAAAAAAAAAAAAAAAAGCGATGCCGAATGTGCTGACTACTCTATTGAAGAAAAATGGAGAACACAGTTCTTCTGCTCTGATTAGAGTGAAAGACATGTTCCTTGACTGGTAGTTTTATAGTCTATCAAACATGAAGAAATCTTTTCTTGCCTTTTTCAAAACTAATTTTCAATGGGTTCTGAGTCCAAAACCTGGCCCATGTCTAGAAGCAAGGCAAGGGATCGTGACTTTTTTTGGATGACTGACCTCCGACTCCTGATTGTCCGTCCTTAATTTCCCTTGATGGTACAGATTCAGTCCTTTTGGTTGCTCTTTGATTTAGCCTTTAGGGACAATCATGTTCTGTTAACCAATTCCAAAACTCTCTGTGGGTCTTTTGTGGGTCTCCTGTAGCTGCCTCTCTACTCTTATAATAAAAGTTCACAAAAACATACACCATCACACTGCCTCTGTGGCTTTGAGGTCCTATCACAGCAAATCAGCTTTGGCTGGGCACCTAATGGACTTTGGAACTCTACAAACTTCTCGGCTGTGTCAGACTTTACTGCCCCTCCACTCTAAGAGGTGAGCTTAGTTTCACAGCCTACTAAGGACATCCTCTGGCTTTCACACTTAGCTCTTCATTCTCAATTAAATGTTTTTAGCTTTTTGTCATCTTTTTCCACAGTATCAATTGAGGTTAACAATGACTACCCAATTCCATTGTCCTTATAGTTAATATTTTTCCATATTTCTCAAATGCTGGAAACAGCACACAAACCAATACATTTCCTTCCAATGGTATACCATTCCAATTCACCTCCAGGGAAGGTTCTAGCAATTGCACTGCTTGCTATCTTATGCCAGGGACTATCTGTGCCTCACCTACCATCAAGTTTGGAATCTCCAGGACAAACTGAGTGAGGGTGGGGGGAACTGCTCCAAAATCCCATCCCCACACTTGCTTTTCTTGGATCATTCTGGTACCATCTGTTGCAGCCTGGGTTTCCCAGGAAGTCAATTCTGAGACAGAAATTATTATGCAGGAGATTTATTAGAAAGTGCTTTTGCACTCAACACCTATAGAAGGGAAGGGAGGGGAGGGGAGGGAAGGGAAGGGGAGGGAAGGGAAGGGAAGGGAAGGAAAGGGGAGGGAAGGGAAGGAAAGGGGAGGGAAGGGAAGGAAAGGGAAGGGAAGGGAAGGGAGCGGGACTGGCCAGAGAAAGAAGTCAAGATGTGATGTGGTCTCAATGGAATGCCTGAGCTGACCATGTGAGGAGTCCTGAAGATGGACTGACCTTTCAGAGTGTCCCATGTTGGCCTGTCAGTCATTTCTTTTGAGCTGCCCTGGGAAGAGGGTGTGAACTTGGTTGAAGAGACACCAATCTCCCTCAGGGAATGACAGCTGAGGGCTATGTGCAGGTGACATTCCCAGTAGCTGAAGTGATAAATCCTTTAATCCCGAAGAGGGCTGTGAGTAGCACATTACAATCCTCCTCCCAGTGATTTAAAACATCCATCATTATGTAATGACCCTATAGCTCTAGTAATGCTTTTCCCTTAAATGTAAATCTATTTTATCTGCTATAAATATACAAACTTTCTTTTGGTTTATATTTGACTGGTATATCATCTCCATTGTTTTACTTAAAACATTTCTGGTCATTATATTTTATTTTATTATTTATTTATTTATTTATTTCTATGGGTGGGGAGTGGAGGGGCAGATGGAGAGCGTGAGAAAGAACCTTAAGCAGACTCCATGCTGGAAGCCTGATCCAGGACTTGATCTCACGACCCTGAGATCATGACCTGAGCTGAAATCAAGAGTCAGACACTTAACTGACAGCCACGCAGGCACTCCTGGTCCTTATATTTTAGATGTGATCTTGTCAACAGCACATGGTTGGATTTTTTTAAATCCAGTCTTAATGATATATACTTTTTTTTTTTAAGATTTTATTTATTTATTTGTCAGAGAGAGAGAGAAAGAAAGAGAGAGCACAGCAGGCAGAGGGAGAAGCAGGATCCCCACTGAGCAAGGAGCCCGATGTGGGACTCGATCCCAGGACCATGGGATCATGACCTGAGCTGAAGGCAGACACTTAACCAACTGAGCCACCCAGGTGTCCCTAATGATATACACTTTCTACTGGAGAACTCAATACATTCACTATTATTATTGATATATTCAGACTGATTCCTACCAGTTTAGTTGTTTTTTGTTTTTTGTTTTTCATTATCTTGGTGTTTCTGCATCCATTTTTCTCTTCTCTCTTGGCTTTCTGTCTTGTTTTCTTGCCTTTTTAAAAAAATTACATTTTCCTTCTATTCTTTATAAGATATATATCTTATTTATACTCATTTAGTTGATACCCATGCAAATTTTAATATACACACTTAATACAATCTAAATGCAATAAATTATTTTTCCTTTTTCCTAAATAATACGAGGAATTTAGTATGTTTTAAACCTACTCCTTCCTCCCAGTTTACATGATTTATTTTCTTTAGTATTTTATCTCTCTTGTTTTTTGTAGGAGTGCTGACAATACTGACTCTATCTTTGGCCTTCTACTTTATTCATTTTCTCTCTATGACCTCTCTTAGGGCTATGTCTTCTGGGCCCCTTGAAGATTAATATACATACCTTAGAAATGCCTACCAAGGCTGGGATATGGGGAGACTTGTTTTGGCCTCCCATGAATCTGTTGGGATATCATAGTCTTGCCCCTTCCTGATTCACGGGTGGTGCCACAAGATCTAATAAAAGGTTAGCTGTCAATTAGGTGCATGAAACCTTTGACCTCACTACAGTGCACTCTTGCATGTCCCCTTCTCCATGTCCCATCACTCTGTAAAATCTGGACTACGGTCCAGACTTTGCAGAGAATAACCATGCAGCTGGATCATCATCTGCCTGATCCCCCCGTCACTAAGTTACCCTGAATAAAACTCTGTGTAAACTATATGGAGGGACCTGCTTCATTTTCTGGTCTCAAAGTACCTTCTCATTTTGAGGAATACTTTACTGTGCCTCCCCCAGCTTCTAATATTTTTTAACTCACAAATTAAATTAAATCCTAAAATTATTGGTTTATACAATGTAAGTCATTTGTCTTTTATATCTTTTGAGATCTTTCAGATATTATTCAGTTTTATGAAACAATGTCTAGATGAATATGATATTTGATATTTCTTGAATTTGTGGATTCACATCTTTCATCAATTTAAAGAAATTATCAGGTGTATTTCTTTCATATTTTCTCTTAATAGTTTTCTCTGTTTTCTTTTTGGAATGTCAATTAGGTATATGGCAGAGCATCTCTTTCTGTCCCCATGTCATTTATTCTCTCTACATTTGTACATGTAGGAAATTCTCCATAATAATTTTTTTAAAGATGATATTTGATACTGTAAAACATGCCAGAGAGAGAAAAGAACCAAAAAAATAGCCACCAAATTCAGCAACTAGAAGGTCACTGGTGACCTTGGAGGAAAGAGGGGAATAGGAGAATGAAAGCTTTATTGCAAAGGAATCAACAGGAAGGAGGTGAAGGCAATGAGTATAGACTTCTCTTTTTAAAGACATTTGGTAGGGAGAAATAAAAGAAAAAAGAAAAAGGAAATGGAGAGATTCTTTTCAGATAGGAAAAATCTAGTTGTGTGTGCACTGGCCAGGAAAAATGAACCTAATGAATGATAAATTAAAACTGTATCCAGAGGAAAGATAATTGATGGCCAACATCCCAGATGATCTGTGAGAAGATGGGATCCAGGATTTAACCCCAGTCTTTTTTCCACAAAACAACCAGAGTAATCTTCTTGGTTTTGTTTTGGTCTAGTTTAGAATTATTATCACAGATATAATCCATAGTCAATGAACAAAATTTTTATATACAGATAAGCAAAAAATTTTGTAAAGCATAGGTAATCTCCTTTTCTATATATCTGCCCAGGCCATTTGCTGTATGTTTGCTATATATATTAACATACATAAACAAACACATAAATGTGATCTATGGGACACAGTGATAGACGGAAAAGTTTTATGTCTTTATATGCTTTCATTTTTAAAGAGATTAAAAATAAAAAAAAAACATAATGTATACCATAAGAAATTAGAAAAGGAATACAGATTTCCAGGAGTTATGCTTTGTTTCCTCTTACTTTTTCCAATTTCATCTTTTTGTATTTTTGTGCCATGCTTTAAAATCTATCTTCCATATACTCTTCCAGATCACTAATACGGGTCTTAAAAGTGATTAACTTCTCTTTTAGTTCATCCCCTGAGTAATTTCCAGGATAATTTTCTTTGTGTACAGAAAATGTTTGTGCTGTATTTGAATTTGTTTAAGTCTCCATAAGGAGCTCTTTTAATTTCCTTTTTCCTTTGCTATACTTCAGCCACTTCCCTGAATGGATGTCCCATCTATTCTGACTGGCTCTTTCTGCTTGTGGAGTTACCACGCAGTCTTCTGACTCAGAAGAGATAGACAAATCAGACTGGGTAGTGGGAGTAAGTGAGCTGTGTTCAGGATGCCATTTTTTAAGAATCCTCTGATCTGATTTGACTTAAATTCATGTCACGTTAAGCATTTCAGTTTGTGATAACTATGGTAAAAGTTACCACCTAATTTCTACCTATGGTGGAGGCCACAATGTCAAGGACATGTTAGAAAGTCACTACAGATGCTGAAGAATGAAGATTACGGTACATACGAAAAGTATGTGGAAAAGATGGAATATGAGTGCATGCTGGGTAGCCGGTAAAGCATCAGGGAAAATATGGAACTTGAGATGGCAGTTTATGAACAAAGAAAGGAATAAAATTGATAGAGAGAGACAAATAGTATTATGCAGAACCTTTCATTCTAGGCTGTAGATGTTTTCTTGATCCTGGAGGCCAAAAATATTTTTTTAAGTTTTGGTTGGGCTTTTGGTTGTACATGAAATTGATAAATAACAGTAGCAGTAAGATAGACTGGAATGAAGTGAGACTAAGATCAACACTTCTTAGGAGATGCAGGGGAGAAACTGCAAGCTGACTCTAAGGATTAAAAGCCTAAGGTCTCACGGATTCTGTTATTTATATCTTTTTTTCTATTGAGAAATATCATATATAGCTTATTTAAATATTTAATTTTATGAAGAATACTTTTAGAAACCAAGATGGCACAGGGGAGGAGTTCATAGCAAGCCACTAATAGTGGTGGTCAGAACTGGGAGCCAGTGACTGGGGTTGGATCTTATCTGGTGTGGATAAGGAAACAGACGCTTCTGAAGAGGGATCAAAAAGAGCCAAAGGGTGGGAGTTCAAGAGGAGCCAGTACAAATTCTAGAGATTCAGGAAGAGCACTTATTTTCCCAGCCTTAGCCCTGGTGTTGAACTGATTCTTTGGCTGCAAGCTCCTTTCTGAGTTCAGAAGATTTTTATGAAAGGAGATGATCTCTTTTAGAAATAAATGCCCTTTCACATGTTCACTTCACAGAAAGAAGAGTAAAGTATCCAGGTCACAAGGCATCAAAGAATCGTCTTACTATTTTTCTTACTCTATATCTTCCTTCATTTGAGAGGAAACATTGATGATCTCCTAATATACCTATCACAAAAATATGATGGATCTAAAAATCGAATATGGAAACTGTATAATGTTTAAAATAAATGATTTACGAGAACTCCCACAAATCACCATAATAATGCTTGCTTGAGTGATTTTATGATAGGTAAAAAATTGTGTTGGATATTTTATTTTAAGTGGGTAATTTTGCAGGCTTAGATACTGATTTGGACAAATTTATAACACACTTTTTCCTAAATTGTGCTTTTTGGCATTAAGAAATCATTTTCTACTCTAAGGTTAAAAAAGATATTTTAAACCACTGTCAGTTAACTCAGTAAACTCAGTCGGTTAAGTGTCCAACTCTTGATTTCAGCTCAGGTCATGATCTCAGGGTTGTGAGATCAAGCCCAGTGTTGGGCTCCATGCTGGGCATGGAGCCGGCTTAAGATTCTCTCCCTCTCCCTCTGCCCCCCACCACTTGCACACGCACATGTTCTCTCCCCACCAAAAAGATATTTTACACATATTTTTATAGTATTGTTTTTCTCATTTGGATCTTCAATCCACTTGAAATTTATTTTTGTATTTTCCGTGTAGTATGAAGTAGAAGTTTAATTTCATTTTTCCCTTGACACCATTTATTATAATGTCCATCCTTTTCCTCAGTGATTCAGATATGTCAACCATATACAACATTCTTCCATATGCATGGGCCCATTTTCTGAGCTCTGTATTCTGTTCCCCCGGCTCATTTTCTATCTCTGTGCCAATACCACCTCACCCAAATTACTGTAGCTTTATACTATCTTCTTATCTGGCAGGAAAGGACACTTACTTTGTTCTTTGTCTTCAAAACTGTGTTGTCTGTTTCATTTATAAATTATCACCGTATCTTCTACTTTTTTATGGAAATTAAAGGTTAGTCATTCTTGTCATTATTCAAGCAAGCTGACTTCAATTATTTGAAACCACTACTCATCACTTTTTTAACCTCTTTAAAATTTCTTTTTTTTTTTTTTTTTTACAAACCTCTCTGAAATTTCTTATCTGTAAATGGGAAAAATAAAAGTACCATCCTCAAATGATGGATACTAATGCATTTAAAGTTAAAGTTTCTCAACCTTTTCAAACTGTTTCCTCATCTATAATAATACATTATTTATTAAGATTAAATGAGCTAATATGTCAGCTTAACGCAGTACTAGCACAGAAATAAATATTATCTTTTTTTTTTTTTCAAGTCATGAACCAAGACATGAAAATGGGAAAACAAAAGGCATGCGCAGAGGTTGTGTGTAGGTGACATAATACGGCAAAGAGTGTTGGTGCAGAAAAGTGAAAAGAGATAAATTAGAAAGGAAGATGGGGTCCCATAGCAAAGGATGTCCAAAGCCAGTTAATTTAAGAATGAAAACAAACCTGTGGTAAGCAACTGGGACTTGCTTAGGGCTCTGCATACACTATTCATTTATTCCTTTTCTCACCCTGGTGAGGTAATCATGATCATACCCATTTTACACATGCCATTAAGCAATGTACTCAAGTCATTCACATAAGAATCCAAACAAAGGTGTGAGCCTGGCTCTGATTCTAAACCAGTGCTTCTCCCTCTGTGTAAGGCTGAGAATTTTGGAGTTTAGCTTAAGCAGTTTTAAGAAAAAGAAAAAGTAATGAAAATATTTCAGTAAGATGGATTTGGCAGTATGTGCAGATTGCCACATGGGGTGGAGCTGGAAGGTGACAGTGGGGGCTGGGAGGGAGAAGGACCAGACTATTTCAGTCCTGCAGAGGCAAAGGGATGAAGGCTTAGACACAGGCAGTAGCAGTGGGGACCCCCAGAGAGCAAATGCTTTCCTGTCAGACATCTGTCCTTTTGTGCCTGGTATTGCTTAGCACTGGACTAATGCCATGTCGCCTACTTAGTAAATAAATGCCTCTTCATTGATTCAGCCTTTTATTTCAAGATTTCTTTCAAACTGTACTTTATTTAAAAACTTTTCTTTTGGGGCACCTGGGTGGCTCAGTCAGTTAAGCGTCTGCCTTCGGCTCAGGTCATGATCTCGGGATCATGGGATCGAGTCCCGTGTCGGGCTCTCTGCTCTGCGGAGAGTCTGTTTCTCCCTTTCCCTCTGCTGCTCCCCCTGCTCTTTTCTCTCTCTCTCTGTCAAATAAATAAATAAAATCTTAAAAAAAAACAAAAACTTTTAACAAACCGGCTTATAGTTGATTATTCAAAAAAAAAAAAGGAAAACTAAACTATACTAAATATTAAGATATTACTAAATATTACTAAATATTGGCAGTACTAAATTCTAAAAAAGTATTTATTTCATGGGGTAGGTATGAATCATAAGAAATGAAAATCTGATTACTGAAATATCTTTAAAATATTTTTAGATCCTTAGTATTTAGGGCCTTTTGTTGGTTCAGATGCTCTGATGTTCACTCTCTGAATGAAAGAATCATAGATTTTTATGGGGAAATGAATACTTATGTGGTCTGTAGCTCATTTTGATGCATATGGACTTGCAGAAATTTTGCTCATGAGAAAAGAAAAGAAAAAGAAAAGAAGTTGTTGTGACTAGTGTTATATTCCTTATTGTCATAGACTAAAGCAAGGCAAATCTCACTGAGCTAATTTTGGTTTTAAATAATAAGCCTCACAGTTAATTGCAGATAATCAAAACTAAACCAAATCAAAACCCAATACCTAAACTAAATTAAATTGAAACAAAGATGCTAATAAAAGCACTTAAGCTTTCAAGGACTTGTTTAGTAGATTTTACACTTTTATTATTAGCCATGGGTTGAACGGCTTTCTGAAATATTTATAATGTTCAAACTTATTAACGATTTTCATAGAGACTAAAAAACCCCTCACCTTCAAAGGAGACTGAGAAAGGATATGGGATGAGGAGGCAGAGTAAGAACTGCATTTCACCTTTTGTAAAAGAATATTACCGTTAAAGAAAAATATAAAGAGTAGAGACCAAAGTTGGAGCTCTGAATGGAGAAATTCTCCCAGATGGGGAGCCTGATGCAGCAACCCAGTTAAAGCCTGGCCCCTGGGAGGAGGTTGGAGCAAGAAAATGGTAGCAGGCCTTTTAAAGCCAAAAGACCACCTCTTTCTCTCCCACAGTCAGAAACCAAGCCCTGTGAGTTCTGCTGATTGGCTGGAGCTACCTGGATTTAGAGCCTGGGGAGCTCTGAGCCAGCTGGAGGTGGGCTGCTGTGCAAGTGGGGAGTGTGTCAGGATTAAGGATTCCAGCTGCATCTGCCAAGTACTTTAGGTGCTCAAGTCACGATAATGGCATCCATCCTGGTCTGCTCAGTTGTCAGCAGGCTAGGCTGGTGGAAATCTGCCATTATCCTGATGTCCCATTGTAGACTTCTTCTTTGTGAAGGAATAGTGCACTTTGGATAGTTTCCAAATTTCAGTTTGTATCAGAGCACTACATATTCTCTCTGCCTTCATTTTTTTAAGTCAGGTAAATGATATCTTTATTAGCAATACAAAAATCTATTGCTTCTACTACCTGTGGAATTCCTAAAAATTATTACTTTCCTCAGACCATTTCAGCCCAGCTTCTATCCCCTGCACTCCCCCTCTCTGCCCTTCAACCCCTTCTTCATGTATTTTATTGAGGCTGTCCTGGTTAATACTCCACCTTTCTGTCATAAGTTCTTGTACCTTCTTCTTTTGTTTTTCCAAACTCAACATCTCTTATAATCTTCTCTCCCCTTATTCATGCAACCAAAAACATGTATTGTGAGGGTCAAAATCTAAGGACTAGATGTGTATAGTGGAGAACAAACTTTTTTCCACTTTCACTGAGATTTTGGGCTAACACACCACAAACAGGTAAACAGAGAGACAAATTCATAATTATAAACTACGGTAACTGTTACAAATGGAAAGAACTGGGGACTATGAGTAGGGTAACTCTAAAACTCATCATTCAAACTCTGGGGCACTTTGAGAGTAAAAGGAGACATTATTAATGATTATGTTGTAATAACAGGTGAAAACTGTGCCAGGCAAGTTGGGACACACGATCTCCATATAGGAATCCAACTCTCATTTGACCATACAGGGAAGAGGTTAAGCTGAGATCCAAAGAGAATCAGAAGAATCCAGCCATGCAAAGATCCTAGAGAAGGACAGTCTGAACAAAGAATCTGATGCAAGAAAGTTTCATGTACTTGAGGAACTGAAAGAGAGTTTGGAGCAAAGTAATTGAGGCACACAGTGGTATAAGTCAAGGCTAGAGCCTGATCACTCAGGGCCTTGCAGGTCAGATGATGAAAATTGAAGATATATATATATTTTTTTTTAAATATACAAATAAATATAAATTTATAAGTATATTCAGACTGTGAAATATTTTATTAAGGAGATGAGGTGATAAAATCTAGTTTCTGTTTTTATAAGATCATTTTGCTCATTGATACAGACTGACATTTATAATTCATTAAATGAGAAAACCAGATTGCAAAAACTGACTGTATTTCTTGTATAAAGTGTTCTCCTTTTCTTTGCTTTTTTAGAAAGTTTATAATTTTGATTCAAAAATTCATTCAAGACTTATCTGGGAATGTGACTCTTATTTTCCAAATAGATAAGTTTTTATCATGCTTGATTATTTATTTTAATTTCATTATCTTATGAAGTAAAACAGTTTCCTGTAAAGTATTGGCTTTTGGAATTTGTAGCAGGTATACAATCAGTTTTTATAAACGTTCAAGGGTTATATTTGTGAAAATTTATATTATGTTTGAGGGTTGTAAGTCTTTCTTTCTTTCTTTTTTTTTTTTTTTATTTATTTGACAGACAGAGACAGCAAGAGAGGGAACACAAGCAGGGGGAGTGGGAGAAGGAGAAGCAGGCTTCCTGCTGAGAAGGGAGCCCAAAGTGGGGCTCAATCCCAGGACCCTGGGATCACAGACACTTAACAACTGAGCCACCCAGGCATCCCTGAGGGTTTAAGTTTCTTTCTATATACAGTTTCTACATACAGTTTTCTATATATTTAAAATTTTTAAATATAAAAGTTCTTTATGTCCTTATTCATTTTAATATCCATTTATGTCCTTATTTATATTTGTCCAATACGCCTTCTCTTACTATATATATATATATGCTTAATACAGTATTAACAAGTAGCATTCAGCAATATATTGAAAGATTAATACACTGTGGCCAAGAAATTCTTATTTTGGGAAAGCAAGGCATTTTATCAATATAATCAGAAATTTTATCAACATAATCTATTATACCAACAAAAAAAAAATCAAATCAATAAATGCTGAAACTGCATTTGATAAAATTCAACAACCATTCTTGATAAAAAAATCCTCTCTAGTAAAATAAAATTTATTAGAATCAAAACATTTACTGAAAATCAAGAATATTCTCCCTAATGGTAAGCCACTAAAATAATTTTTATTAAAATCATCTAATTATTATTTAAAATTATTTCATAAGCTCTAATAATATAAGAAAATTAAATAACTATATAAGCATTAAAACAGAAGAAATAAAAATGTCTCTTTTGTTGATATAACTGAATAACTAGAAAATCTAAGATATTGTGGAAAAATATAATAGCATTAATAAGAGAATTTGGTAAGATGTGGAATACAATATAAATACAAATAAAGCACTAGTTTTTCTCTACTTTAGTTATAAATCGCCTAACAAAAGAAAATGGCATTCAGAAAAATACTTAAAATAGCACCAAACAATAAAAGTACCTAGCAATAAATTTAACAAGAAAAGCTCAAGACCTATATGAAGAAAATTATATAATTTTATGGACATATAGAAAGGTACACCATGTTCATGAATGAGAAGACAACATATTAAAAAGATTAAATTTTCCAAAATTAATTTAAAAAAACTCAGTGTCATTCCAACTGGATTTTCAGTGGAGGTTGTCATTTTATGTTGTTGGTGGGAGGCAAAAAGCAGTTGTATAGAATGATCTCAAAGTTTATAGGAAGAATAAAACATCTGGCAATAGCCAATAAATTTCAATTACTTTTAAAAGCCAAAGTATTGGTAAGGAACAATTTGAAAAATAAAAGTTCAAGATTTTTAAAAATGTTAAACTTTAGGGCAGTATTTGGAGAACACCTTCTATAAAAACAAACAATCAAAAAACATAAATCCTAATTTCCACTCTTCCCTCCTCTTTCCTAAACCACCCACTTTGACTTCTCCAGCTTAAAAACGTCACCATCCACCCAAACATAACCCAATGTAACCCAAATCTGTGACCTTTCAACCCTCAGTGGCACTACCCTAGTCTAATTTGTTCTCATCTCCACCCTGGACGATTGCAATAACCTTCTAGATGTCCTTTAGCTTCTGCTTTTGCTCCCTGCAAACCATTCTCCTCACAGCAGACAAAGCGGTATTTCAAAATCCTCGATTGCTTTCCCACAGCACTTATATCAGAGTTGAACTCTCCACTTTTCCAAAGTCCTACGAAGTCTGGTTTTAGCTCTATCGCTGAACTTCTCATTTCATACCACTCTCTCTTCTCACACTCTGTGCTCCAGCAATAAAGGCCTTCTTTTAGTCCTTACAACACACCAGGCTTGTTTCAGCTGTAGAAACTTCTGACCTGCTGGCCCCTTTGTTTGCCATGCCTTTGCCCTGGTGGATGCATGGCTGGCACCTTAAGCATTTCCTCCTCAAAGAGACATCCCTTGGCCACCTTTCACATTACCCTATTTTCATTATCTGCATAGCACTGTTGTTGGATCTTTCTTTTGTGTATTGTATTTGTTTGCTCAATGTTTATTCCTACGTGAGAATATAAGTTCCAAGTTGGAGCATTTCTCTCTTATCTCGTCCTCACTAAGCACAGTGCTTGACAAATAGCAGGCACTTAATAACTTAATAAATATTTATCAAATCAAAGAATGAATGCTTGACCAAAGTTTTCTTTCTGAGAGTTCAAAAAAATGTTGAACCTCCAAAATTAGGTTTGCTTTGGAAGGCCATTGAGGGAATGTGCTGTACATATCATACATACAGGGCTTTATTATTTCAGAAGGAGGCACTTTTACAGCCTAATTTCCAGAATATTTTAAAAATCTAAAAGAAAACACAAAAGTTTTGCCTTAAATCTGAAGTAATCATCATCAAATATAAGTGGACTGCCTTCATCTCTCAAACATCAGAAGACTGATTAGCAGCATCTAACATCTTGACTATAGGAGACCTTGACGTATACGCTCAGTGGGCTATAATGATTCAAATAAATTAGCTGCCACATATTTTAAAGAACACATTAATTTCCTACCACCTATTTCTAAAATGAACTACTGAATCCTAAATTCATCCTCAATGAGGTGATCAGTCACCCACAAAACGTGGTGTCAATGAAGGACCGCATTTGATATTAACATACGTCCTGGTTAAGGACAAATAGGAGAAAAGTAACATGGTGAACTGGATGAATAGTTTATCACACTCTTGAGTAGTTATTCTGGAATGCTCACCTCCACCAAGATGGCCACTTGGTAAGGTTCCCTCTCTTCTTCCTGAGTTGTAGGTGTCAGGAAATGAGTAAGGATTTCTAATTCAAACAGAATTTCTCCAGCCCTGAAGATTTTCCTGAACCTTCCAGCTGCTGCCTGGCCTCAGTCCCCCAGATAGGTAAGATCATACCCCACAGTTTGGTTTTTCAACACAATAAGAAAGTCTAGTTGTTACTCCTGAGCCAGGTTACAACTGACTGACAAAGCCATGGTAACTGTGAGGGAATGTTGGCTGTGTAGATCCCTGTTATGGACTGAATTATCCCCTACCCCCAAATCCACATGGTGGAAACTCTAACCCCCAATTTGACTCTATTTGGAGACAGACCCTTTAAGGAGGTAATTAAAGTTAAATGAGGTCATAAGGGTGGGGCTCCAATCCAATATGATTTGTGTCCTTATATGAAGAGAGAGACATATCAGGAGTATGTGTGCACAGAGAAAAGGCTACTTGAGGACACAGCAAGAAGGCATCTATCTATCTGCAAGCCAGAAAGAAGGGCCTCACCAGAAACCACTACGCCAACACCTTGATCTTGGACTTCCAGTCTGCAGAACTGTGAGAAAATAAATACTCATCCACTCTGAACCTGGGACACCCACATTTGCCCCATTACCTCCCCATATCTCTCTTGCCTCACACCCACGGCATAGCTGACCTTATTTGGACTGTCATTGCTAGGAAGTATATGCCAGCTTCCAGGAGGAAGGCACAAGTAGCTTAAATGGAATCCTTTTTAATGCAGCCCTGGAAGTAAAACCTAAATGACAGAATCTATTCAATATTTGTACAAAGCTGTTTTCTTCCAGTAATATCTGCTTTAGAGCATTGTTGCAGTTTCTACATACATAACTTCAAATCAGAATTGTAGAGTAACTTTCCAGTGCCTTTCTTAGACTAAAAACAAAACGTGTTCTAATTAACTGCTAACAGTATGCCTGAAAACATTCTCCGTTCTCCAGCTATCAGTGGTAGTTGTCCAAGTTCTAACAATATGAAATTCAGATATAAGGGGGTGGGGTACAATACCAGGTTTGTCTTTGTCTGACAAATGAAACCTGGAGAAAGGAAGAAGCTAAAACAGTGGGAGACATTAGCTATGGAAAAACAATGAAAGAAAAATGCAAAAGCACAATTAAAAAATAAAGAACTTGTTCTTCCCTTAAATTTAGCTTTAAAATTTGCTTTTGAGGATAATGTAAAATACTAATCATAACTCTGGGGAAGAGGAAAACATGCGCAACTTCTATTTCTACCTCTATCGTGTAACTCAAGGATGAAACTAAAAAAGAAAATGTATTTACTTTTTTGGGATATGAGGGTAAAAAGACAAAGACAGCCTCTAGTATTTGGCATCTCAAGGACCAAGAAATTGAGATATCAGAGAAAGCCATTCTCCAAAGAACCAATGGAATCAGAATATCCTCCCTCCCTATAAGGCCCAGGAAATGAGGAGGCCAGCTACTCACAGGCTACTATACCCCAGGATTCAGAGTTAGAACATCCAGATGTTTGGGGTCTAGACCCTGCCCACCTGCCTACCTGGAATGAACTGGGTCTTCCAATGGGTCAGAGAGCCCTGGAATGTCAGCGTTGGTGCCCTACAACTGGTGAGAAAACTAGTACAAGTTTAGACAGGAAGCAGAATGAGGGACTGTGCCCCAGTCTACCACTCTTTCCCTCCCAAGTATATCACACCACCTCAATCACTAACTAATACCCAGAAAGAGGGGCTGAAAAGCATCAGCAAATCTATTAAAAAATAGCTCTTTGCGGGCACCTGGGTGGCTCAGTTGGTTAACCGTCTGACTCTTGATTTCAGCTCAGGTAATGATCTCAGGGTCATGAGGCGGAGCCCTGTGTTGGGGCTCTGTGCAGGGCGTGGAGCCTGCTTATGTTTCTCTCTCTCCTTCTCCCCCCACCAACTCCCACTTTCTCTCTCTGTCTCAAAGAAAAAAAAAATGTAGTTCTTTTATTCTTTCATGGGAATTCAATTTTAATTTCAAAAAGCAAAATCCCCAGCATTGATATGGGATAGCAAATAGAGAAAATATTATATGTACAGCTACTATATCTGACTGAAAACTCTCTGAAAAAACCAAACACCCTCTCATATTTTTTGTTTCTTCTGCTTGGTTCACCCAGAATCTACCTGATTAATCTGTATTCTGAAATATATCTTGAAAGCTGAGAGGAAGCCGATTCCATAAAAAGATGAAAAGGCCTGTCATCAAGTTCTGAAAAAGAAATCCCAGCAGCTCAGGCTAAGTGATAATCATTTGCTTCAACTTCTGCAACCCCATGGAATAAAATGACTATTCTCTAAATGCTTACCCAGTTGTACCTGAGTGTTCTCTCCAACTCATAAAAAGATGGCAAATTATTATGCACAATTAAAGTTTATTGCAGATTACTTTCCAATTAAGGTTCTAAATTATTAAGCAATAGAGCATGGCTGCTTGTGTTTACAAGCCATTAGTATCAGCTTTATCTGCCCCATGAGGTACAACGATGAAGGTCAAGTGACCCTAGCAATCCTCAACACACACTAATAACTTGGTCTGATAAATGGCCTTGAGGTCTTCCTGGCATTCATTGCTGGAACATTTTTAACAAAGAGATATTAATGAATTTTAAATTGTTTTATGTTAACTATTCTTTATTGTAAAATAAGAATTTGTTTAAAAAATGGAAAACAGGGTGCCGGGGTACCTCAGTTGGTTAAGCGACTGCCTTCGGCTCAGGTCATGATCCCAGGGTCCTGGGATCGAGCCCCGCATCGGGCTCCCTGCTCCGCGGGAAGCCTGCTTCTCCCTCTACCTCTGCCTGCCGCTCCCCCTGCTTGTGCTCTCTCTCTCTCTCTCTGTCAAATAAATAAATAAAATTTTTTTAAAAAAAGGGAAAACAGGGGCGCCTGGATGGCTCAGTCGGTTAAGCAGCTGCCTTCGGCTCAGGTCATGATCCTGGGGTCCTGGGATCGAGCCCCACATCTGGCTCTCTGCTCAGCGGGGAGCTTGCTTCTCCCTCTCCCTCTGCCTGCCGCTCTGCCTACTTGTGCTCTCTCTCTAACTCTCTGTCAAATAAATAAATAAAATCTTTAAAAAAAATTTAAAAAAATAAAAAATGGAAAACAGTACAATGTACTGTTAAAAATAAAAACACAGGGAAGTCAGCACCCTTTTATTCTATATCATTTCTGCCCTTCTGACTAATTATATGATCTATGTCAAGTCATTTTACTTCTCTGGGTCTCAGACTTCTCTACTGTTAAATGAGAGGGCTAGACCAGGTGACCTCAGGTTTCACTAACCTAAAAATCTTCCATTTGCTTCTCATAATTTGACTTTTTCCCTTTGCTAAAATGCTCCAGGGGAGATCTTTGTAGGTTTATCTCTGCTATGCTCTTTGTAGGAGAACTATAAATGGCATGCTATACTATAAATGACAGGATGTAGTGGGAGAAAGGAGGCTTTTACACGAATAAAGCTGATGTTGGTCACTTTCAGGAAATTTTTATTTTTTAAGATGTGCTGAACCTTTTCACAGATTGTTTCTTTTTTTTTTTTTTAATTCAGAAGTCAAAGGCTATGTTTAAAATGGTTCGTTTTCATTCACCTGACTTACTCCTCAATTCCCTTCTATACTCTCCTTCCTTTTCTTGTTCTACTCTTGGGAAAACAAGGACCATGCTTCTCTGGGTGAATAAATCTGTTGGGGGGAGTGATGGGCCATCTCAGGTCAGTCCTTTCAGAACAATTTCTTAAAAATCTCCCAAAAGCTTCAAAGGAAATAGCAAGTGATCAGGAAGTATTTGCCGAGCACCTTATATGTGCTCAGCCCTGTGGACAATAGGAAGGAGGATGAGAGAAACACCATCACTGTTTTAATATCATCAAAGTGCCTGCAATCCAGTGTGTGAGATACAAGGAACACGTGAGACCCAAGCAAACAACAATGCCAAGCATAAAGACAGAGAAAGTGTTTAACAAATGCTTATCAAGTTGTTCTGGGGTACACAACTTTTAGGAGGAAGAGTAATGTCAGGGTCTGTTCTGCTCCAACTGTGACTAGAATGGTTTCCTCAGTTTGGGGGTACTTACCACTATTTAAAGAGGTCATTTAAATGGGGGGAGGGAAACAGCACAGCATGGAACATCCAAAAGAAGGTAGGGAGAGTGAAGACTCTGGAAATCATGACCCACACAGAGTAGTTGAAGAAACTGGAAGTGTGAAGTCATGACAAGAGGGTATAATGCCACATGTCAACACTGGCTCCCATAAGATCCCAGAGGAGAAAAATTGTGTTTTACCTATTGGAAATACATTGTTACTACATTAAATGAATTATACAAATTGTGAAACATAGATCACAAATCTATTTGTTCTGTGATAGTGGGTATATAACACATCATAAAGACAACGATTTAAAAACAAGAAGACCTAAGTGCATCACTGCATAGATCACATTTGACCCCCTCCACACACTCTTACTCCATTTTAATTACCCCAAGGCTCTAGGAGAGACGTGAGGAGTGAGCCAACATTAGAGTGTTAAAACAGAAAGTGGGAATGTTATCAATTAAGATTATGCATCTCTTTTTTAGAGATCCTGAGTCCTAACTCTAACATTTGATCACTGTAAGCGCTGTCTTGCTCTGGGTGATTGCAAGAGAAGAGAAGTCAGGAGAGTGAAGTCAGGGAAGTATTCATTATCTGGGACTTTATGGGTACGAAAGGACTGGGAAAAGAGGGAGGGAATTTACTTCCCTTAAATCAAATGAAATAAGATTGCAAAAGGCACAGCAGTAAGAATAAACATCAACCTGTGCATCACATCACCAGATAGAAGTGAGTCAACAACAAAGCTGATCTGATGAGTGATTGTAGGGCCGCTGTCAATGGGGCTAGAGGTGAGATGGGGCCACAGTGGGGAAAAGACAGAAGCAGACAACTATGGAAAAAGTTGAGTTCAAGAAAGGGTTAATATAAATATAAAACATCAGGACCTTTATTAATAAATAGCCAAAAGGTGTGAACAGTGAACTCACACAAGGGAAAATACAAATATGAAGCAAATATATGGAAACACATTAAACCTTATAATTTGCAATAAGAAATAAAACTGCAAATGAAAACAATAATAAAACAGTTAAATTAACCAAATTTTACAAAAGAAGAAACGTAATCCAGGCAAATTCCAGGAAAAATAATAGTATCTATACATGGTTTATAGCATTAAAAATTTGTATAAGCCTTTTGAAGGGGGATACAGGATTTAGTAACACAAACACACATTATACACATATACACACACACACATATAAATTGATCACAACATTTGGCCCATTAATTCTATGACTTGGAATTTCTCCAAAAGAAATAACTGCAAAGAAAAAGTCATTTGTACAACAATATTCATAGCCATTACATTAACAAAAAAAGTGGAAATAGTCCAACCTCTCTCCTGTTATTGGACATTTAATTACAGCACATAATCAATGGAACATTATGTGACCATTACAAACAAAATAGGAAAACTATGTTCATAAACATTAAACTGTTTATGAAGTATTAAGTAAAAATGTGGAATACAGAGAATTGTACACACACTTATTATGGCCATGTAAGAATATGCCATGTATGAATAGATTGAAACATGAATATTGAGAAAGGAAAGACAATCCCTATTAGGATGTTGACTATGTGTGATTTCTTTGTATTTTAAAATGTTGTTTTAGCATTTTTAATAGTATTTTAATAAATTTCTTTTTGTTAAAGAATTGGGGAATGTTTGGGGTACCTGGGTTGCTCAGTGGTTAAGCATCTGGCTCTTGGTTTCAGCTCAGGTAATGATCTCAGGGTCCTGGGATCGAGCCCCACTTTGCGCTCTAAGTTCAGCACGGAGTCTGCTTGTCCCTCTGCCTCTGCTCCTCCCCTGCTCTCACCCTCGGCACTCTCCCTTTCTCTCTCTCTCTCAAATAAATAAATAAATAAAATCTTAAAAAACAATTGGGGAATGTTAAAGATTTTTTACATAGGGAATACATATGATGAAAGTAAGATCATGTGAAGGATTAAGAGCCTAATGTCATATAGTCCAAGGAGGCTGGTGACGTACCCTAGACTGGAAGTGATAAGGGGCTAGAACAGGGTACAGAGTGAGAACAGAAAATAAAGGATGACAATGGAGTTGGTTTGGGTTTTTTTTGGTTTTTGTTTTGTTTCATTTTGTTTTAAACAACAGGGTTATGTGGTTCTGGTAGAAAAATGGGGAAACTCATCTTTTCTAGCCTTGATGACTAATAACTAGCCTAGATGCTACAAGTTTATTAATTTATTCAACAAACATTTATTGAGCACATACCATGTACCAAGCTCATAGTTCTAGGCACTAAGGCTTAAAGACAGATTCATGATGTCATGGAGCTTACAATCCACTCCAGTGGAGAAAGAAAGACAATAAGTAGATTCTTGATTGATGAGAGAGAGAGAGAATATCATATGGTATTAACTGCTATGCAAAGGATTAAGACAGAATGATTTGTCTGAGAGTGACCTGATGGATACTTTAGATGAGATGGTCAGAGGAAGACATTTGGGGATGTATCAATTGACACAGATCTGAATGGCAAGAAGGATCTAGCTATGCAATATCTGGTGGGGAGTGGGGTGGAAGTAGAGGAATATATCCTGGCACAGAGAAAGCTAAGTACACAGGTCTAGATTTAAGTCTAGTGTTTTTGAGGTGTCAAAAAAAAAAAAAAAAAGACCAGAGCACCTAGAGCACAGAGGTCCAGGAGGAAAGGGGCACATGTTGACATAGGATATAAATCATGCAGGGTTAAGAAATCTGAATTCTAAGCTTAGTGGGATGGGAAGCAAAAGAGAGCCATAATTTGATGTACATTGTTTAAAAAGTTGACTACTGCCAAATGAAGAATAGATTGCCCAGGATAGACTTCCCAGTATCGGTTCTAAAAAGGAAGCTATGGCAATGATCCAGGGGCGGAAAAATGGTGGCCTGAAAAGGGCTGATGATAATGGAAATAGAGATAATTAACCAGTCAGAATCCACACCGGAGACAGAGTCTATAGAACTTCAGCTGGATTGGATAGCAGGGCCACTGGAGGGTGATGAATCCTTGAGAGTGGGAGAAGTGGAGAAAATAGACTCAAGGAGGACTCTAATTGAATGGAACACTGCCACAAAGGAAATGCAGCCAGAACTAATGCTATAAGCAAGCACTGGTAGCAGCGCAAAAATGGATAGAGCCGATGGAGGAGAGTTAGTGTTCAATGTATCTACCCAAGTTAATAATTCCTGAATGTTTTCTCACTGAAAAAAAGGAAGAGCTCAATTTTCCAACAGAAAGAGTGTTGGGTCATGAGTTAATTACAGTGACCCTGAACTGTAACCAGACTACAGCTTCTGGGGAAGAATATGGCCTAGTTTACATAGTGTTTAAAGCAACAAGGTCTAGATATCCATCAGCCTTTTACGCATGACCTCACTGATCCCCCAAAAAATCAATCAAGCTTCAGATATCCATATTGACAAGCCATAGAAAATAAGTCTTCCTGTGTTTGTTTATTCTTTATTCCTATGGGAAATGCTTGGACCAAAGGGTAAATACTTAAAGACCACCATCATGCTAGTTTTCTCTTATTTCCATTTTTAGAGGACATTGAGATTTCACAGTAGCCTGAAATTCTCAGTAAATTACATTGTTTAGAGCTACTCCGTGCTGCATTTGGGAATCTTAGTTCCCTGCACAATAAACTT
Source organism: Halichoerus grypus (assembly GCF_964656455.1). Classification (NCBI taxonomy): domain Eukaryota; kingdom Metazoa; phylum Chordata; class Mammalia; order Carnivora; family Phocidae; genus Halichoerus; species Halichoerus grypus. The sequence goes on from NC_135713.1 coordinate 90,594,212, forward strand.
TTGATTGTTTATGAAGAACAGCACTTGGATAAAATATCTAGACCAAAAGAATCTATCCCTCCTACCAAGTAAAAGGCCCTTTACATAACATTTGGAAAGTCAGACTTGCCAACTTCTTGATTCCTACCCTAAAACTCGCTTTTAAAAAATGTTCTAAAACATTAGGGGTAAAAAGACACTTTTAAGCTGAGTTGCTTTATAGATTAATTTTATATTTGGACATACCAATTTGATGATCAAGACAACCCACAAAAGTATTTTTAAGACTTTTTTTTCAACTTTGAAATTGTAACCAGGCAAATGGATAGATCAAGAGATTGAGAAAAGAGCTTTTACCACATAGGTCATTGGTTCAAACCCAACCCAACTCGCCTGGAAAGCAATTACCATCTGCGGATTTTTATGAAATGTACCGGGGGGCTAAATTAAATTTCTAACAGTGAAAATAAACAACTACAATTTTGGGGAGCCTTACACGGGTCCAGGGATTAATTTAGTTGTTTCATGTCAGGATTGATACACATCAGAAATTACAGGACTGACTGAGAATTTTCATCAACAATACACAAGAGTACCAAAAAAAAAAAAAAAATCAAGGAAATTCACATGCATTTATTTATGTATATATGTACATCTATGTGTGTTCGTATATATACATACATATAAGTATATACATGTATATAATGTATACATGAATATATACATATTTCTTTTCAAATATCATATATCTTAATATTTGTAAGCAACCTTAAAGATTCCTGATATATAGTTCTGTAGACCCTTACTGCTCACAGAGAATACATTCTTAGACATTCAAGAATTTCATATTCACCAATGCACCTCTTGCATATAATTTTTCTCCTTAAAGCACTATGATACAAGTGAAAAAACTGAAGCGACTCCATTAGCCCTTCACAGAAATATCTATGTGCTCCTGCACTTTCCTCATCCCATTTCCTTAAGAGTTGTATGTTTCCTATGCATATCCTCACACCATAAGTTAACTGTCTTTTCACTTTCACTGAAGTTTATCTCTCCCTTGCTGAACAGTTCTTGTGCTGGCTGGAGTGCTGGCTGGAGTCGTCTCACAAAATGTTTTTGTCTTGCTGGCCTAAGAAAATTAAGAAACTTCACGGACCTTCAGGGCCATAACACATAGCAAGCCCAGAAAAGTTAAATCTGCAAGGGCTCCCTGCAATGTACCATTTTGCTAAGTTGATAACGGGCACATTTTGTTGGAAGGAGCAGTTTAGTCAGTGAGCCAGACCAACTGATTGCCCCATGTTTTCTCCGCGGTGCAGCTTTTTGTTGTCTTATCTTTAGTAGCATAAAGTTACATTTTGCTGCATTTTATGGGACAATAATAGTTGTAGTTGAAGAGTATTTGAAGACTTGCAGGTTCTAGAAGTCTAAGGAATCTATCTCTAACAAATGTCAAGGATCTGCAGATGCAAGCACATCCTACTCTCCTAACAACTGGCTGGAAGGTGGCTAAGAAGTAGATGGCTGGGCCAATGCCTAAATTTCCAAATTGAAATATTGGAATAATTAAGACACTATTACCAAGAAGAGGAAAATGTGTAGGTGGAAATGAAAATTTCAGTTTTAGACATCTTCATCTTAAAGTCTGTCATGACAACTAGATAAAAGACATGCACCAGGAAGATGAATCTTGAGAAAAAGACTAAAAAACGAACTATAAATCTGGATATCTTCAGGACAGGGACAAAGGATGAAACTGACATGAAGAGTGTTGAAAATGGCTTTTCTGAAGTCAGCGCATGCGAACTCAGCTCTTCATGGGCATCGAGGATCAAAATTCACAGGCTGAGTCACAGTTCAAGATGTCAGTTTGCATTCACTGTTTGTCTTTGTGTTATGCATTTTTTCCCCAAGAACACTTGAACCGCATTTTCACATACTAAACTGACCATTCAATTCAATATTAAAAACAAAAAAAGGCAAAAAAAAAAGGACAAAACCACCATTAGCTGATCACGTAGCCATGTGAAAGCTGAGTCTGAAAGAGGACCCTCTGGGAAGGTGCCACAGTCAGTGTCTCCCATCAGTGAAGTGTCCACACCTCCATTTAGCCATCATTAAATGGACCTTCGTTTTGTTCCAAAGTCGAGCAGAATTTGATTTAACTGCCAAAATACACAAACCAGTTTCTGAAAGCAAAATGTTAATTCATCAAGTCATGTCCTGTTTCCTTTTCTTTATGGGAAGGTTTTTCATTACAAATTCAATTTCTTTAATAGACATAGGCTATTTAGATTTTCTATTCTGTTTTCTTTTTATTAAGGGTGGTAGTGCAATGATACCAACTTGAGGAAAAGCTTATATTTTTATAATATTTAACAATAAAGGAGAAAAAGGCTCTCCTTACAAGAAATCTTTTGTTTAAATCTTCCCTTTCTGTTGAAAATTAAGCCACCATGAACGTGAAGCCAAAAAATGTTGGTCTTTCCTTCTAATACAACCCAGATGGACAATGTGCCACTCTGAGGCCATGCCGGGCAGCAGCATTTCGGTACTGGAAAGGTCACAGCAGAATTCAGTTGGTTTCAGTAAAATGAAACCAAATGAAAACTTTGTGTCCACCCCCAAAACTCCATTTTTTAAGTTCTTCCATAAAGACACAGGGAAGCATACAGTTGCTACAATGTTACCTACCACAGGCTCGTTATTCATAATCTGGAAAGATGCACTGGTTCACTGCCCAGAAAATTTCATCACTAAGCACCTTTAGTCCTTTCATTAGACACTCTGTGCCTCAGCCTCCAGAAAGTGGTCTGTTAATGTTGATGAAACAAATTAATGAATTAAATTACTATTATGCTTTCCCTTCTTGCTGATTCTCCCAAAAAGATACAAAGACGCTTAGTTTCAAAGTTTTAGTAATGAATATGAACTCTTTGGTCTGTATCTATTTAGCAAAAAACCCATCAAGTGTGAAAGACCCTTTACACCTATGTAAGGGCTAGGAGCACCAACTTTTGCTACAAGAAATTAGCGTGGATCTGACCTCATGTTACGGCTGTCACACAAAAGATTTAGAGAGAACTAATTTTGCCCTTGAAGTGTTTTGATGTCATTTATGGAATTTCCTCCACAATTTATCCTTTGAGGAATTTATTTATAAATTCAGCACCTTCCACTTTTACAGGTAGCAGATAGTAAAACTTCCTATTATTTATCCTAAAATTACGTCTCCCTTTTATTCAATTATTCCAGAATTTGTATAAATCCATTCATATTCGGTTTATCTAGACTGTGATTCTGTATTGTAACCAACTGTTATATTAACAAGGGGAAGACTTAAAGCCAAGACCTGGCTCTTCCACTCACTGACTATGGACTCTTGTTCAGTCACTTCCTAACTCTAAGCCTCAGTTTCCTTACCTGTTGAATAGAACTAATATGACCTACACCTCACAGACATAACGTGTGATGGGGGGGGAGGTGGCTGAGTACCAGTATCAAAAGACTATAAACTGTGAAGCCCTCCATAAATATAAAATATTATGATTGTCTCCATCAACCAGCTAATCTATCCCCCTATCTTGTTATTTGAAAGGTTTCCCTCTGTACTTTCTACAGCTCTAATATTCCTTCCTTGGATTTATCTACCAGCACCAGGCACTCTGAGAAATTCACAACTTGTTTATAGTTACCGTTTGATATTACTAATAACAGTAATGGCTAATATTTATATAGTGTTTACTATGTGTCAGAGGACATTCTAAGCACTTTATAGAAATTAGCTCATTTAAACCTCATAACAACTTTATAAGGGTTTTACAGATAACGAAACTGAGGGACATGGAAGTTAGTAACTTACTCAAAGTCACACAGAGAAGGGTGGAACCCGGATGTGGACACAGGCAGTCTGGCTTCAGCACTATTCAACATGTTTTAACATGGGTTCATGTTGAACAAACTTAAAGGAATGAATCACATTCTGTTTTCCAAGTTTCATTTCTCAGATCATAATGTTCTATGCTTTAGCCAGTAACACACATCTCGGAAGCCACACTAAAGACATAATCCAAAACATAAAAACTTCTTTATAGCCAAAGATGTTCATTATAATATTAATAATAATGGTGGACACTGCATAAAAACTAAATGTTTAATAAAAAGGGGTAGTTAAAAAAAACACAAGTACCACTCGCAAAATCTCAATAGTCAGTTATACCTTCATTTAAAATTATATTTAAAATAATGCGTGAAAACATATAAACAATTCCATGTGAAAAAAGAAATATACAAAGTTTATTATCATAATTACATAAAATACACATATATACACAAAACCATAAAAAAGAATGAGAAAAAGTAAAACATTTGTTTCTAAGTGATTTTTAAAAAATTCTCTACATTTCCTGTCTCCTACCTAAAATATATATATATATATATATATATATATATATATATATATATATATGCTTTCATAATGGAAATGTGATAAATTTTGTAATTTTCTGTTGATTGTTTTCACTAAAACTGTTAGTTTTTTCTGTCCCACTTGAGAATGTATCTGCTATTCTCTACCCACCCCATCAGTGATTAGGCAGGACAGACCAAGCTATACTTGATCCTCTAGTCCAAGCTGAGACATGGAGTCGGGTAAGATGCCTCAAAATTCTTTATTCTAAATAAGGCATGCAAGCATATGAGACATAACAATGACACAAGTATTAGGAACCTATGTAGAGGAGGAAGGAAGCAAGCAAGGAAGGGAGGGAGGAGAGAAGAGAGAAAAAGATAAGAAAAAAGAAAAGATAAAGCAATATAGAAGAACTCTTAGCCAAATGACGTACCAGAGGTCTCTCCAAGCTGAGCCCCATAAGCAGCTACATTTACCACTAACAGCAATGTAGGGAGGACAGGGTTCAAGAATAGACAAGCAAAGGGTTCCTGGATGGCTCAGTTGGTTAAGCAGCTGCCTTCAACTCAGGTCATGACCTCAATCAGGGTCCTGGGATGGAGTCCCCAGTAGACTTGGGCTCCCTCCTCAGCAGGGAGTCTGCTTCCTCCTCTCCCTCTGCCCACACCTCCTGCTTGTGCTCTCTCTCTCTTTCTTGAATAAATAAATAAAATCTTAAAATAAATAAAATCTTAAAAAAAAAAAAGAATAGACAAGCAAACCACTTGAAAAGATGTGAGAAATCCCAATAAGTGAGAGCAAAAGGGGAAAAAAAAGTATAAACCTCATTATTGTGGATAAGTCTGTTTTTGTTTAGAGTCCAGTCAGAAAAATGGAACCACTACAGATTTCAAGCTGAGGAGATTTAATGCAGGAATTAAACTGTGAGTTGACTGCATGCTTTGTTTTGTTTATTAAACAATAAATGGAAGGAGCAGCTTAGATTGGTCTCAACATTTCTAATGTCTACTATGGTGATAAATGTTTTAAGTAAAGAATGCTATCAGGGTGGGGCGCCTGGGTGGCTCAGTTGGTTAGGCAACTGCCTTCGGCTCAGGTCATGATCCTGGAGTCCCGGGATCGAGTCCCTCAGCAGGGAGTCTGCTTCTCCCTCTGACCCTCCTCCCTCTCATGCTCTCTGTCTCTCATTCTCTCTCTCGCAAATAAATAAAATCTTAAAAAAAATAAAAAAGAATGCTATCAGGGTGCAATTATGGACATATAAATAAATGGCTTAGTTTTAAAATGAGTTTTCAGGTTGAGATAATGAGAATTTGAGGCAAATAATTACTGAGCCAAATTTACAGGTGAAAAGGCTATAGCATATGCACCATTATAACAAAAATAACCTCATAGGGTGAATTTCAACTTTCCTAGAGACCAATGTGGCCACAAATTAGAGTCCAATCTGCCTCCCCAGAGGATCTGCTTCCTTTGAGATACCTGGAGAGGCATTTCCCCCAGGCCCTTCAGAACAACCTTAGTTGTCACTATACCTGGAGACGAGGAGCTATTTTACTGTGTTTCATACGCTGGTCAGGCTAGAAGTGCCGTCTGGAGATCAAGTTGCTTAGTACTTCCCAGTTGTTTTCTTTGTGGGACATGCTGGAGAACCCTCCTGGATATATTTATGGAAGACACACTCTATCCCCCATCCCCCACCCAATCCAGACCTAGAGCAGCCAGCCACTGTCCTTCTGAGTCTTCAACGTGCCTCCAACTCAGGAGGAAACATGAGCTGGTATAGGAAAACATATTAATAGTCAGGGACTCTGCTCAAAATCAGCTCCAGTCTGTAGTGCCTCAAGTTTTCTCAACCTATAAATTGAGACCATTGAGAAAAATCCAATACTCTGTATTTCCCTAGTATTCAAGTGCTTCTTTACCCATCTGTATCTCTCCCCCTCACACATGCACACATAAAAACACTAAGCCATGAGCTCTTAGATGGTCACATCAGTGTCCCAAATACTTTGCACAGTCCCTGGTTCATGGCTTTCTCTCAGTAGGTATTTGTTGAATAAATAAATGAGAGAAAACAAAACCTGTTAGGCATGGGAGAGCACTTAAAGAAATATAATTCCTTAAATGGGACTTTAAGTTTCTAAAGCAGATAGACAGGGAGATAGATATGTAATGTCTATATATCTATATCTGTGTATAGATAGAAAGTAATATATATATTACCTACTTATATCTATGGTAATATATATCTATATATAGATATAAAATAATATATATATTATGTAATATTACTTTATTTCTCAAAAAGTAAGCTGGGCAGATATTATTATTCTCATTTTATCAAATGAAAAATAAAGTTCAAGGGGATTAAGTAATTTGCCTAAGGCCCCAGTGAGTAACCTATGCTTCATAAATGTAAGGTGTTTTCATTTTCCACATGTAAACAACAGTTTCCTCTCTGGACATTCCCATTATTTTCCAAAGCAAATTGAGGAAATGAGAAGACCCCTTCCCTCATAATTTAAAAAATCCATTTTACCCAGTGTTGTCTACTACATTAACTCCTTTGCACTTCAGGTTTTCTTTCTGAAGGACTAGAATTTCTAGAGTCTGTCTGGGAGAGAGGAAGGCATAGGCTATCACCCTTCCTTGGTAAAATGGTCCTTTATATTTCTGGGTGGTTTTGACTCCAGGGAGAAAGGCTCCATTGCCTCTCACTAACTTCCTACATAGTTCTTGACACACTAAAGGTAATATGGCCAAGGGAATAGAGTGTTCCAAAGAAGTGACAGTTTAAAGTACTGAAATGTATGGTTGGCACTTAAGGACCACTAATCAGTCACAATCAATGAGGGGAAGATTTTATTTGCCAGCCTAGCTCTAATTGTGCTGTAGGAAATAATCTGTGTCTTTTACCCATAAAACAGAGCTTTGGAAAAAATGGCAGGGCTGCCTTCTGAACGCATTTATTAGGCTGAGGCATTGTAAAAATGATAAGGGGACAAACAGGGGGGTGGGGAGGGAAGGACAGGATGGGGAGGAATACATCTCAACAGTGTGTGGCTTTATAGGTGAATGGAGTTTATTGCCTATAAGCTTAGAGATGGGACACTGAAAGCAAGGCAGAAGCCAATCATCTGCAGGAGGGAATGAGGTCATTTAAACGCAAGCTGCAGTGATCTGGATCAAAGGATGGGGAAAATCCATGACTGATCTGGTGGAAATTCTGAGCAAAAGGAGGCCTTTGGGAAATGGCCATTGTGACCCAAATGAGCAAAAGAGTTACCCAACCTTTCTGCTTAATAGTAATTCTAACAGCTATCCTGTACTGAACACTCCTATGTGAAAAATCATTTTAATAACAGTCCCAGTCTTACTATGAGTCAGTTTTCTGAGTATTCTGCATCTATTATCTCATTTATTCCTAAGAAGTCTATGGAGTAGGTACTATTATCAGCACTTTACAGATGAAAAGGGGAGGCAGGAAAGGAGTAGGAGATTTGGCAAAGGTTCCCCAGGTTACAGGTAATAGGGGAGGACAGAGTCTATGTCCCTAACCCTTCACTAACCAGTCTTTCTCTTGTTCTCATTACCTGATTTAATCCTCACAATGACACAGCTAAGAAGGTACTGTAACCCTTACTTTACAGATGAGAAAGCCGAGGCCGAGAGGCACTCATGTGTGTTCATCAGACCATGATTCAGACCAGGCCTATAGTAATCCGCAGCCCATAAACTTGCTTTCCGGCACATCACCTGCCGGGGGAGAAGTGTCCTTTCCAAAACTCGAGATCTCATAAAGGAAATGGGATCATTTTTAAGTTTTTACGTCTCAGACTTCTCAGAGCCAGGTTTGATGTGATCTTTTGGCTGAAAAAGGTGTCTACGTTCCCAAGTCCCCACTCAGAAATTACACATTTTCCATGTGGAATGTCCATCAGGATTTCCAGGACTAATCAGGAATCAAAGACAACCCGACAACCTCCCCCCACTTCAAAGGGCTAAGAAGGGGGATGTTAAAGGGCCTCTAAGCAGCTAGGGCAAAAGATCTGTTGAAGAAAATATCCCGTTTTCAGTAAAGACAAACAAGGTTGGATTTATTTCAACAGAACAACATTCCCAGAAGTCTATTTTTTAATATGTTGCAAAACTACTGTTCCCCAAGCTCGCTCTTGGATGTTTCCTACTTCATCTTTCCTTATATCTCAACTCAGAAGAATTTAGTTGGAGGATTACAACAAGAGTAAAATCCAAAAATGAATAAAGGCCCACTTGGGAAAAAATGTCTTTAACAATACAGGCTTATTTGCCTCGAGACTTTACTTTCTCATCCAGGAAGCTCTGATTCCCAATGGTCAGGGCTACCTTAGAAAAAAACTATAAATTAGAAAACTCTTTCAATCTTTATGTTGTACCCCTCGCTTCCCTACCTCTCACCCCCAATACACACACAGCCTCCTTCCAGCATCCTCAGATTTACTGGGTATCCTCATGCTGCTTGGAACTCCTGTAGGCTCTATGTGGACTGGTAACTCAGATGTCCCTACACACACACACACACACACACACACACACTCACACACACACACACACACCCCAACAAAGCAGCACCAGACACATGAGTGGGGACTATACTTTTAATCTATGAGATCATATGGTATACACCGCCGAGGTGACGGGCTCCTGATGACCTAGTTACCCATTTACACCAAGATCAGCCCTGCAGAGCCCACAGCTCACAGGAGGTCAATGACTACCTCAGCTTCTAGCCATCTGGGTGGTGGGTTCAACCTGCATGTCAAAGAGGCAGCAAAGCTACAGTCTAAATATAAAAGGAATCTGACAGTGACTGTGACCCAGTCCACCCCTGTCCCATCCTCCCAAAGACTTTTTCTTCCTCCATGTCCACTCCCTCCTGTACCCTCTGGTCTTCAAGCATGTCTGAGAACATGATCCTCTGGACTTTGGAGATGAATGAGCAGCAAGCTCTCCCCCTGGCCTGTAATCATGCCCAGAATACTATCCACAGTAGCCTTTGTTCTCCAGTCTCAGAAGAGGGCCCCATGTGTTATGCTCTTCTTCTCCTGCCTGTCTTCTGTTCAGAGTGGCCCATTAGATCCTTTGTGTGTGTGACCCAGCCAGGGGACAGTGAGGGAAGTCCTGGAGTGATTAATGTGTCCCGACACTCTGCATGGATTCATTCACATACAGTAAATCTCCCTGTCCCAAGTGCTCAGATGTCATCTTGGAAAGCTTAGAATATTACAGGCACAGGAAGCCAAGGGACGTTCATGAGAAGCAAATGCTTTATTTGACATGGAAACTCCTCAAGCATTGTTCCAGAGCACCAAATTCATTGGGTTTAAAGCCAAAACTGTTCCAATTTACTCTGTCTCCTACAAAACCACTGGCTACAAGGAAGATATTTTTCACCTATTTAATTCAAGGGGCTCTGCCTTCATGGGGAGGAAGATTATTTTAATGCTTTTGGTTTTTATGGATGTAAATTCAAGAAAATTGTCATTCTCCAGTTCCTATTCTATGTTTAATCTATACCAAACTGTGGCCTCAAGGAACATCAGTAAAATCTTAATTGAGGACGTTCTGGGTGCAAGTCCCTATGTCAGGGACCAGGAAGATGGGAAGGTGTTTATTTAATGTAAGTAGTCAAGGAAAGAATTTAGACAAGTGTTGATAATTCTGATCTAAAACTAAAATTTCCAGACAATTGAAGGAAGAGTGGGGAACTGCTTAATGTTAAAAAAATACTCAGATAAAAATGCCAGTTCCGTATCTACAAAGCCAAAAGTAAAGTGTTACTTATTCAATTGTTTTGGCCCATGCAGATAATAAATCCAGGCTCCAGGAAACCATACAAGTAGAATGGACCAAAATAAGTAGAAGTGAATGGAAAAGCTGAAAAAATCAGCCCCACCCTACCCACACCCTACCTCCCAAGCACATACACATTCATCAGTCTATTCTTTTCTCTAGAAAACCATTCCCTTCTCCCCCAACAGTAACATCTTAGTGTGATTTATCTAAACAATTATTTCTATAAGTCATTTTTATATTGGCTTTGTCCATCCACACTAAATGAAGAGGAAAAATAATTCAACTTCAAAGCCCTTTGGCTAGGGAGTCACATGAAGGTGGCATTCTGTGCCTGCCTGCATTTGCTATGAAGACCTTGTTTTTATACTGCAGCCCATCTGTGTAAGAAAACCCCTATCAGACAAGGGGGACCTGCCATCACTGCTGGAAGAGGTCTCTATTGAAAGCATGCAACACAGAGAATCAAGAATGTCAACATGCCAACTCCATAACCCCCAAGGACTTTTGGTGTGAGCTCCTTTTCTATCTACACTTACTCCCAGATGATCTCATCTAGTTCCATGACTTTTAATAACAAACTATTTCCAAATTTGTGTCTCCAGCCAGGGCCACCCCTAGGGCATTTGGGACCTGGGCAAATGTTTTTTGCCAATCTCTGTCTCTATAAACAGTTTGAGTCACCCGAAATCATGTTGTCAGCACCATTCTGGTGGCCCAATTACACACAAACAGGAAAGACTCTGTTGAACAATAGAGTAGAACAGGAAAGACTCTGTTGGACAATAGAGTGATCCTCTTGGGATGACCACATCCTTGGTGCACTGACATTTCCAGCTATTCCAAGCACCAAAGGGCCACTCAGAAAAGCTGGAGAAACTCAATCCAAACTCTAGGGCTCCTGAGGCACAGGGTTGGCTAGTGGTCTGCATGCACTAGTCCAAGGGGATACTGTCCTCAGCCCCAATCTTGTTCCAAATTTCAAACTTGTCAGAAGTCACTCACTTTCCAGTATACAACCATCTACCAGCCCAACCACTGGCACATGTTTTCATTCCTCAATGACATACATCCATATGTTCATATTGTCTATCTATCTCTATCCTACATGTCCATCTCTATCCTATCTCCAGTAGATCACCATTACAAAATGCTACGACAAAGCCCTCATGATGGCAAGACCAACATTACCATGATGGGGAGAAGGGGAGTGGTGGTGATGGGGTGGCTACGAAGTACCATTTGATCAATAATCCCAACCAAAAATACAAATCTCACTAATCCTGTTTTACTCAAAATTGATGCTGGGAGGAGGGAGGTTAGCCATGAGCTCAAAAAAAAACAGACTCTAGGTGATAGGAGAAAAATTTCCTTTCCTCTGTGCCCAGAATGGGGACAGAGCTAATGTTCTCCTGAAACCAAATGAGCAAATCAACCTTCTCATTCAAGGTGGTCACGGAGAAGTATTACAAAGAACACAAACCTGAAGAAAAGCTGTCTTCTTTCTCCACCCTCCTGCTCTCCCAACCCTACACTATTTACCAGGAAGCTACGGATAGGAAGGACTCACAGCTGAAAGCTGCACCTAGTACATCTGGGGGGCACAAATACTGGGGCCCTCCAGGTAAAGAGGGTCACCCCAGTGCTAAATGGGGCATCTTGGGTGGTACTTCGCCCAGAAAATAGCCTGGAGCTCTTCTAGGAACATTTGATGACTTGGAAGCCCCAAAAGGGGAATGCAGCTGCCACAATCAATGGAACTACACAGCACATATTCAGTTAAAACCTCAACCAAAAAAAAAAAGGGTGGGGGGCAGCTGGGTGGCTCATGATCCTGGGGTCCTGGGATTGAGCCCTGCATTGGGCTCCCTGCTCAGCAGGGAGTTTGCTTCTTCCTCTCCCTCTGTACCTCCAACCCCCCAGCTCATGCTCTCACTCTCAAAGAAATAAATAAAATCTTAAAAAAAAAAAAAAAAAGGACCCCTAATGCTTTCTTCTCTTGAACTAATATCATGACCCCTCTGTAGTCTTCAATTTTGCACTCCCCTCTTATGTTCGCTGGACAACAAGCAGGCTCCTTTTGTTCTACTAGATAAATACTGTGACCTTTTCCAAATATATATTATCACTTTCCCCTTTCTAATGGCTTTTAAAACTCGCCAACTTCTGACTCCAGGCCTAGCTTACACACCCCTGTTGAATGTCCTAAGTTTGCCATACCTAAATCTCCAAGTCACAAGATCCCTCCTCATCTGCTGAACACAAAATAATATTAGGGTGGGGGAGCATTCTTAGGCTGTCCATGTGTATAAAAACAGCCTATGGTTTGCTATGTGAAGAACAGAGGGGTGATCACTCAACCCAACTTTCTCCTGAGTGCAGATGTTCAGAAAACAACCAAAGCCATGTTAAAAATTCTGAGTCTACGTACGAGCCAGCAATTTCACTACTGGGTATTTACCCCAAAGATACAAATGTAATGATCTGAAGGGGTACGTGCACCCCAATGTTTATAGCAGCAATGTCCACAATAGCCAAACTATGGAAAGAGCAAAGATGTCCATCAACAGATGAATGGATAAAGAGGATGTGGTATATACATACCATGGAATATTATGCAGCCATCAAAAAAAAAAAGAAATCTTGCCATTTGCAATGGCGTGGATGGAACTAGAGGGTATTATGCTAAGCGAAATAAGTCAATCAGAGAAAGACATGTATCATATGATCTCACTGATACGAGGAATTCTTAATCTCAGGAAACAAACTGAGGGTTGCTGGAGTGGTGGGGGGGTGGGAGGGATGGGGTGGCTGGGTGATAGACATTGGGGAGGGTATGTGCTATGGTAAGCGCTGTGAACTGTGTAAGACTGATGAATCACAGACCTGTACCTCTGAAAAATAGAATACATTATATGTTAAAAAAAAAAGAAGAAGAAGAAGATAGTAGGAAGGGAAAAATGAAGGGGAGGGAGAATCGGAGGGGGAGACAAACCATGAGAGACTATGGACTCTGAGAAACAAACTGAGAGTTCTAGAGGGGAGGGGGGTGGGGGAAATGGGTTAGCCTGGTGATGGGTATTAAAGAGGGCACGTACTGAATGGAGCACTGGGTGTTATACGCAAACAATGAATCATGGAACACTACATCAAAAACTAATGATGTAATGTATGGTGATTAACATAACACAATAAAATAAAATTTAAAAAATAAAAAAATAATAAAAAAATAAAAATTCTGAGTCTAGGGACTTCCTTTTCTGCAAAAAAATCCAATTTGTTTTCTTACTAATGCCAGCTAACATACACCAAAAATGTTGTTGACTCACCTTGTACTTCTACCACAGACATATCACAAGCAGGCTTTTCCCTGAATATACTCGCAACAGACTTGCATGACCAGTGACCAAAATGGAACACATTCTGTTGCTTATACTGTATGTCCTACATCCTTGTTCACTGATTTTCATATTAACTACAGAGAGCAATCTGGCAACAGGCCCAGGTTATATCTGCCTAACAGAGTTCTCTGCTCCCTTATAAAATTCTGACATTCAATAAACTAGAGTAATATCACTGCTTATGAAACACCAAGTGATATTCTAAAAAACATCTACCTTTCATACCCTCCGAGTCTTTCTTGTTAAAGGAAACACATTTGGCAAATTATCACACCATGTGCAGAATTGTGACCTCATTTATTTCCAAACCAAAGTAAGATAATTGACCTATTCTTGGAGGAATAAGGGACAATCTTGGAATTAAATATTTGCCTATTACTTTGGAATATGGGCTTATAAGCTAGCATTGATTGTGTTGAACAGTCAGTTAAGATAGGCAGAAAAGACCTTCCCAATTCCCCTCCAAACACCCTTGAAGGAGACATGCAAGGTCACAAGGAAGTCCTTAAAAGGATAAAGACATTGAGAAATTCCCTTCCAGTTCATCAAGGAGTCCAGCACACAGAATGAAAAAGATTTAGCCTTTGGGGAAAATTCTCAAAGAGGTGGAACAAACTTGTAGATTCTGATTAAACAGCAGAAAGAAATCAACTTCTCCACTTGTCTTAGAGAAAACACTGCAGACTGATGTACCAATACAGCCATCTCATGCTGTGTTGTGACTCTAATCGATGAAGTCTTTTCTTTCACAAAGGCATCTTGCAACTTTATGTAGTCTTTGGACCCCCTTCAATACATTTTCCACACTGCTAGCAGAGGGGTCATTCTAAAATGCAAACCTGATCACATCACAAGCTTAAAATCCTTCCATAGACTTCATGCAAGACACAAACACCTTAGCATGGCCATACGAAGCTCCCCCACCAGCCCCGTCCTATACCATCTCTTTCTACTCCCCAATTCTTACCCATGCTGTTATCAGAATGATTTGAATTTCCCAGAATTCTCCACGTGCTCTCATGCCACCATGGCTTTTCCTATGATGTTCCTTCTCCCTGGACTATTGCCCCTGCTAATTGCTTGGATAAACCTCCTGGATAAGCTTATTCCTTATTCAATCCTCCAGGACAAGCTCAGTCTTCTCCAGAAAGCCTTTCTTAGATTCACAAATCTGCACTAGGCTGCCCTTCCCCCTGTTCCTGAGCATTGGTTCATACTTGTATTAAAGACCTTATCATACCATATAGTAATTATCTACTTATGGAAAATGAAATTACACAGAACTTTTTTCACATAGAATTATATAAAAGGAAATGCTATCTAAAAGTATATAGAAATATTAAAAAGTATAAAACATAAAGCAAAAGACTGTAAAGCCCTTTTCTTTCTCCAATAGCCCAATGAGTCTTTCTTTTTTTCCCTGCAGTCTATTGCAAGACCTTTGGGGATACCCTTTGGTTGATCAGATTCACAAAACAGAGAGCAAGATGGCTGTCTAGCACCCCAATCCCACCTCAAGGTCATGAACTAAAAGGTACTTGCATCACCATTACGCACATACCATTGGCCACACCTAGCTGCAAAAGAAGGGAGAAATATAGTCTCCAGTTATATGACCACAGGCCGAGCTAAATTCAGGGGTTCTCATTCTAAAAAAAAGAAAATGAAGACAAAAAAAGATGAAGGTAAAGAGCAAAAAGAAGGGGAGGAAGAGGAGAGAGGAGGGAGAGGAGGGAAAAACAGATACTGGAGGACATCTTGTCCATAACTTAAAGAGTGAGAAAAACTAATGGAGCAAATACAGAAGTTTACCAGCATAGAATTCCAGAAATATTTTGAACAAAGTTTACCATTACCTACTACAGGAAGAAGTCACTGGAGAATTCATGGAGAAATGAAGGAAGAAAATAAAATTAGAACTTGACTATGTTGAATATACTCCTATTTTATAGGAACCGATAACTTATCTCTCAAATTTAAAACATGAGCTTTAGACATAACAGTCTCTGAACCTTTTAACCTCTGGGCTATAATTTAGTAGATATGTATCTACTCTGCTTGTGAAACTTTTCTCTTGGCAGACAGAAGAAGAGCTCAGCATATACAAAGTAGTTTCCTGAGGTTTAACCTAGTAAAAGTAAAGATTGCAACAAAACTACAGAGCGGCCAAAACTTAGTGAATTCACTAATTTCCCCAACAGCTTCTGTACTTGCTCAGTTTCTGAACAGCATGATCCTGAAAGAAACAACTCATTACTTAAAAATAAACCTTGAGTATCACGTAAAAATACATTTTGCAACAACTAACCTAAACTTTGATTTCTGAAGCATCTGTTTTTTCTCTTGCTGTTGAATATCATATTCATGTCAAAAAAGCATTTCTTCTGTATTCTCTGCACTGTTCACTGACATGGCTCCAAATTGGGCACAGTCACTATCCTCTAGGAATTAGAGGCAGATCATTACTAGGGACTGCACTCAACTCGCTTTTAGGAATCATAGAAAAGACAAAGAACAGGAGAAAGACTCCTACAGCAGAAATCAACTTTAAGATCTACTAGGAGACTCTGATCTCCTGGTTGGAAGCCCTGTGTTCTTGAGGTAAAAATAATACATAAGTAAAAATTTAAAAATAAATGGCCCTGACAAGATGAGAAAGAAAGTCGGCCATTTATTGGGGAACACAACGACTTATTGAAAAAATAAAATAAAAAAAAACAAGAGAGACAGAGGCAGAGAGAAAAAGACACATAGGCATTTTTGTGAGAAGCTTAGATACAGGAAAACAGCAGGGCACTGCCTTGAGAGCAGTGGCATAATCTTGCTCTGTTGACCAATAAACAATCTTGGTGGTAGCTTTACAAAGTAATTTATAATTTTGTTTCCAGCAATATGATGTAACTAAATATCCACAGATACCTCCTGCTTTAGAAAACACACACACACACACACACACACACACACACACACACACACCTTTTAAATGCATATCTGATTTCACACACTTGCAAGGGAAATCTCTAGGGGCCAAAAGTGAAGGAGAAAGTAGAAAACAGAGTGGTTATCCCTGAAATGATTTGCCAGCCTCAGGAAGCCAAAGGGCTTAAGTTCTGACAACCACGTGGGGACAGGAGGCAGACAGAATTAAGACCTTCACATGAAGTTAGAATCTTTAAAGATCTACACCTACACTGCAAGAATGCTTTAGAAAAAATTCTTCTGGGGCGCCTTGGGTGGCTCAGTTGGTTAAGTGTCTGCCTTCTGCTCAGGTAATGATCTCAGGGTCCTGGGATCAAGTCCCCATATCGGGCTCCCTGCTCAGGGGGAGTCTGCTTCTCCCTCTCCCTTGCCTCTCCCCCTATTTGTGCTCTCTCTCTCAAATAAATAAATAAAATCTTTGAAAAAAAGAAAGAAAAGAAAAATTCTTCTACTAGCTAGGGAAATGACAAGCAAGCTTGTCTATTTGGGCTGAGGATCTGGGTGAGTGAAACTGAAAATGCGTAACCATAGTAGGCATGCCACACTTGGATTTGGGGTTCAAATTTATGCTTCCTGCTGGGTCCAGAATCCCCCAGGTAAGAAACAACATAGACCCAAGGATAACGATACCCTTGAGATAGCTGGCTAGAAACAGACACAGAACCACTCCTGAGAGACATACTTTCAACACAGACTAGAAAAAAAGTCTGTAAGTGAAGCCCTGCTTAAAATTTATTACAATCCAAAATTACAATACACTCAAGAAACAATTCAGAATGAACTAAAGAAGCAGATATAAGAAATAACACTACTAAACATTAAGAACTCTAGATCACAGAACTACAGAAATAGTGTGCTTTTAGAGGAATTGAGATATACAAGAAAAATTAAAATCAAGAAAAATGTACAAAACAATATCTAAAAGGAATAGGTAGATTTAAAAAATAATTAAAACTTGCAGAATTTAAAAATAAAGGCATTGAAATCAAAAGCCCAACTTTTGGTTCAAACTATATCCAGAAAAAGAATTAGTGAACTAAAATTAGATGTGAGGGCTTAATCCCAAACGCAACACAGAGGGATAAAGAGATATGAAATATGAAAGAGAGGTTAAGAATCATGAAGGGAAGAGTGAGAAGTTCCAACATAACCAACAGTCACATCAGAAGAGAATCAGTGGAAAGAGGGCAAGTGAAATAACATCTGAAAATTCTCAGAATTTTTCAGAATTCATAAAAGATATGGTCCTTATATATAGCAAGTATAACGGAGTTTAAAACATTGATAAATAAAATGTCCCTGTGTAGATTTATTACAGGGAAAGTGTAGAACACCAAAGACATAGAGATCTTAAAGCAGAGAGAAAAATGGATTATCTGCCAAAAAGAAAGAAGGAAAGAAACTAACAGCATTCTCAATTAATTAACAGCCTGAAAACACAGAATAATTTTCAAAGCACTTCAGTTTGTAGTGAACCTTTACTTGCTCTAATAGGGGTAAACTTTCTGAAATGTTTGGAAAAATGTCTTCACATTGTCTCTGACTCTCAAATAATGGATTATCTGGGCATAAAATTATGGGGTTGATAGTTGCTTTCTTTCAGGACTCTGAGTCTAGAAAAAAAGACTGAATTAGATACAGGAAAAAACACAGTGAACATGTGGTAAATTTAAATAAATCCCCAACAATGCAAAATAACAATAACTAACAACTAATGTGGGTAACTGTGATGCTTAAATTTATGTGTCAGCTTGGCTGAACCATGGTACCCAGGTCAAACTTCACAGATGTATTTTGGTACTTTGGGGTACTTTTCAGATGGGATTAGTATTTAAATCAGTAGACTCTGAGTAAATAAAGTGCCCTCCATAATGTGAGTAGGACTTACCCAAACCAGTTGAAGGCCTTAAAGAAAAAAACAGACCTCTTCCAAAGAACAGAGAATTCTGCCAAAAGACCACCTTCAGAGTCAATGTATATATGTGAGGATATATTCATTTATATATGTATGTATACACACACACACACACACACACACACACCACACACACACCCTGTTGGCTCCATTTCTCTGGAGAACCCTAATACTGTAATAAATAAGACAAAAACTAGTCTACTAGTTTAGACTACTAAAAAATAACTTACAATAATGAGGGGCTAGGTTGGAGGTAAATTGTTATACAGTTGGTGCAACATTCATGAGGAGTGTAGATATAGTGAGCAAATTTTTATTTTATGGCATGAATGCATGTAAGATTTTTTAATGTAACCATTAAAAAGAATAGGACTAGAATGTGTTAACTTCTAAACTAGCAGAGGTAGTTTAGAAGTCTGGAGGTAATCAAGAAAAGTGGATCAATATAAAGGATAACAGGAAGATAAAAAACAGAAAAGGCAGGAAGAAGAGCAAAATTGGCAAAAATAAATAAATCTATCAGCAATAAGTGTACTAAACTTGCCAATTATAAAGGATTCCTAGATTGGATAAAAAGAGCAAAATTGTTCTTTATACTCTTTAGAATAGATACATGTAAAACATCAGAACAAAGAAATGTTGAAATTAAGGGATAAAGAAAAATATACGGGGCAAATACATATCAAAAGAAAACTGGTATAGCTATAATAATATTGAACTAATTGGAGTTTGAGCCAAAAAAATAATTGTTCGGGATAAAGATGGTTTTTACATTATGACAAAAGGAACAGTGCACCAGGGATATGAAACAATTTTAAGCATACATGCACAGTGACATAGTCTCAGACGATATAAAGCAGTGAGACTCATACAGATGCCACACAGCTAATAATAGGGTTTGAAATATTCTAGCATTGAGACTCTTCAGAGAAAGCAGTTAGTCTAACCACAAGAAGACTGAATACAAATGTGCAGAACCAAAGAGTTGAACATGAGAACCATGCAGCTCCATCTGTATTGGCCCAAGAACCACAGCAAGGCAATCTTCCACTGGCTCTGTGCAAAAGCAAACTTTCCTTTTTATTAGCGTTCTGAGGCAGGAGTAAGAAACTTGGAACACAAAGCTGCCCCATCTCCCCAGTCTCACACTTCCTCCCTGGCAACCAGTCAGACACAAAGGTGGGTCCTACATTCCTTCAGCAGCAGTCTCGAGATAGTCCCAGGAGGCACCTAACTCATTTATGGGATGTGGTCTCCACTCAGGGAGACTGCTTCAATACTTCTTCTTTTTTTTTTTTTAAATTTTTATTTTAATTCCAGTTAGTCAACATACAGTGTTATATTAGTTTCAGGTGTATGACACAGTGATTCAACAGTTCCACACATCACCCTGTGCTCATCACAAGTGCCCTCCTTAAACCTCATCACCTATTTACCCATCCAACCCCCTACCCACCTCCCCTCTGGTAACCATCAGTTTGTTCTCTATAGTTAAGAGTCTGTTCTTTGGTTTGTCTCTCTCTTTCTCTTTTTCTTCCTCCTTTGTGATGAAAGAAATTGAAAATGACACAAAGAAATGGAGTGACATTCCATGATCATGGATTGGAAAAACAAATATTGTTAAAATGTCTATACTACCCAAAGCAATTTACACATTCAATGCAATCCCTATCAAAATATCAACATCATTTTTCACAGAACTAGAACAAACAATCCTAAAATTTATATGGAACCACAAAAGACCCCCAAATAGCCAAAGCAACCTTGAAAAAGCAAAGCAAAGCTGGAGGCATCACAATTCCGGACTTCAAGTTATGTTACAAAGCTGTAGTGATCAAGACAGTACAGTACTGGCACAAAAACAGAAACATAGATCCATGGAACAGAATAGAAAGCCCAGATATAAACTCACAATTATATGGTCAATTAATCTTCAGCAAAGCAGGAAAGATTATCCAATGGAAAAAGAAAGTCTCTTCAACAAATGGTGTTTGGAAAACTGGACAGCAACATGCAAAACAAATGAAACTGGACCACCTTCCTACATCATACACAAAAATAAATTCAAAATGGATTAAAAACCTAAATGTGAGACCTGAAACCATCAAAATCCTAGAAGAGAACACAGGCAGTACTTCCCTGACATCGGCGGTAGCAACTTTTTTCTGGATAGGTCCCCTGAGGCAAGCGAAACAAAAACAAAAATAAAGTATTAGGATTACGTCAAAATAAAAAGCTTCTGCACAGCGAAGGAAACAATCAACAAAACTAAAAGCCAACTACAAAATGGGGGAAGATATTTGCAAATGACATATCTGATAAAGGGTTACTATCCAAATTATACAAAGAACTTATAAAACGCTCAGTACTTCTTAAGATAAAAGATGATTTGAGAAAGGACCAGATCCATTCCAAAGGAAGCTTCTTTGTTCCTTCCTTCAGTTAAGATTACACAACCTGATTTCAGGGGCAGAATATCATGGTGAATAAAAGCCCAGGCCTGGCCATCAAGTGGTCATGGGTTCAAATTCTAATGGCAACAAATAAGCTATACAGTAATAACTTTGGACTGGAACTTTACATGCCTCAGCTTCTACATTTTTCAAAAGTGAGGTAGTATTTATAAAACACTTAGGACAGTTTTTTTCACAGAACAACCACAGAGAGCTATTTATGCAAAGATTGATTATGATGATGATGACAATTACAATGACAATGACGATAATTTGACGAGTAGTCTCAGTCTCAGTAACATACTCCCTTCCAATTATTCAGATCCAAATGGAATTCTGTAGTTCTTCACAGGCTGAGGAATACACCCTCTATCAACACCGTCCTCCTTTACATACAACTAGGGTAAGCATTTTGGACTAAGTGTGTTCCTTCTCCTGCTCCCAAGCTTTCTCTGTTCACCACTTGGCACTGCCGTCTCCCCGTGACTGAAGAGAAGGAAGGTCATATTATGGTAGTGGAAGTGGCCACTGTGCCCCTTTGCTGGCCAACAGCTTCTGCCCTGCAGAAACCGAGGAGCCCTGAGTCCTACGCTGCCCCTTTGCCAACAGCAGTGCCTGACACTTCACTGCCTTCATCACCACATTGAGGTCATCCAATAAGAAGAAGAAAAGATCTTCCATTTTTCTCTCCTGTGCAGGAAGAACTAAGAAGAACAAGCTGTCTTCGGGGCATGCTCCTAGTTCTGGTCAGCGTTTCCTGCCTGCTTCTATCTCTCATCAGCAGAGCAAAGTGGGCTCTTTGAGTCACAACTGCGCGGGCACCAATGCTTGCTCTGATCCACAGCCTTCTGTGAAGGAAACATGCTCAATACAAGAAGACAGGGACGTGCCATACAACCTGCAGATGCCTCTCAGGATCTCAACCCCTTGCCATTCCCACTCCCTGCTCCAAGAACAGGTGGAGGGAATCCATTTTCCCCCAGGTACATGTACTCTGTTGCCAGGGGCAATATGTCCAGCCTCCCCATGCCTTTAGTAGCCTCGAACTTATATTCCCTCTGAAGAGGCTCTGGTTCAGGGAAGCAAAGGAGAACAAGGACCAGCTAGCTCTACTGCTAAGAGAAAAGAAATTTCTTCTGTAGAATCACATAAAAACGCATTGAGAAAGAACCTTCATGGCATAAGGAGGAAGAAGGATCTATCTTGGTGTGACTGCCTCAAGTCCATTTGTGGATTCCCAATAAACCTGAAAATTTTGAAGCTCCTGTTTCCTGCCTTTCTTCCCATGACTTTTTGTTTGTGTGTCTGTCTTCTTCATTTATTATTCAAGATATTTACTTAGTTGACTGGAGAGCAAATCACACCAGAAACAAAATCAACTATAGGCAATTGATCGGCTTCCCATAAACACTACTCACTCTGGCTGCACAATTTGTAGTACGGTCTGTAAGCACAAAAGCCAATTCAGTCTCAATCATTCTGATATTTTTTATTCCAGCCTTCAGTAAGATATGAGAACAAGAGAACATGCTTTCATTTTTCTCCAGCTTGAAGTGCCATAAATCTATCCTATTCCCATCTATCTTGGGAGGTGTCCATTTCCGCCTGCGCATTTCTGACTTTCTTTCACATGGGCGTGGCCCGTGAATCAATCAACATGCCCGCTGGCTTCTGGGTGGTTGTTCTGACGCCCTGCAATGAGAATGTCTTCCCTGAAACTGCTGTGGCTTCTCAGGCTTTCACATGTAGACAAAAAATGGCTTCGTTTTTTGCCTGACTGGCTGCAGCTGCCCTCTGTGGGGATACTGTGGGGCTAAGCAGATGGAAAGATGGAACAGGCAGTTTTCGTGTAGCACTTTGCCTCTCAGACCAGAAAGCAAGGTTACCTGTTCGCAGCCCTAACAAGCTGGAACTGCTATTCAGCATCCTTCAAATCTCGAAGTGGCCAAGCCAGATGAAAGTGAAAAACAGCAAGAGCCGCAATCTTGAGCTTTCTGCCCTGCTCACTGCTGATATCAATAGCGAAGCCTCTGATGATCCTCAGAAGAAAAGGCAAGAAACCAAGGACCAGGAAGAGGCTGCTCAGTGCTTCATGGCTCAAGCAGCAGTGTCTTCTCAGGGCACCACAGAACTCCCAAGGTAAGCAATCCACAAGGTTGATCGAAAAACACGGCCCCTCCCTACCTTCCCACACGTCTCCAACTTTCTGAGGTTTCTCCAGACCTTTTGAATCTGATTCTCTATTTTGTGACCAGCCAGACAGCAGGCAAGAGCCAGGGGGCTTTGGCCAATTACTCTGGCAGAAGAGCCTCGATTCAAGCAGCTAATGCCAAATACTGCATCCCTTCTGCTGGGCAATCCCCTCAGAACCCATCTCCAAACCTCCAGTTGTACAAGTTGCAGAAATGGGGCAGTGCTGGAATGTGCTGGCCTACCCAGCAAGTGGTACAGAGAGCAGAGGAGCAGAAAGGACTTGAGAGGGTATCCCACCTGCTTTCTCCTCTGCCCAACAGGGATGGAAAAATGTGAGAGGGGAGCCTTAGAGTCTAATGTCCAATAAATATGAGATTTATCAGGGTGATAATAACCATACTTTTTAATTAAAAAAAAAATAAGCTAGCTGATCAGCTTGAGGATAGCAAGGCACTGAATGAATCACTATTTTGATTACCATTTGTATAGCACTGTGTAGTTGATAACCTCATACGGTATCTCTTCTAACCTGTCCAACACTTCTCAGGTTGTAATGATTATTATACACTCTTGAGGCACCAGAGCCCCAGCTAGACTAAAGGCCCCGGATTAAACAGTAAATGGCAAAGCTCGGACTAGGACCCCAGTTTTGAAGCTCTTCTCTCATTATTTTCTTACTTGACTTCAGCTCCTTCACCCAGGAAGTTGTTAAATTTATTTCCAATGTTCCTTAGACATTTTACCCCATTTTATTCTCACACAACTCTGTAAGATAGGCACTATTATTACGCTCAGTTTTATAGATGGGAAATTTATGCACAGAAGGATTAAGGGATTTTCCTGAAATCCTTCAACTAATTAATGGCCATGATCCAAGTCTCCTGAGGTCCCAATCCAATGTTCTTTGGGCATTCTGTCAACAGCCATCAAATTATTACCCTTCTCCCCCAGAGGGATGGGCAATAAAATCGAGCCCTGGCTGGAGCCAGTATACCCAGAGAGACCACAATGCCATCTTTGGCATGAACATACTTGACTCGGAGCAATGGTGTTAATATAGTGCTGGATGCATTTTTCAATTTCCAATGGTTCTTGTGGTTCAGATTAAGCTTATTGGCCTTCAAGCTCCACTGCTGGAAACTGCCACCCTGCCAGGCCTGGCCCACAGCTCATACTTCACACCTTATCTCCTCCAGCCTATAGATTCAACTACTCAGAGTACTTCAGAGCTATGGTGATAGGAAGAGAGGGCTATGGGATTCTACTTCTTGAAACTGGGAGCTGGGCAGAGTGACACATTGATTAAAAAGTACAGATTTAAAAAAAAAAAAAAAAGTACAGATTTCCAGGCTCTGTCTGTTTCGTGTATTATATACACCTAAAACAGTGACCATAAGTCTAAAGAATAATAAAGGTTCATTATTGCTAACTGGGAAACTCCTTCTCCAGTGACATATTTAGCATTAGTCCCTCCATGAATAGGAAAAGGAAAATACCTTTTTGGCATCAGGTAAGATCCAACATCCAAGGACCCAACAAAATGGCAACCAGTTGCTCCAAATCCCAGGCAACTCCCAGCTTTGGATGGATGGAAAGTGCAGGTGCAGGCTAAAAAAGGAGCTGTTCATTGGGGACTGACTGAGAAGAAATCAGCCATGTAGCATCTCACTCCTCTTTCCAGCCTGAGTTATTTCCCTTTCAACAGAACACCTGTGTCACCCCAAGCCAGATGGCAAGTTCTCCAAGTCAGCATCCTGTAGTAGAGTGGTCTAAGCACCAGGGACCTTGGCCTTGGGAAGGAAATGCATTTTTTTCTTCTTTGGGCTTTTATTATATTTTTTTCCTGCTGGATGATATCCCAGGTATTAACTCTAGCTAAAGAAATCTGGGTAGGTGACAGGCTAATATGAAAAAGAGTTGATGCAGGGGCTAGTTGAGAGTAGACAGTGAAAACTAGCTTGAATTTTTATATGACTCTCATGGGCCCCAGGAACTTTCAACTTTGGAAGCCACACCCAACCTACAGAACAACAAATGTTTTAGAATGCAGCCACATTTCACATTAACAGTAATCTGTATGTAACTGTGAAAGAGGTCTTATTCAAGATTTATTCAATAATTTATTATTCAATTCAAGATTTATTAATTTTAATTTTGAAGGTATTTACTTATATGTTGTATTTTATGGGCAATAAAATTCTTTCAAGACTCAATTTCCTTGTAAGCCTGTGAAAGTCCCCAAGTCCTGGATACTGTGCCCAAGGTGCCCGATGGGTGCCCAGCCCAGGCTGGGAGAAGGTAGCATGAGACAGGCCATGGAGACATGGGTGACGGGCTAGAAGGGCAGAGAGCAGCTGCAATGGAGACCAGGGGGAAGGGGTGCAGCCATGAAGTCTGACAGTAGCCAACTTATGACATCCATGGAGAAAGCTCTGAAGTGGGTCTAAGATTCAGTATCCTCAGTATATCACAGCTCAGCAGAGCTAGAAGACAGAGTCTTCAGTGGAAGGATAATAAGACATCAATGTGCTCTCTCCTCCTCTGTGCATTCCCTCCCTTTTGAAATCTCTTCTCTTTCCTCCTTTCTATGCAGACAGAACCAGAGGAAGGGCCAGGCCTCCTCCCACATAGGAGAGCCCCTCATACCTTGGAAGACCTAAGAAGTTCAGGAGGAAACTCCAAATTGAGAGGTAGATGGAACCTCATAATCACTTATCAGCCCATGACTGGGAGGTTGCACTGCCTTTTTATTCCCAAGTCACTGTGACATAAGTTCCCATGATTCCAGTTCCTGGAATCTAGGCCTACATCTACTTAACAGTTTCCAAGAATGCTCACTAATTTCTGACCTAGCAAACATCCCCAGCTTCCTGCACTGAAGCCTCCTTGTCACCATGCCACATTGCTGCCTTTCCTAACCATACCCTCAGAGGCTCCTCTACTGGATTCAGCTGTCCTTTGCTGGTGTCCTCAGCTGCAAGTCCCATTCTGGCCTTGTGGAGGAAATAATGTTCTCCCTCCTTTTTGTTAGTCTTTTTGAAAAGTGGACCGAGACTCCTTGGTTCCAGAGATCACCTTGTAACTTTTAATAATACTTTATTGATGATTAGGGGTAACAGAAGAATAACAGAGAATAACTCACAATCCTTGCTAGAATTAGTTATTCCAAGAGTCCATAGGCACAAATGGACCTCAGACACTCTTACTGAGCCAGCTCCCTGTCTGGCTCCTTCCCTGTCTCCACACACATCAATCTCCATGCCTCAGTTAGGGCCTGACCTATCCCTGGCCTTACAAAGAAAACAGCATCCTTCCCCTCCCAATCTAAGGCTGTCTCATTTTTATTCCAGAAGTAACTTTTTCCTAGGGTGTTTGGCTTTGGGAGTAGACATTCCCTTGGGGTTGTATATCCACCCAAGTGTTTGGTCTGACACCAAAAACTAGGCCAAAAACTCAACAAGAATCTTTAAGTTGGAGAACACATTTTTTAAAGTAAGGCTTAATCAAACTGAGATAAGACCATATGTGGGACACCAGCAATCTAGCCCAGTACATCTTAAACCACTTAGTCAAGCCCTTGATCTTACCTCTAATGGGAGGTAAGAAGACCAAGCTTCTATATCAATTTTGCCATAATCAGTTTCCTACTTCCAATTTCTTATAAGCAAGTGATTGACTAATGTACATATACAATGGGACACAAATTCACACACACACACACACACAATACAAATTATAATTTCAAATATAGGGTGGTCTTATTTTAAATATAGGAAGGAAAATATCTAATTTTACAGAAGTAAAATTCTGTCAATCACTAAACATAGCATTTAAAGGCTGAAGTATCTGCTTTGGGTTATATGAAAGCATTTGGGTTTTGTACCAAAAATCAGAAAAAAAAAGGGGGGGAGGTATTTGCTTTACATTTTGCCTGAGTAAAAGGGCTAACTCAAGTTGATTTGCCCAAATCAAAAGGTCAGGCTTCTTTGAAAATAAATTACAGTCTCTAAGAGGTATGCATGTATACAAATTTTTAGATGACATTTTTCTACCCTAAAAGGGAAAAATCTTAATGTCAATTTTCCACTACAAACTTTATTATAAAAAAGAGAGAGACAGACAAACCAAGAAACACTCTTAACTATGGAGAACAAACTGATGGTTACCAGAGAGGAGGTGGATGGGGCAAAGGGCGAAATAGGTGAGGGGGATTAAGGAGTGTACTTGTCACTATGAGCACTGAGTCATGTTTAGAATTGTTGAATCACGATACTGTAGACCTAAAACTAATATAACACTGTATGTTAACAATACTGAAATTAAAGTTAAAAACTTAACAACAAAAAACCTTCATTATCATACAGTAGGACATTTAATCCACCCCTATTCTAGGCCTTATGGGGAAATTCTCTATGTGCGCTCACTTTTCTATACCTCCTCTTCCTGAAAAAGGTAGTGTCCATGGGGCTAAGGTAAGTAGCAAACCTAGATGAGAGGGACCAAGGAGAGACCTTAGTCTAGAGGGACAAAAAGAATCCTCTTAACCCACCTGTGGTCCTGCCTACAACCCCAGTGTAACAGGTTCTGTTTTAGAATTTTCTGGGGACAAACCTCTCTTGGGACAAAACTCACTATATAGAAACTGCATCTGGAAAGCATTTGGTGTACATGCCTCCTAGGAACACAAAGCAATGACTGGTGATGGGATGGCAATTTAGAAGGACTTAACAGGTGGGTAGCATTAAAGTAGGCACAGGGTAAGTAGACATTCAACAACCAGCCCCTTATTGAGGTGAAGACTGCTTCCCACTTTAAAGTGGTCCTGCAGACACCACAAGGACTCAGAAGCCACATCATTCCTTTGAATCCAATAGCATGGATAACACTCCTACCACTACCACCTTAGCTACACAATACTTGGGCAGCTATGGGAAGCTGTTTCCCTATATCAGTTGGCCCAGACAAAGCTCTTAACACCAGTACAGCATTTCTACTAATTAGTGAAATCCAATTCTATTATTTTGTACATCTGGTTAGTGTTCGGGTGGTAAAACCAAAGAACTGGAGTCAGAAGATTTCTCTCGTCAAGTCTACATTCAAGGAAATGATTCTTTGTGTGTCTACAGTCACATACTGAAAGGCATGCTACCAATAAGTTGTAAATAAGGTCTTTTTTATAAGATGCTTTCTCTGCAAGAACTGTAAGTAGCTGATAGCCAATGGGAGACACTCTACGCAGTCCCCCTTGCTCTCAGGTCTCTCCTTGCTATCAGGCTACAAGGTTGATATTGTGAATGGAAGACTATTGTGCGAAACCCCCACCACGAGGCAGCAAAGGACCTAAGTGAATCTTTCTTTCAATTCTTGAATGTGAAGGCATTAGTTTTCTTTTTTTTTACGTTATGTTAATCACCATACATTACAT
Organism: Halichoerus grypus; assembly: GCF_964656455.1. Lineage (NCBI taxonomy): Eukaryota > Metazoa > Chordata > Mammalia > Carnivora > Phocidae > Halichoerus > Halichoerus grypus. The sequence goes on from NC_135713.1 coordinate 90,622,806, forward strand.
CATTAGTTTTTGATGTAGTCTTCCATGATTCATTGTTTGCATGTAACACCCAATGCTCCATGCAGTACGTGCCCTCTTTAATACCCATTACCAGGCTAACCCATCCCCCCACCCCATCCCCTCTGGAACCCTCAGTTTGTTTCTCAGAGTCCATAGTCTCTCATGGTTCATCTTCCCCTCCGATTTCCACCCCTTCATATTTCCCTTCCTCCTATCTTCTTTTTTTTTTTTTTTTAACATATAATGTATTATTTGTTTCAGAGGTATAGGTCTGTGATTCAACAATTTTACACAATTCACAGTGCCCACCATAGCACATACCCTCCCTAATGTCTATCACCCAGCCACCCCATCCCTCCCACCCTCGGCATTAGTTTTCTTTATATGCTTTGGAATTTTGGTTTGCACACTCACCTTGAATGAAAGGTAAAAATTTTCTCTCTTCTCTCTCTCTCTCTCTATCTCTATCTATCTCTATCATCTATCTCCCTCTCTCCCTCCTCTACATCAGTTTTACAATGGCCTCCACACAGCTCCTCAGACTTCCTAGTAGGACCTGAGGCCTTCAGGCTTTGAATGAAGCTCTTGGCCCTCAAAGACATTGGAGATCTGACAGATTTCATCAGAGCATTTTGGCTTAAGTGCTAATCACAACGTGGTGTCCACATTCTCACATCTCCCATGCAGTAGGCATGTAGTAATTAGCACAAGTCAGGGGCTGTGAACAGCTTCCATTAGTAGCCTCCATTCATGAATGGGTGAATCACTTTCACCCCTGGCTTCAAGCACTGAGGTGGCTCTGGTCCCGCCTGTGTGATTTGGAAAGGGCACTTTTATTCAGTAACCACTTTAAACATATTCATGGCTTGCCTGCTCCCCAACTTGACGTCCAACAGACACATGGCTTTAGTCCCTCCCTAGACTATTTTGCAAATCTCATCCCCTGAGATGTTAAAGAGATGGCTTATTTTAAGACATGGCTAAACAGTTTTAGTTTAGCTTGTTCCATTTTATTTATCATTTTATATGTTTAAAGTATGTATGTGAATGGGGGTTATGTTAGTCAGCTAGGGCTGCCATAACAAAGTACCACAGACCGAGTGGCTTCAACAACAAACATTTATTTTCTCATAGTCCTAGAAGTTCAATATCAAGGTGTTAACAGGGTGTTCTTCCGAGGCCTCTCTCGTTGACTTGTAGACGGCTGTCTCTTCCTCATGCCTTCATGTGGTCTTCTCTCTGTACCTGTCTGTGCTCCCATTCCCTCTTCTTAGAAGGACACAAATCATATGGAATTACAGCTCACTCTAGTGACCTCATTTCAACTTAATGACCTCTTTGAAGACCCTATCTCTAAAAATAGTTACATTCCAAGGGAGGTACTGGGGGGTTAGGAATTCAACATATGAAACTGGAAGTCGGGGACAGTTCAGCCCATGAGATGGGGTGAAGGGCAGGATTAAATTGTGAACTCAGAATGCCTTCTCTACCTACCAGCCTTCCTGGCAAAAGGTTTTACACCATCCTCTAACTCTGCAGAGTGAAGGCCTCTCAATAAAGTACAGCCCTCTACCTCATAGCACAGATGCCCTCAAGCAGTAGCCATGCATGTCCTTGGAGATACACAGTCACCTCAGTGATGTTGGCATAGGATCTTGTAAGAAGATGTTGCCAACAATCTCTGCTCAGGCAGGCTCCATCACAGCAAGAGCCAAGCTTCCTCTGACATGGAGGGCCCACAGAGGATTGAGATGATGACAGATACTGCCTCATCCAACACCCGAACAAGGCACTTTGACTAGGTCATAAATTCTGAGTTTGCTTGTCATTTCTAATTTGAAGACAAGGTCTTTAAAGAGAAAAGTAAGTTAAAATGAGGTCATGGGTAGGGGGAGCTAATCCAATATAACTGGTGCCTTAATAAGAAGAGGAGATTAGGACACAGGGAACACCATGTGAAGACTCTGGGAAAAGATGGCCATCTACAAGCCCAAGAGAAAGGCTTCCAAGGGGAACAACCCTCCTGACAGCTGGATTTTGAACTTCTAGATTCCAGGACTGAGAAAATAAATTTCTGTTTAACCCATCCAAGCTGTGGTACTGTGTTATGGCAGCCCTAGCAAACAAATACAAACACTAAACTTGGGGTATCCACTACTTTTATGGCAAACCTGCTATTTGTCCCAGAGGGAGCCTTTGCCTCGTCTCTTAGAGTTGCTCTCTGCCAACACAACCTTGAGAAATACCTCACGTAGAGAGCACTGAGGGCCTTGCAGCAGACAGGTAAGAGTGTAGAAGCTCATAGAGCACTCTCTCTCCCAACAAGGTGGTGAGGGTGCATCGTGCAACATCTCACCTGAGAAATCTCACAGACTACATTGTTGAGTTAGGAAATTCAATTATACAAATATCCTCATTAGCTTGTGGAACCCAACTGTAAAATTTAGATCCCTCACTTAGAAAGGATTGGCATAGGGGAGTAGTACGTCTTCAAATACGTTACATCAAAAGTCTTGGTCCTTGGGGAAACAGCAGTTGAGAAAGATGGGTGGTAGTGCCATAGTGAGGTACCTGCTTGCATATGGCAGACTGTCAGAAAAATAACAAGGCTATGTTTATAACCTTCTATTTTATTTGCTTCAATATGTAATGATAGCCCTTTGAAAAAAATACAGGAAGTAGGCAGAGTGGATAGTGTGGTGGCCTTGTAACGTGTCAACTTGGCTAGGCCAAACTACGCTCCCCAGAATTCCTTCCCTGTAAGCAGGACAAGCTTGATGATCATGCAAACAGTACAACTGCACAGAGACGTGTTCCCAGAAGGAGAACCCATGCTGGGGTTTAAGGCTCTGTGTTGAAATTCTTACTAGTTTTATCTTTGAATTTGTATTTTATAAGTGAAGTCCAGTAGGATAGTGGAAAATGTTCTAGAGCTTTGCAGCCTTGGCTCACACATGTTCTTGCCCCTGCCTCCCTGGCTTCCGTTTGTGCTGCCCCACACATCATGTAGCCAACCCTGCCTGTATAGTTCATGGACATGATGAAAAGGACGTACCATGACAGATATATCTACGCAAGATTTAGAGCATGGAAATGAAATTTAGAGGACCTATATTGTTTTCCACCTTTGAAAGGGAGAGGCAGATGCTTTTGTAGCCCTCGTACATTCTCGCTGATCAGCTGACTCAACACACTGGCAGCAGGGGGCTTGCAGCTGCTCCACCTTCCCCTGGATTCTTCTTCAGCTTATCCAGTTGCTGGACTTCATGATGAAAGACACCAGCTTTTCCCACATGACAGACACATCATAGCTAGAGACATGAAGAACTGACCTGAGTTCCAGTATGTGCCTACAGCTTCCTGTTTGTCCTTGTTCTTCTCCACTTTATATCCATCTTCCCTCCCAGACTGCCCACCCAGTAGACTTTAGGCTCTAGCATCCAACACAAGGACTCCTGCTTAACCAGTATGTGAAGTTAAACGCCTGTAATGACAAATCTCACATACTCCGTGTCTCCTAGTGGTCCTGCTTCTCCCACTGAACTATGACTAATAAGTATGGCAAATTTTTTAAACCATAGGATAGATTGGGGAAATAGGACTACATATGTAAAAATAAAAACAGAAAATAATATAATATAGTGAAATAATATCTTACATTTGCACAATCTTTTGCAATTAACCTACACTGTCTTATTTGGTCATCACCACAAGCCCTATGCGGTAGGTTAGGAGAGCTATTACAATTTCCATTTTACAGATGGAAGTGAGATGTCAGGGATTAAATTCCTTGGCCAATGTCACATAATTAGAAAGTGGCAGAGTTGGAACTGGTCTGCTAATACTTTTCCCAGTGCACTCCCATTGACCTAGAGGGCCTCTTCTAAATATGAAGTAGTAAGATTGACTGTGAAGTTCACATCTTTAGTGGGATGAGATTCATTTCAGCCAGGAGATAAGGTCTCTGGTTCTCAGTTATGTAATTATATTTTTGCTCCCTGCACATTAAATAAGTAGACTGTAAATCATTCAGTTCACACCTTTACACCCATCTCTACTGCCCATGCCCTCATCTTGAAGCACAAAGCACCAGAAACTCTCACTCAACACTCAACAGTCTAGCTTCCAATCTCAGGAAATAGAAATGACATTCCAAATAACTGCAAGTGTTTCCAAAACGCACTGATATTTTTTAATGCTCATAGACAGAAGTTTTGTAGGTAACAGAGATGTAAGCATCATCATTATAATTCATGCATCTGATACATCAAAGTGAGGTTTGGCAATTGTTTTATGTTTGTGGGGGAAAAAATGAGCTTCATTTCAAACAAATCATCAAAATTCCACAATAGACTACAAAAGTAAGTGAGACTTTGTTTTTCTATTTTTACTAACCACAAAAATGAGAAATAAGTCATTCTATTAAAGGCTTTGAGCTATATCCATATAATGAATACACTTAGCACTGTGCAAAATCCAGAGAAAATGCCAATTTGTACCATTTGTCAACAACTGCAAAATCAGCCCAAATAAGGTTTTTGGTTATTATAGTCTTCCCTCATGGGAGAAAGCAACAGTTGAAATTATAGGGGAAAGAACCAAATTGCCTCTGATGAATTCTGTTCCTCTGGAAGGATCTTATAAATGCATAAATCATGACTGTGTTCTCCATAACCACCAGCGAGCACTTCCTACAGAGAACTAGCCCCACTGCAACCCACCACCCATGCTATACCCATCCATATCAAATGTTTCCAAGGTCCACGGGCAAAGGAGCCACCTGGGCCAGAGCTCTGAAATTGCCTAGTCTCTTCCCCTGAACTACTCCAGTTCATGTTCACTTACTGGCCTCACTAGAAGTTAAAGAAGGCTTCATCTTTGGCCACCAAGCAGAGGAAGCAAAGGTGTGCTCCAAGGGGCCCTCATTTGTTCATTAGTTTACTCTTCATATTTATCAAGAATTTACTTCATGCCAGACATCATGCTTGGTCTGAGGACACAGTGGTGAAAAAGACAAATACAAACCCCCTCATGCAGTTTACAGTGCAGTACAGGATGCAGACGTTGATCACGACTCCTTCAAATAAATGGGCCATTGCCAACTGAGGTAAGCACTGGGAAGTATAGGTTTATACTGCTGGAAGATATGTAATACAGAAGCCTAACCTCATTCTAGGGCTCAGACAGACCTCCCTAGGAAGAGACATTTGTGTTGATTGTGTAGGAGAAATAGATGAGGGGCTGAGGATGCGCTGAGCATTTCTAGAGGAGAGAACACAAGTCCGAATATGGGGTCCCAGTGGAAACCCTGACCCTGCCAGGTAAGAAGAAGCAGTAGGTTCTGGACTGAGGAGATAATAGTCCTGGGCAAGAAGTGGGGATGGGGGATAAAATATGAGATTTGCAAGAGTAACTTTCATCTACCTCAGTGCTATGACTCAAGCTAGCCCTGCACCCATAACTCAGTAATGTGTGTTGGGAGGGAGGGGAGAGGCAGGGAAGAAGACTAATAGAGAAACTCTGTCCCCAGTTAGGCAACAACAAGGGCCCGGAATAATAGTTCAAGCAGCACAAGCTTATCTGCTGTCTCCTTTAAATACTCTCTTCCAGTTCCCAAGGCTCTTTCTCTTTCCCCAGAGCCTCTTTATACTCTCCAGTATCTTCCTGCTGCTCAGGCCTGCCCTTCCTATTCATTCCTGTGTTCACACACCACATACCTCCAGCTTGGTATCAGGAGGAGAAATGTGATTATCTGATTTAAGTAATGAACTTGGAGGTGTCAATGGCTGAGAGGTATGTTTCTCTTAGAGTTTACTAACTCTAATGGATCTCCTGAAGCAGGGCTAATTTTCTGAGTAGAAGCAGCTTCCATGTATGTTTGAAGAACTAGGACCAGCAAGTTTTTACTGATCTTTGGAAAATGACCTCCTTCAATTTCTGGAGACTTCAGGAAACAAAGGGCAAGAGAGAGGGAAAAAGGGACCAAATGTCAGTCCCCAGAAGTGGTCCCTGCCTCTCCCTGAAGTGATGGAGTCCAGATGGAGAGCAGTAGAAAGGCCTGTGTGTCTTTATGAAGGGTCAGAAGCTCCCTCTTGAAGGCAAGTAATTCAGAATGCTAAAAAGGAATGAAAACTAGACCACCACTTCTCAGAGTAGGTACTCGTATCTTGAAAATTTCTTTCTGTCCTGGTATTAAATCAGCACAAGTATATTAAGAAAAGAAAAAAAAATGTGTGTACGTATGCATGTGGGCAAGTGTGTGTGTGTGTGTGTGTGTGTGTGTGTGTGTGTGTGTGTGTGTGTGTGGATTTCTCATGAGTTGCTAAATCTTTAGAAAATCACTAAGATTCCAAAGAATTTTATCTTATAAACCTGTATCAACATTGTTATAAGTAAAAATCTTATTTGATGCTCAAAAAATTCCATCAGGTAGGGACTATCATTATCCCCCCATTTTAGAAGGGAAATTGGAGCACAGAAATGTTCAGTAATTTCCCCCAAGAATAAAAAAAATTATGGTTAAACATCTAAAGGAAGACTTTTTTCCCTCACTCTAAAAGTTTAAAAATATATTTATTTGATACATTTCACATGACTACCTATTTTGTAGAAAATCAGGTAGAATTCAGGAGATACATATTAATCCAAATTTAAGTAATATTTTTAAACCATCAAATAAACTACAATTATTTTATTTTTAAAAATACTAAATAGGGTAAAAAAGAGAAGTGATTGATGTAATTGTTCTGAGCCTTTGAGTAATATATGTGCTGCCATTTAGCTCAGTCTCTGCCCCAACCTCGTAAACTTAACATTTATGGTGTTAGAGTGATGGTCCATTAGAGGCTTGATTTGTTTGCTAGGGCTGCCATAACAAAGAACCACAGGTTGAATGGTTTAAATAACAGAAATTTATTTCCTCACAGTCCTAGTAGCTAGAAGTTTGAGATCAAGGTATTGATGGGGTTGGTCTCTTCTTAGGCCTCTCTGTTTAGCTTATATGTGATCATTTTCTCTATGTGTCTTCACATGGTCTTCTCTCTGCACCTATCTGCATTCAAAGTTCCTCTTCTAATAAGGAGACCAGTTATATTGGATCAGGGCCCACCCTAATGATCTCATTTTAACATAATTACTTCTTGAAAAACCCTATCTCAAGGACAGTCACAGTCTGAGGTACTGGGGGTTAGGACTTCAACATATGATTTCTGAGGGGATACAATTCAGCCCAGAACAGAAGCAATGACACATGAATTAAGAAGTCACTCAGACAGGAATATGGCTAAGGAGCTAGGAGAGCAACCTGGGCAGAAACCCACCACTAGATGCACTAGACATGTCCTGTCCCTGAAGAGACCGAGCCCAAAGGATGGGAGAAAAAGCTTAGAATAGTCATCCAACTTTACTACTTGCTGAATGGGGAAAAATTGCTTTATGGTTACAGCTAGTTTATACTTGAGAGGATAAACCTGGTTGTAACACATGCTTCCTTCCCCTAACTGTGGTCTTAAATTCTTATTTGGTCCTCTTGGATTAGGTGAGAGTTCAACCATGAAGGCACACGTAGCGGAGCTGATGTTGGAAATTAACAAGTCCAGTTCTAGTGATATCTCTTGAATTATTAATACATTTCTCCTCAGAAACAAATACAGCATGGCTTGTCTAACAAAGTAAAATAGGGATTACTCCTAAAAGTCAGAAATCTGTGAGCTGTTTTATTTGCTTTTTAAATTAACTATCCATTTTAACGTTCAGGGTTCTTTAAAATATTGGCCAACTTACTCTGCATGAAATGTGTTTTACTTTTATAATTAAAAAGAAAACTTTTAAACAATTACAACATCTTTCTAAAAGTTCCTTTTTTGGAAAAAAAAGAAAAAACAGTCTTCAGTTTTTATTGTTTTAATTTGCTCAGTAATTTTTACTTCCCCTAATTAAATAAGTATGATCCTAAACAGGGTAAAATAAATTTTTGGTGAGTGAATCACATATTCCCATCACAACTTCAGAGGAGCATCTATAAGAGGAATAATTTGGGGGCCACAAGCAATGTGAACTTCATTCTGCAAATGTCCCTTCTCTTGTCAATTGCAAGCATTGCCATTATTTGAAATAGGAAGACATTACAACAAATACTTCAATCAGCATGAGGAAGACACCAGAACCCCTCTCCTGAAGAAATTTTACTTTTAATGAACTGATTTTGTAGTTTTCCACATAAAGGGGGAAAAAAAAATTGCTATACATGCATTTATCTGAGAAAGAAGAACCTTGTATCTCAACACAGACAGTCCCCAATTTACGATGGTTTGACTTAAGACTTTTTGACCTTACCATGGTGCAAAAGCGATATCTATTCAGTAGAAACCACACTTCGAATTTTGAATTTTGATCTTGTTCCGGGCTAGCAATACGTGGTGGGATACTTTCTCATGATGCTAGACAGTGGGAACAAGCCGCTCCAGCACAAGGGGAAACGACCCATATGCTTACCACCATTCTGTACCCATATAACCATTCTGTTTTTCACTTTCAGTACAATATTCAGTAAATTACATGAGATATTCAACACTCTATTATAAAATAGGCTTGTGTTAGATGACTTTGCCCAACTGTAGGACAAGTAAGTGTTCTGAGCACATTTAAGGCAGGCTAAGCTAATACATTTTCAATTTAGATATTTTCAACTTACAATGGTTTATTGGGATGTAACGCCACTGTAAGGTGAGGAAGATCTGTATATGAAGAACTTCTAAAGTCAATAAAAAAGAGACAAAAAACCCAATTTTAAAAAATGAACAAAGCCTTCAACAGTAAGTTCACAAAAGGAAATACACAAATGGCCAACAAGCATATAATAATATACCCAACATCAATAATCATCATATCAATACAAATTAAAACCACAGTGACCTACCATTTCACACCCACTGTGAGAGCTCGAGACAATACCTGATGGCAAGGACATGAACAACTACAACTCTCAGATATTCATGGTGTGACTGGTGTACAACAACCTTTGGAAACTGTTTGGCAGTTTCATATTAAACTAAATATAGCTCATGACTTAGCAATTCCCTATCCTAGGAATCCTGGGAGAGACGAAAAATTTTGTCCACAAAAAGACTTGTACAGTAATGTGTATAGCGGCTTTATTCAGTAACTCCAAACTGGAAGCCACCCCAATGTCTAACAGTCAAAGAATGGAAAAATAAATCGTGGTGTATTCAGATAATATAATACTACACAGAATAATAAGGAACGAACTACTGATAAACACAATGATGTGTATATATCTTAAAAACAGTGCACTGTACAAAAAAGCCAAACACGGAACAGTGCATCCTGTCTGATTCCATTTATATGAAGCTCAAGAACCAGCAAAACTAAACTATGGAGAGAGAACTCAGAACAATGGTGTCTTTGGGGTGAGGTTTGACTGGAAGAAGACAAGGTAGTAAGGGTGGTAAGTATGCAGATGCATAATTCACACCCCAAATCACTGAACTGGACACTTAAGATCTTTGATTTTTATTGTATATAAATTTTATTTCCATTAAAATGTTACAAGGAGTTCTTAAATAAAAGTCACTTTGCAGTTTTCCAATATTTCATATAAAGCCCATTGCACAATTTTCATTTGCAGCTTACAGGCTTTGCCCACTGGCTGCTCACATGCCTCCTGCACAGGGTGACACAACCCTTCCCGGGAGGTAAAGGGGAACGGCACCCAGTGAGCCCACCCCGGGACAGGCCTTTCCTGTGTGCAAGGCCATACACAACATGGCATGTGACAAAGAGATTAAAATCTCAAGACCCTCGTTAAGAGCCATTAGGCCCCTGTGCTCTTAGAAGAGGTAACACAGTGAGGTGGAAAGAACAGAGGCCATCGAGCCACTCAGACTAGAGTTAAAGTCCCAGCTCAGGCATTCACCAGATTTGAGCATCTCTGAATCTCTGTTCCTTCATCTGTAAGAACTGACTACTCTTCAAAATCAAAGACCATGTTAATGATGTGCCTAGACCGGGGCTTTGCACATAGCAGGCCCTCGATAAAGCCCGGCTACCACTGGCCAATCAGCCCCTGAAAATAAGGGACCATGACTGTCTGACACACAGGAGGTTTTCAATAAATATTTAATAAATGAGTGAACAGCCTGAGAAATTTCTATTTTCTTTAATTCCTGTAAGAAAATACCAGGAGATGAAACCACGAAGAAGCAGGATGGATGATCAAACAGCAAATATTTTTGCCAATATACTATCTTATCTCAGCACACATCCAGCCCTTTCTCTGAAACCCTTGGGATCAGACGTGTTTCAGAATTCAGAATTTTTCTGATTTGTAAATATAATATGGTACATACAACATACATGTGTAACCTATCTGGTAGACTGGGAAGCACTGCACATCAAATGCATTAATATTTCCACAGCAGCTTACAAATATTCACATTAAATGGCATAAATAAAGACAAAAATAGTCTCGTATCAGTTTAGGTTCAGTTTTGACACCAAATAAGTGTGTTTAAAAATAACAAAATGACCATTGTTCAATGTTAAAGCTGTTAGGATTGCAGAAGTGCTGGAAAACCTGTAATGGCTAACATTCAGCTAACACCTACAAAGTACCAGGCACTCCGGCCTAAGCACTTCGTATATCAACCCATGTACTCCTCACAACAACACTAAAAAGTAAGTACTGTTATTATTTCCATTTTACAGGCAAGGGAACTGAGGTACAAGCAGGGTAAGTAATTTGCCCAAGGTCATATACTTCACCCTGGAGTCTTCATTCTTGATCACTCTCCTAGAGCACCTCTATCTCCCCCTTTGTCAGTATGTGCAATGTAGGCTTTGAGGAAATATCCATCCTCGCTCTCCACCCTCATGCCCCCAAATCAAAAGTTACTAAAGAAAATTGGTACTGAGGTCTCTATCCTCTCCATCCTCCACTTGGAAAACTGAAGGTTATTGAAAGAAGTGACTTTAAAAGATCTGTTCTCCTTAACAGACTCAAAAAAGATATTTTCATTTGCCTGTGACAACCAAGCTCAACCATAAGCAAGAGATCCAGCTTTAATTTTTTTTCAAGCAGATTACCCACAGTAGGACATGTTCATAAAAGGTTTAGCCAGCAGTGTAAGTTGCAGAAGAAAAGCCAAAAGCCTACAAAGCAGAATAACACTCTTTCAGCAGCCACCAGGTCATTAAAAAATACAAATTTATGGGTAGCCCAGCCACCTTATCAAGGGAAAACAATATAAAAAGCTCACAGCTCTGAGGGGCAAAGAGTAGAAACCTAGTCCACAGAAGAGAGGAAAGCTCCTGCATCAATCATGTAGCCCTCCCAGTGTTAACAACTTCTAAACAGGGAAGGTGAAAGAACATTTGTTTGCCAAAAGGTCACTTTCCCGATTCAAGGGGGAAGGTTTAGGAGCACATGTTGGAAATTTTGCCTCAGTATGCATGTTATTTCACCCTGGGGCACAGTTTGCCCATGAAACAAGGTTGGTGGCGGAGAGCAATTAGTCTGGCAGCTAATCAGTGTCATTTTGCTGAAACTTTTCAGGAAACCATCCCAACCTAAAGGAACTATGCTTCAACACTGGGTTTGCTTCTCACAGAAAAATACCAAGCACAGAGGACGCACCCTTGGGAATACACACATCCCCTCAGTCAGTCAGTATTTACCGAGTTTATACACTACAATATATGCTTGGGAACACTTGTTAAACCCAGTTGCCTCCCTACAAATGGCTTAAAATCTTATTTGGGGGAAATAAAAAGTATAATCATCTAAGGTACAGAATGGATGCAAGAATTGGTAAAATGTTCTGAGTTATGTTTCTCTTTCTCTATTTTATATACAACTCAAATTACAAATTTCATTCTAACCTCACTGAGCTCTCAGAAAATAACTGAACTTATTTAGGTCAAGTAGGTTCAATTTCCAAACAGTAATGTTTGTCAGAAACAATTTCTCTATACTTCACACTACCTCACCATGTAATCGAGGGCAATTCTTATATATGGGACAGAGCAGACAGGAATGCAGGTCTTACTCAAAAGTGGTTGTTGAATTAAATTGAAATCCTGTCCAACTACACTCAACGTAGAGGGTTTTTGTTCATGAATCTTAACTGGGAATGATTCACTAACCACCAGTGACTTGTGATTTGGTTTAAAGAAACATTCTCCTCAATACAACCTATATTCATTCCTGTGGGAAAGCTTCTGCCTTCACAACCATGACTTCTAAGTTAACCTTCGATGCCCACAAAAGCGAAGTTGCGACTGTTAAAGGTAACTTGTTTTTTAGTATTGGCCTGGCCCTAAACAGAATGCCACCCACAGATTTTCTGTTGTCTCAGACATGTTTTGTAATGGAGCGTGGAAAGGCGATGAGACATGAAGAGAAGAAAACCGGTTAAGAGACTACGGTGCGTTAGGCAGAGGACAAGGAAGCAGCCAGTCCCCCACCTCTAGCCCCACCTCATGAGGGGTGGGAGACAAGTTTCACCCTAAGAAGTTCAGGCTCCTTACCAGCTCAGGCTAACTGAAGTACAGAAAGTTCCCTTATCTTACTCTGAGGTGACCCAACCTTCCTTAACTGTTTCACATGCAACTAGGTATGAATACATTGATATGAGAGGCCAGGCCATGAACTTCATGTTCTTACAATATATCCTCAATAACTAATTAAGAAAAATTTTTAAGTAGCAAAGTTATTTTTTAATTTCCATAAACTATAACCAAATTCTTATCACAACTAACTTCTGTCTAACCCAGATATGAGCTAAAGTCAACTAAACCTTTAAGGGGGTAAGTAAAAAGGGCCCAAGATCCATCCTATGTCCACTAAAAAAAAAAAAAAAAAATCCAATTCCTCTCATCTCCCTGCTTCCTCTTTATGGAGTCTTTTCCCCTTGGGTTCCTCTACTTTCCCAAATCAATGACTGTCTTAATTCAACACATATTTACAAGGAGCCCAGTATATGCCTGTTGAGCAGCAGGGATGCTATGTGAACAAAACAGGTGCAGTGCTCCCACCTTACAGTCTGGTGAGGATGACAGGCTTCAAACAGAGTCATTCACACCCTGTGGGGCTCATAAAGGAACAAAATGAACCGGTAGAGGCTTATAATCAACTCCCATAGGAAAAAAGAAAGCTATGGTGGATGATTTTCCCACTGAAAGGAATGCTGCCATTCAGCTGAGAATGCCGAAATAGTTCCCAACGACAAAGAGCAATGGGCCACCTGAAAGGTAGTTTGCCAAAAGCACTGCTATGGCAGTAACAGCAAGCAACTAAGCTGTCACCTGTATGGACAGGACTTAAAATGTGAATAACCGTATCTCTTGAGAAGAGCTGCTAAATTATAGTCCTGAATTGCAAAGCTTTTACAAATCAAAGAGACCACTCGTTCATGATCAATTTATACTGTTTTTTATAGTTTTCTAGCAAGTTTGGTTACCTAGCATTATTTTCTAACATTTCTCACAACATGGACCATAGTGATAATGGCCATAGTTGTACTGCTCCCTCAGATCAGCTGGCGACAATGCCAACAGAAGCAATGTCTGCAGGCTCTGGCTACGGAGGCCCCTCCTTTGTGCCCTGAGGATCAGCTCCAACCTATAATTTACATGCTGTTCACCATGTCCATGCTGCCTGTTTCCTTCGGTTTCCCTTACTATAACCACAAAGTCTTGCAAAGGTGGCTGTTTTCCCCATTTGACAACAAAAAGTTGTTTTGTTTGTGTTAAAATTTGTAAATACCCTAGTTCCATTGGCATCTAGTGGGGAGAGACCAAGGATGCTGCTAAAATAAACATCCTGCAATGCACAGGACAGCCCCTGCTTCTTGTCCTGACCTCTTGTTTAAATCCCTCCCCCTCACTAAAGGAATTTTTGGCAGGTTATTACTACACTTTTGTTTTAATTGTATGCTCAGTTTAATATGCTCAGTTTAATATGAGAAGATCACCAACTAGTTGAGGAGGAGACTGCTACAGAGGAATTTACCTGGATATTCAGTATATGAGTTCAGAATGACCTGGCATTAGGTGACTGACCTGGCTTAGGTGACAAAGAGACTAGTAGCTTCTACAAAAACCTGGGGGGAAGAAGGAATACAGGAGTAGGAAAGAAAGGAGTAAGAGAAAGATGAGGACAGGGACTAAGTATGAGGTGTAACTAGTAGGAGATGACTAGGTCAGGGATGACTGACTTCCTTATGGGAGACCACAAACCATTCTAACATGATGACTATCTCCCCAATAATCCACCACCATTCTTTCAGTTCTTCCAGAATGCTTCCTGTCCTCCTTCCCATCTTGGGGCTTTGCATATTCCTTCTCCATGGAACACGATGTTCCTTTTTCACCTCCACCAGTGACTCTCACTCAGGTGATTTTGCCCCCAGTGAACATTTAGCAATGCCTGGAGACAATGATGGCTGTCACAGCTAGAGAAGATGCTACTGGCAACCAGTTGGTAGAGACCAGGGATGCTACTAAATATCTCCTAATGCGTAGGACAGCCCCAAACAAAGAATTATCTAGTTCAAAAATCAGTAGTGTAGAGGTTGAAAAACCCTGCCTCATGCTCTCTTCACCCGCCACTTGGCAATTTACTCAGGAAAGATGTCCTGACTCTCCCGAAGACAGGGCACTCATCCCAGCCTGGACTCTTCCTACACACCAGTGCATGTCTCACAAATGTATTAAAAATCCAGTTTGTTATATCTGTGCTCACTGCAAGGCTGTGAGTTCCATGAGAACTAGACTCATGTCTATCTTGTTGGTCACTATATATTCAGTGATTGACATAGGCCCTAACATTTGTTGGATGAAACAAGCGAGTTTAGGGATCCCTCCTGGGGAGCAGTCTTCAGAACAGTTAAAAAGCCACAACTGTACAATCTCAATAGTTACACTCTTACCTCATTTTTCACTAAAAATGGCCCCTCTCAACATGATTGTCCATCTTTTTAACCAGATTGCCCTACAAATGCCTTTGGCTATTTTAAAGATCAAATCCTTTCTCAAAGAAAAAAGAGTTGCTGCATTAAGGACATTGAAGAGAACAGGACTCAGACATGTAGACAATATGCTGAGTAACAGAAAGCACAACTTCCCAAGATCAACACTTTGAAAGGGCCAACACTCATGTAGACATGCTAGCTTGAACCTTTTTGTTTAGGTGTCAGTTTCATTCCTTAATAATCATAACATCATTCCCTGTATTACAAAGGAAATGCACAAAAATAGGATGCCAGACAATTGTGTGAATGAAAAGAGCAGGAAATGAAAGAGCATGAAATAAAGGAGATATTTCAGAGGTTTCCATAGTCTACTGAAAAATACATCCTTTGGAAATCAGGTAGAGCTGGCTCCGTCAAACCCTGGCTCTGTCTCTTACTAAGTATGTGACCTTAGGCAATTTTCTTAAATTATCTGACAGTTTACTAATATAAAATGGAAATGAAAAACACCCACCTCTTGAAATCACTGTGAGGATTAGTGGAACAATACTCTTAAAGTACTAGCATAATATATAATTCTATACTCAGAAGAAGCTGTATATAATAAAGGTCTACTTCCCATAAAAGAATCAAAACACCATTGTAACCCCAAAATGATGTAAATAGGCTGAGAACATTCCTCCATTAATTCAGCAAATGTTTACAGAGCCTGGGGTCCTCTAGTATGGTACAGTAGTGAAGATCAGTGAGGATCTTACCACAAGGGAAGTCCTCTAAATAATTGTTGCTCACTGATTCCTAGAATAGGCAGAATAATATAATAGGAGATCCAAAAAATAATGTATTTCAGACCTCAGCACAGTTTTCTAGCCTTGAAAAATTAGTCTTAATCATATTTATGTAATTAATATTATTTTGCATTCTTTGGTTGTAAAAAACAAAACACTACTCTGAGTAACTTTAACAAATGATAATTTACTGCAAAGATATGGTGTGGCTTCGAGAAGCAAAGGCCTGAAGACCCAGGCTCATGCTGGGTAGAGCCCAGAGCCCCTCCTGAGCTTTCCCACCTCACTGAATCTGCCACAAGGATGAGTCTGCCCCAGGCACTGGTTAGGTCAGCCTCTGTTCCTGCATCTTCCCTCTCAGGCAGCAAGGTTCCAAAAGAGAAAATCTAAACTATTTTAGGACAGATATTGACCCCTTAAATTAGGATGCCAACAAGATTGCCCACAATAGCAGAGAGGTTTTTTGCCAAAAGAAAACTGGGATAGAGCTACCAAAAGGGAAAGCATGGATGCCGGTGGCTAAAATACAACAAACGTCATCATTAACAACAGCGGGAGCTAGTCTTTTATGAGTGCTTACAACATAGTAGGTGCTATGTTAAGCACCTTACGTCACCTATCTTATTGAATTATTACCACAATCCTATGAAGTAGCAAGTATTACCTCCACTTTAAAGATTAACAAATTGAGCTCATATATGTTAAATCATATGCCCTGTGTTACACAACTAGAAACTGAAATATGATCTGACCAAAAATGTGCTTAACCACTATGCTTTCTATTTCTCATTAACTTTGGGCAGTAAATAAGTATTCAGCACTCCAAATTTCAATTTTAAAAAGAAAACACTAAAAACTTCTATACTAAGATAAGTATATTTGGTGTTGGCCACAGTAAAAAGTAATCTAGTTATAGAATAGCAGGGAGCAGCACCCACAGAGCTAATAAATGAAATGTAGAAACCTAGAATGATGTTTTTCAAAAAGGGGAGAATTGTAATTTATTGACTACAAATGCTTTCCTCATCTCTCTGTAGCTTAGAAACTGTTAACCTTGGCAATGAACAAGTGACTTACTGCAAATTGGATTCCAACCACCAGCATGAGCAAGTTTTCAATCAAACGTCTGTGAATTATTCAAGCTCAATAAAAAACTAAGAATATACAAATATCATCTATCATGTTAGTTTTACCTTTAAGATGAATTCTCTGATGCTGAATTGATGGAGAGAAGTTGAGATTTCCTCTATCTACCTGCAAAATGTGGAATAAAATAATAAATATTTCTAACCATGTGATACTTTTCAAAATTTTAAATAATCTCATACATAACTTCAATAGTACTAATAAATAACAGTCAATATGCAGAATTGGGCACCAGCCACCCCTCCCAAGTACCCACTCATGAAGGACATGCCCACTGTCCTATGAGCCAGACACAGACCTGACCCCAGATACAGTGTGTGTGGTAGGGCAGAGCCTTGGCACCGATTAGACTGCCTCCACGTAAATCTCAGCACACTCTGAGTTCTGCAGGTGACACAAGCCCCTCCTTTGAAACTACTCTGCCCAACCCAACCAGCCGCAGTCCCAGCCCCAATCCCTGGTCCTTGCACTCTGGGCCTGTGATGGGAGTGGCAGGTCTGATTATCTGCATGACTTCAGGGTCATTGTTCATTGCCTCAGAGAATACCTCCTGGTTTCTGTTGCGATGGCGGATCCATACTAATCTCCTTATCAAATGGTCACTTGGTCACATCCTTAGTGTTCTCATTTTTTGCAATATGGATAGGCTATAATTTTTCAAATCTTTATATCCTGTTTTCTTTTTGCTTAATTTTTCCATCTTTAAGTCATTTCTCTCTTTCTAGAATTTTACTAGAAGCAGTCAGGAGAAGCTTAGAAATTTCTTCCACTAAATATCCAACTTCCTCATTTGCAAGTTCTACCTTCCACAAAACACCAGAAGATGAATACAATTCAGCCAAATTCTTTGCCCCTCAATAATAAAGATGGCCTTTCCTCCACTGCCTACTAATATATTCCTTGCTTCCATCTGAGACCTCAGCAGAAGAGCCTTTACCATCCATATTCCCACCACCATGTTGTTCAGGATTACTAAGGGATTCTCTTAAGAAGATTGAGGCTTTCTCTGCAGCTCCCCCCTTTTCTTTTGGAACCCTCCGCAGAATCACTTTTAAAGGTCCATCCGTGTCCATGTGAGCTTTCCAGCATGTACCTCAAACTCCACCCAGCACCCAGCTCCAAAGCCACTTCCACATTTTTAGGTATTTGTTATAGCAGCATCGCAGCTTCTCGGTACCAATTTCTATCTTTTTTATAAGCCACCCAGCCTATGGTATTTGTTTTAGCAACCTAAACTAAGACAATACCTAAGGAAAAAAAGGAAAAAGATAATTTTGGATGGTCTAAAAGATAACAACGCTAATGTGTTGTAGGAAAATCTCAGATGTGAGTAATTTTTACTTAGCACTGTAATTCTTTTTAATCACTTTTACTGAGGTATTTGTATACAATAAAATTCACCAGTTTTTAAGTGTACAATCTGATGAGTTTTGACAAATGCATATAGTTCAGTAACCATCAACACAAGCAACATGAAGTACATGTTCGTCACATCAGAAAGTTCCAAGTGCCCCCATTATTTGCCATTATGTTTTAAAGCAAGTACTGAGGGTGATAAATTTAGTCACTGATACTAAAACCAAGTAAACAGAAGGCAAACCCTGTTACCTGTAATTGTGATCTCTTAATCTCTCAGCAAATGTATCAAGATGAATGATTAAAAAAAAAAAAAGAGGAGATGCTTACAAACAAAAGCATAGGTGCAAAAAAAGAGAAACTTTCTCCAGAAAAGTAATCTAACAGTTAATTTATATAATACATCTTACTTTTATCTGTATTAGTTTGAACAAAGTGCCTACACAGTGATATTCTCTTTGGAGACACGAGATTTTTTTGAGGAGGTAGGGGCCCAATGACAAACTCTCTGTTCCCCAAGTAACTCCTTCTTTGAACAGGTACAAACCACAAAGACCAAAGAAGAAAATGACCTGAACATTCTCGCAGCATCTAAAGAGTTACATAAACTCATAGTTGATTTCTTCTGTGTTCTATATAAGGAGTTGTATCACAGACTCCAGCTCCACACAAGGAGAGAAGCATTACTCTAAAAAACCAATTGGTCATGAGGATGACTATGTAAGTTTCAGACAGATGTTTAAAAAGAGAGAGAGAGAAAGAAAGAAGCCAGATGGGAGTATTAAAGGCAGGAACAAAATTAAGCCCAAGATTACCCAGGAAGATAAAAGATGACTAGGAGAATAACAGCTAGGGCCGACCGGAGTCGGAGCACAGCCGGCCAGCCCGTGCAGACGGACGTGGCTCAGACTTGGCTCCAACCCAAAACAAGCACAAAGTACCCAGATCCAGAGTGGCCAGGGAATGAACTGTGTGCTAAGCAACTGAATCATCACATGTTACAATAATGTCTACAGTCCATTCTGAGGAAGAATGCTTTCAGAATAAGGAGATATCTCATATTGTTGGGCAGGATGAACCCCATATACTCTTGCCCAGAGGCAAGAGACAAGACAACAGTGAATAAAATACAACTTTGACACACACACCCCCACTGTTTTCAATAAAATTTCAAAGGAAGTAAAATATGTAAAGAAAACACAATTTTAAATTTTCACCGCCCCCCCCCAAAAAAAAAACTAGATCAAAGGGTTTCTATTGTAGAGTTTCAAAAATGTGAGTCCCACTTAAACATCTTCTGGCCTGAATGAACCTATCCCATAATAATCAGTGTGTCCTAGAGGTCAAGCCTCTGATGTCTTAAGGCACATCAGCTACCAAAAATCCCTCAGCTATGAACCTGAATGGTGTTTGTTTCCAGCTTGTCTTCTCTTGGGGCTAAGACTTAAGAATAAGTGCTAATTTACCTAATTGGTTTACTTGCTGCATGCAACACAGAAATACCACAGATCTTGCTGACTGCGACCAGTATCTAATATGTTCCTCGGCAGCGAACAAGGGAGGACCCCGCTGGAAAGGATCCCTCAGGTCCCAGCCAGAGGCTCTCTCTGTGAAGATCCATCTTCACTCATCCCAGCTTACCCACCATCCTGCAAGACTTCCTTCCTTTGACTCTGACTCAAATTAAACTTGAACAAGTGATGAGCACCAAATTAAACTTGAACAAGTGGTGAGCACCCTCCTGAATGTCAGTGAAAAGATTAAAGCCCCAAAGAGGAAGAAAAAAAAAGAGATGGTGGTGAGAAGCTACTGCCTCTGGTTCTGAGTGGATTGCTTTTCATTAAGAGTAGCGAGATGGTGTTTTACCCAAAAAAAAATGGTCCCCCAGAACAAAGACAAGATCACCCAGCCCAGTGCTTCTTGAATCACCTGCAGATCTTATTTCTATGTATATTCAGACTTGGAAGGTCTGAGGTGAACCCAAGAGTCTTCATTTCTAATAAGCTCCCAGGGGCTGTCTATGTTGCTGGCCCATGAGCTACACTCAAGAATCAAGTATCAAGTTCTTAAGAGTCCTTGATTAAAAATTCAGATTTCTAGCCTCCACTCTGGCCAATTGAAGCTATGGAAATCAGCACTTTTTGAATACCTCTGATGATTCTTACACACACTAAATTTTTAGGACGTTTCATTCTCACACCCTGCCTGCTCTCTGCCACCACTGGGAGAGTGGCACCTAAGTCTACAGCCAGAGTAGCCAAGGTGGGAAGGGAGGAGGTGTTTTCCACATCCAGGAAGTTCGGATAGTGGCTCAGGAATATAATCAGCAAGCTAAGCTAAGCTACTTTCCCCCTCTTGACTACTGATTTTTATTCAGCTGCTAGTAAGTGATTTTTACCTGGTGGTGGGGGTGGAGATGGGAGTTTTATTTGGTACCTCAAGGAATGAAGTGAAAATACTGGGGTGGTGGAGTGCCTGGGTGGCTCAGTCAGTTGAGCGTCTGACTCTTGGTTTCAGCTCAGGTCATGATCTCAGGGTCATGGGATTGGGCCCAAGTCGGGCTCCCTGCTCAGGGTGGAGTCTGCTTGGGATTCTCTCCCTCTCCCTCTGCTCCTCCCCCTGCTCTCTCTCTCTCTCTCTCAAATAAATAAATAAAATCTTAAAAAAAATAGTGGGGTGGTAAGGTGCCACATACTAATTAGGTTGGAGTTTCTCTATATTTTTCAATATTTTCTAATTTTCCACAAGAACATCTATTACTTTTATAATCAGGAAAAGAAAACAAAATTAAAGTCTTTAAACCAGAAGTTACCACATCCTTAAGAAACTGCCACAAAATTTAATAACGTCCTAAAGCAGGAAACTACCTAAAAATGTCCTTCCCTTGAAATTTAGCTTTTATACACACTCTAACTCGATTTTCTGATTCTTGAACTTTACCTCTGGATTTTATTTACTAAACTTTTTGTCTACTTCCTGTTTCTTCTTTTGCCAACTAAGCAGGCTGATTTCAGACACGAAAATAAATGTACCTATTTTTTTTCCATAAGAAATTTTTCAGACCTAGCTACCATTGGATATGCCTGGTATTTTCTTTCTTTGGGTTTTCAGGTGTTTATTTTTACTAAACTGCATTTATTTTAACTAAAATAAATTTCCCACACCATCTGTCCCCCAGAGGTAAACACTCCTTACCATTCTGATTTCCTCTGCTGTTTACCTCTTTCTTTTTTTAACTTATCAAAGATAAGCTTACGGAAAATGAGCACTTAGCTCACTTCTTTCATTCCTCTCCCATCTTCCCTACATGCTATTGCTGTTGTTATTATCATTATTAATTATTCTACTGGTCACATTTGAAAATTTTAAAGATTTTTAAACCTGTTTCTTATTCTGCCAACTTCTGAAATGATCTAGTGACTTCTCACTGGGTCAAATGATGAAGGTATTAGCCCCTTACTCTTTCCTTCACTTCTCCCTCCTCTCTCTTCTAAATCCTGTTACCTAAACCTTTACTTTACAATTTATATTCTGTACAACCATACTTGTCTTTAATGTTTCGGGTAAAGATTCTAAAAATTAAAAACCAATAAACAGTATTTATGTCATTGTAACTACCTAAATATTACTTACTGCAAAGCCAAGAAATACACTAGCTTATCTTTACTTCTCAACAAGTCCTATGTCACTACATTGGGTGACTCCAAAGACAGCACTCCTGCCCCACCCTCAAACGGATTCTTTTATGATGTGGCCTTCATTGTCCAAATCCTGTTACATTTCTTTTTGCTTCTTATTTGGAACATGACTTTCTTGTATTTTTTGTGTTTGATTTCGTTTGGAGGACAGAGAGGATGAGATGTTTAATTGTCTTGTTTTCTCCTTGTAAATAGAAGACATACATGCTTCTACCAAATCCTGAAATTTACCCTCAACCATATAACAAAATCTACTTTTCCCAAGGGATACTTCTTCTATTGATCTGGACAACTTATGACCTGGAGGCCTCATCCTGGGCTCTCCTACACTGAACGTCTGGCTGAGGTAACACGTCTTCTTTCTCAGCTCTCTCCCTCATTTTGCTATCACAGAAATGTCTTCAAAAAGAATATACATGGTGGGCAAATTTTCTGAATTCTTCCATGTCTGAATATGTCTTTATTCTACCCTAATACTTGATTCATAGATTGGCCATGAAACTTTTCTGTCAAAATAACTTTTCCTCAGAATTTTGAAAGCATTACTCTATTGTATTCAAACACCCCGTGTGACTGAGCAGATGCCTAATACCAGTCTGATTCTCCATCCTTTTTAGGTGAGGTTTTTCTTTTGTAAAACTTCTTAAGATATTATCAGTATCCCAAATGTTCTGAAATTTCATAAGAACATGCCCATGTGGGTATTTTTAGTCATCTTTTGAAGCACTTGATGAATTCTCTTAATCAATGGTCAGCTCTGGGAATTTTTCTTTTATTCTTTTGTTCGTTTCTTCCTCTCTCTTTCCTCTGCTTTCCATTTCTGGGATTCCTACTAATCTGATTTTAGATCTTCTAGATTTATCATATCTTGTCTGTCATACTTTGGTGACTCTATTTTTGCTTGATGGTCTTAGAGTTTTACTTTTCAGCAGTCATTTGGAATCTGTAAGATTCATTTCTCATTTTCCATATTCTTTTTTCAAGGGATCCTGCTTTTGTTTTATGGATGTAATATCTTCTCAAAGTTCACCAATATTGATAGAAAAAATTTTTTTTAAGTTCTCTTCTAGGGGGTGGGGGATGGGCAAAATAGGGGAAGGAGATTTAAAGGTATAAACTTTCAGTTATAAAATAAATAAGACACAGGAATGCAATGTACAGCATAGGGAATGTAGTGCAATAACTATGTATGCCATGTATGGTGACAGATGGTAGCTAAGTCTATTATGATGATCATTTTGTAATGTACATAAATGTTGAATCACTACGTTGTACACCTGAAACTAATACAATATTGTATGTCAACTAGACTTTGATTTAAAAAAAAAAAAAAGTTCTCTTTCATTCCCTAAATTACCTCTACTTCTCCAGGGCCAATATATACTGTTATATATTTTATATGTATTTAACACATATTTTTATTAATATTTCCTTATCTTATCTTGATTTTTTTCAAAACCACTCTTTTTCCTCTACTATCTGGTATCTTGGATGTCCATTCACATTTAAGAACAAAGGTCTGGGTTTATTATTCTAGATAACTGATTGAGGTTGCCTCTGTACTATTTTTAGGTATGTCTTCCCCTGAGTGGGAAGAATGACCACAAACTATGTAATCATGGGCTGGGGGGTCTTTAAGTGTTGAGTGGACAGGAAGGAACTAGAGTGAGGACAGTGGTAGAAGTCTCAGTTTTCTCCAAACCGTTTAAGTTCTGCAGAGCACTGCTTGCCAAACTCTTTTACATCATCAAATATATGGGGGGAAAAATTTATTGGGGTACTTGGACTGCTTTCAGCCAGAGAAGATCCACTAGCAGGTCTAGCTGCTCTGCAGCCCTCAGGCCTCCAAGCTGCTGTACATATGGAGGTACGGGAGGATGCACCTTCTGCGTTACATTGACCAACCTTCAAACCATCACTTCAGTTTCCTGCAGTCCATGATTGCCAGCTGGGGCCCAAACATCTTTTTCATTTCCCATACGCCCACCAGTCAGCTACTTACTCCATACTGTCTCCTTCAGTTCTCTGTGTTCTATCTTCCAGAAATTTGTTAAACTCTCATCTTCTTATGACCTCTGCCTCTCTTTCTCCTGGTTGTTATGAATTTCTAGCCCAACCACTTTGCTCTGATCTCGATGGAATTACAGAAGGAGGGCAGGTAAATAAATATGCTTGATTTGCCCTCTTGAAATCCTGGACCCAGGTACACTAGATTGCAGGCAACCAGAATAACTCTTCCTATTCTGCTTTCTCCATGTTTTGCTTCTTTTTAAGAAAGATATTATCCTTTAGTTAACAAAGACTTAAATCATGAAATTATCCTTACTTCCTCCTTAACTTTGATCCCAACATCTAGTCAGCTGTTGAATACTATCATTATACCCTGGCAAGAAGTCTAAAACCTGTCTCCCGTTTAACATTCCCATTGCTCATGCAGAAAGTGTAGATTGATAAGAGGCTAATTACAAACTTACTACAAACTATGCGAGGTGTGGATGTGTTAACTAACCTTATTGTAAAAATCATTTTGCAATATATACATATATCAAATCATCTTAAAATTACACAAAAGCTATATGTCAATTATATGTCAAGCTAGGGGGAAGAAAAGAACTTAGTAGTTCTGACCCTCATAGACCCACCCGCACCACAGTGACAGCTCCCAAGTGTTCTTCTCTCCTATAACTTCCTCTTTCTGATTCATCCCACCCATTGTTCACCTTTCCTAGTAATTCCCCAGGGTATGGTTCTTATCATTCACCATATGTATCAACCACCAGGACATGAACCCCTGGAAGTACTTCTGAGAACTTCAGGGGAGGTCTTTTTTTAAGCTCCACCCTCTCCCCAACCATTCCTGGTTAAGAAATAAAAGTTGCTGCATAAATAAATAGTATGAAAGTATGAAAAAAAAAAAAAAAACAAGCAACATAGGGAATCCCTGGAAAGAATAAAGTGCAAGCTTCTCAGCTTGGCATTAAAGCTCTTCCATGTCCAGGCCTCATTCCACATTTCTGCCCTTACCTCTCACTCCTCCTTATGCTCTTTGGATTATATCCAAGCTAAACTACTTTCTAGGCCTTAATTTGTACTGCAATTTCCTACTCCTGTGCCCTTGGTTTTCCTACTTAAAAAGCATGTTCCCCTCATTGAGGGAAGGTGTTGTCAAAATTTCCTCCATCTTGCAAGGACCAACTGAAATGCCTGCCCTCTCCTGAAATATTCCTTAATCCTCCCAGCTGGAAGTAATTTCTCTTCCCCTGTTTTATCTTCATATTTGGTACACACTTCTCTTACTTATAACACTTGTCATATTCTGACTTAGTCAATAGCCATTTGTGTGCATGTATTTTCTCCTGTATAATAGACTAGAAGTTGCTTGAGGGCAGAAGTCATCATTGTTAATTTTTTTACTTTCTTAAAACACTTAGCACAGCATCTCTTATGAAGAGCCAATGCTCAATAAATGTACTGTGAGTGGAGGTAGATAAACCTGGTGAGAAATGACCACTGTAACCCTCAATAACTTTTCATTGCTCAAATTTATTACCTTTACATTCCAAGTTCTCCACAATGTATCTCCAACTTACCTTCTCCTGTTCTTCTCCTACAGGAATTTTGATTCAAGCTAAAAGATTCTATTCACAGACTACCAAGCTGGTCAGCATGTTTGTGTCCATCCTATCTACCACATTTATGATCTTTATGAATAGGTTCAAGTGTTTCCCTATAAACCTATTTTGTGGGTACCATTCAACCCACGATGCTCTTTCCATCTGCTGATCTCATTTGGCTATGTTCCCATCAACTGTAATTTTTTTTCCTGTTACTTAAATTTAATAATATTAAATACCTTCCCTAGCTAAATAATGTTTCTTTTTATTTGCCACAGTACTTTGCATATGACAGGACTTAGGAAATATTTGATTTATTGAAGTTTTTATCATTCATTTAAATTAATCAGAGTAATATCATTCTAATATAGCTAACAATGTTAATTACATTATTTTAAATTATGATTTAGTATTTTCAACTATAATTATTAGCATAAACTATATTAATGAAGAACATTACACAAATATATTTGCTAATTGATTATTTTAATATATTTAAAATAAGTCTTTTAGGGGTGCCTGGGTGCCTCAGTCAGTTAAGTGACTGCCTTTGGCTCAGGTCATGATCCTAGGGTCCTGGGATCAAGCCCCTGTCTGGGCTCCCTGCTCAGCGGGGAGCCTGCTTCTCCCTCTCCCTCTCTCCCTCCCCCTGCTCACTCCCCCTCATGCTCTCACTCTCTCTCAAATAAATAAAATCTTTTTAAAAAAAAGTCTTTTTAAAATAGGTTAGGGGCACCTGGGTGGCTCATTCGTTAAGTGTCTGCCTTCGGCTCAGGTCATGATCCCAGGGTCCTGGGATTAAGCCCCGCATCGGGCTCTCTGCTGGGCAGGAAGCCTGCTTCTCCCTCTCCCACAGCCCCTGCTTGTGTTCCTGCTCTCGCTATGTCTCTCTCTGTCAAATAAATAAATAAAATATTTTTTAAAAAAATTAAATTAAATAGGTTATATTATATATCATCATGTTTATACTATATATGTGCTTTGCATATATGCCATAATTCATTCCAGATATATATAAATTATTATCAACTTCAAATCAGTAGGCTATTATACAATTAAAGTTTGTTTGTAAAATAAATAACAGAGAAATCTTTTCTCAATATATTCCTATAAATTTTTATGGAAATAATTTTAAAGCTAATCTGAATTCATTCCAGCAGAAAGATTCCATACAGAGGAACAAAACTGCACTACAAAATCAAGATACAAGTATGTTGCTACATACTTTCAGGATACTCAGGAGTCATGTCACCTCATCAAAAACAAGCTACTTATTCTTGTTTATTTATTTTCCAGAATTGTACTTCTATCTTACAAATGTATTTCTACTTTGTCTTAACTATCTTTTTTTTATAACATCCTATCATATTGTGTAAGTTAGAAATCCTTTTAAAAATTACTTGAACTATGTTCTAATAAAATATAAATATGCAAATGGATTATTAATACAAAGACAGAAAAAGAAGTCACATAGTAGGGAGACAGTTTTGTAGAGAATTAATGTACTAGAAAAAAAAAAAAAAAAAAAAAAGGGCGCCTGGGTGGCTCAGTTGGTTAAGCGACTGCCTTCGGCTCAGGTCATGATCCTGGAGTCCCGGGATCGAGTCCCACATCGGGCTCCCTGCTCGGCAGGGAGTCTGCTTCTCCCTCTGACCCTCTCATGCTCTCTCTGTCTCATTCTCTCTCTCAAATAAATAAATAAAATCTTTAAAAAAAAAAAAAAAAAAAAAAGAATTAATGTACTAGAAAACCTACCCTAAGGATAGGATACCATTAGATTGCAAAGGAAACTTTCAACAGCAGCCAGAAAGAAAAAGTGTATGTTATGTAGTTTTCATCATGTGATACAGTTATTTTTCTTATAGAAGTATCATTTTCATCGAAGTATCATTTTCATAGAAGTATTAGGTTCCTCAGTGAATCCTAGAAGAATGATGGCATCATGTAAGAAAAAAAAATCTGAAAGAAAATTTGATTTGGAAGGTTAACAGCAGGGTCATTTCAAACAAGTCAAGTATAAATGAAGGGCAAGCAGAAGCACACAGTATGGGAAATCTCTGGACTCTATGAGATTTGCAATAACTTATTTTCACTTCTTTTTTCCTTCCAGAGTATATGTGACTCACTGACTTATCTCCACAGGGAGAATGTGAGAGACCAGACCCTGAAGACAGGATCCTTGATGTTTCTGAACTTAGGATTCCTATTAGAAAAACTGTGAGCTAAAATTAAAGTGCAGTATTTTTTTTTTTTTTGTACAAACACAGGTAGTCCAATTATACTACAGAAATACAGGCTTTCTGAAATATAGTCCATATTCACTACTGCATCAAGCAGCACAGAAATAAGACAGAGACTGCCCGTGCATTTGAAGTTGCCCCCTGACCTTGCAACATTGAGAGGTGAACAGCTCTCTGCCTCTGGGCAGCAGGGGCCACTGCTTCCCAACCAAAATCCACCCCCTCCCCTCCTATGCTTTCCACTCCCAGGCAAGACAGCTTCCTTCAGCTGAATATAAACCCAAAATCTAATCCATAGGTCAGAGAGTTTGGCCAAAATTTCCCTTTGGAAAGAAAAAAAATAATAACAAGGAGGCAGAAAGAAAAATAATAGCTCTGTTACTGCCCCAGACAATGTTCTCGAGCAAAGAAACTGACTCACAGCCGAACAACTTCCTGCATGAAATTTTTCCACAAGATAGCAGTGATGCCACAGAATCAAAAAAAAGAAAGAAAGAAAGAGAAAAGAAAAGAAAGAAAAGGAAAGAAAAGAAAAGGAAGGAAGAAAGAAGGAAAATCTATGTCTTGGGGTTCCACAACTCCATCTCTTCTGCCTAACATCTCTGTGAACCTGACGACTCATCATTTTACTGTCATATCTAATGTTTTAATCACTTTGTTGAAAGAGGATATGGAGGGCAGAGCCTTGCCTGAAATGATGATTTCCCAAATAGCTTCACCAGAACATAACCAATATTCTCAATGCAAACAGATGGGCTCATCCACACTGCCCTGGGGTGAGAAGAACAATCTACAGAAGGAAAGTTACTGTGTTGGGTCCTCAGATCTGGTACAGGCAGCATCTCATAAATATGTTAATGCTGAAGTCACTATGTAGGCTGAGAAAAAGCAAGAAAAAATAGCCAAAATGACCCCAAAACATCATGACTGATAAACGGAGGAGATAATAAGAAAACACCCAATAGGCATGCAAGCACATTTAGACAGCATCAGTTAGGTTGAAAGGCTCCAGCTGGAAAAGGTCAGAGGTTAAGAGCCCTCAATTTAGTAACACTGGGTGTGTGGGACCAAAGGGATCTTTCAAGAGAAGGGGGTCCGTGCTCAGCTTGGCAGACCACAGGAGCTTTGAGGAAACCATCAGGGAGACTCAGAAGGAGTTCAGGGAAGGAGGCTGGCTTGGGGGTGACCACACACTCAGACCCAGGAGGACAGGAATGAGACCTGGCGCAGAAGCCCGAGATGAAGCCAAAGTGAGTCAAAGTCTGGAGCATAGCGTGGATGAGGTGAAGAGAGAGCTACCATTGAATGAGAAAAGAATTTGAAAGATAAATGTGGTCAGAGAGGCAGATAACTTTTATAAGCGCATTCCAGAATGAGCAGATGAGAAAAGCAGTTTGAATAAGGAGGGAAATATCTGTTTATTTCCATGGGCAATTGTAAGCTTAAAAGGCAACGTTGGAGATTTTTAGCCTTAAATAGACAAATGGTATACTATTTTCTAGTCAACCACCAAATATAACCTGGTATCTGGAATACAATTCAGCATGCAATTCCCAGAATAAATTATGTCGACCTGGCTGTATTTTTCCAGCCTTAAGAAAGGCTGTGTGTATTGGTCCCTCCAGAAGGGCACGAAAAGTTTTACCAACTCTCAGCCTCCTGCTTCTCCCTCACTGCCCAGTGTTAGATGACATCTCTGGCGGTCCCCAACATGTATCCTAAAGCTCCAGCACTGGGGCTCATCACTCTACCCCCCACCACAAGTCGGCCTTCCCACAGACAGGATTCTGTCAGGTCTGGCTCTCTTCCTGGGAAGCCAATGGTGCATGACTAGTTTTCTTAGCACCTGATGGAAAACTACACCATCCCAAAGGACAAACGCAAATGGGAAGGAATCACATGTACAGGCTTTACACACTTGACACCGTATCAAACATAGAAAATATCTCCCAGTTTCATCATTTTCCTTGAGTTTCATGATATTATATACCTCAATTCTATTTGAAGAAAACATATTAATAAAAAATGTCCTACTTCAAAAACCAACAAATTACTTTGATGCTACTTCAAATTCTGTGTTTTTAGTTCTCCCACATTTTTGCCTTGATCCCTGGATAAGAAACCAATATATCAGAGTGAATACCTAGTTTATGTTTATCATTGTTATCTTTATGAGAAGATGTTAACCTTTCCCCTTTGAGATAGCAGAATCAGTCATCCTCAGATCAAACAAAATGAACTAAGAAACATCTGAGACACAGAAGGTTCATCTCTGTGATGTTGGTTTTCGGTGGCCCTATCCAGCTTTGCAAAACTAACCCACCCCACCCCACCCCACCCCCAAGGCATTCAGAAATTATTTTATTTGCTCTTATTCATCAGCAAAGGAAAGGTAGCAAACCCCAGAGCCAATGATTATTCATCCCACTCTGTGATAACCCTGACCCTAGTAAAGCCAACATCTGTCTTGTGTTTGGGGTGGATAACGGCCAACTGAGGATCAGAAAACAACAGTTTCCCTGGTCAGATGTAAACCTTGCCCAGCATGTTGACTTTATAAACCACCCTGTAAGCTCAGTAAATTTAATTGGTAGATAGGGTTGTCTTTCCTTGGCTCACTTCCCACTGATTCATATTACCGCCATGAGCACACGTATGATCAGACATATACTAACAAGGCTCTGTCTAGACAGGCAGAGAAGGTTTTTCCTCCCCACCCTACCCCACCCCCCCCAGAATTAGGCATGAAAATATGCTACTTGTGAATAGGACAAATGTTTACATAAATCATACTGGGAAAATAAATAAATTCTTAAATACTTCTAGTGGAGATACTCTAGAAAGAATTAGTTAGGTATGGGAGCTACCATGTTAGTTTGTTCCCTATGTACTTCAAAGTTGTTTGAGCCAACAAGAGGGAAGGCAGCAGTGTGTTAAGAAATGTGAATAGCAGGACTATAAATCAGTGCTCCTCACAGGTTGATTCCATCTAGCTTTGCTTCAACCAACATTCAACCTCAATTTATGGTGGTGAGGAGGAATTAAGCATGGTTAATAGTGTTGTAAATGACCCTGGCCATTCCTACAATGTGGTATAAAAAATTATAAAAGGCACTTTTAAAAATTACTTTGAAAATCTCAAGTGAGGTATATCATGTAGAAAAATCTGTTATTCCAAATCTAAGATTCTTAATGTTTTCCTAAGAGAATTTTTTAAAAGCACCACTTCAAATAAACAAAAACAAAACAAACAAAACTTTAAATAAATCCTAACACAGAGGGGAACCCTCCTACACTGTTGGTGGGAATGCAAGCTGGTGCAACCACTGTGGAAAACAGTATGGAGGTTCCTCAAAAAGTTGAAAATAGAGCTACCATACAATCCAGCAATTGCACTACTGGGTATTTACCCCAAAGATACAAATGTAGGGATCCAAAGGGGTACATGCACCCCAATGTTTATAGCAGCAATGTCCACAATAGGCAAACTGTGGAAAGAGCCAAGATGTCCATCGACAGATGAATGGATAAAGAAGATGTGGTATATATATACAATGGAATATTATGCAGCCATCAAAAGGAATGAGATCTTGCCATTTGCAACGATGTGGATGGAACTGGAGGGTGTTATGCTGAGCGAAATAAGTCAATCAGAGAAAGACATGTATCATATGACCTCACTGATATGAGGAATTCTTAATCTCAGGAAATAAACTGAGGGTTGCTGGAGTGGGGGGTGGGGTGGGAGGGATGGGGTGGCTGGGTGACAGACACTGGGGAGGGTATGTGCTACGGTGAGTGCTGTGAATGGTGCAAGACTATTGAATCACAGATCTGTACCTCTGAAACAAATAATGCAATATATGTTAAGGGAAAAAAAAAAAAAGATAGCAGGAGGGGAAGAATGAAGGGGGGGAAATCGGAGGGGGAAACAAACTATGAGAGGCAATGGACTCTGAAAAACAAACTGAGGGTTCTAGAGGGGAGGGGGGTGGGAGGATGGGTTAGCCTGGTGATGGGTATTAAAGAGGGCACATTCTGCATGGAGCACTGGGTGTTATGCACAAACAATGAATCATGGAACACTACATCAAAAACTAATGATGTAATGTATGGTGATTAACATAACAATAAAAAATTTTTAAAAAATCCTAACACAGAAATAAAACTACAACCTAACTTTCCCTTAACCACACAGCCCACTGACAACTTTACCCAATGCCTTTTTAATATTTTCTTATACTGAGCAAACTTATGAAACTAAATCTGCTAGAGAAGACCAAATTCATAAGGTTTCCTATAAGTAACCCAATATCACCCTTAATTATTATATTATGAATCCATTTATTATCACAAGTAATCAAACCAAATCAGTAGCACATTTTCAAAACTCTCCTAAGCAAGAACAGAGGATATAAAAGTCTTATAAAATGTAATCTCTACCCTTAAGGAGCTTCTAATCAGATTATCTATTCCATTTTAATTCTTAAAATAAATATTCTAGAAAACCAAAGTCCAACAGATAACTTTGTGAGATCAAAAAAGGAAGATTTTCATCAGCTGGATGGACAGTAACAACATACATTCCTCTTTTGAAGAGAGGAGCTTCTGCCTGACTCTAACATAAGGTTCCATTGGGGTTGCCAATCACAATATCCATTCCTTCCTGACTCAAACACATGTGACTCAAACTGGGTCAATCATAGCTCTGCCCTTCGATGTCTTTTATATGGAACTAAAAGGACCAACCATACTCCTGTCCTTCCCATAGTTTGGTTACATTTGCCAATAAATCACCTCCTGGGTAAGCTAGTTGGAGTTGGGCTTCTGTCACTTGGAACAAAAACAAGTCTTAGCTACACCATCAGTTGTTCTCTATCTCCAGAGCACCTAACAACAGAAGTGGTCTTGGACTTCAGCAAGAGTTACCTGATGAATATGACTACTATTTTATGTATAAATTTTGACTGTAAAGGAGCTCAAATGCTAAACTTGCTATAAAGTATGTATGTGGAACCTATCCTGATCTTAAATTATCTTGGACAACTGTCTTGAATAACTTAACACCCAGACACAGGGTGTTACCTGTGTCACCTACACTGGGTGAAAACTATTTGTTCTACCAAGTTTGGACCAGTTGTAATGATACAAAGGCCACCTACCCCCTTCAGCAATGCAAATTCCTCTTTCTGCCTTCTCATTTCAAATGCCTTCCACTTACTGTCATCCTGCTACTTCTACACCTCCACACATAAAATGCATTCCGGTGTTACCCATACATACTCTGCCTTTTCACAGCAACCTAGTTAAACAGCTTTTCCCTCCTGGGCATCAACACCAGCTGGACTCCCACCCATTCCTTCTTAGGTTCCTCCCAACTCAGAATGCCTGGTGCCACCATAAGGACCACACTTTGAGAACCATTAGACAATAGGACTTCTAATATTCCTAGCAACATTATTATCTCTACAAAATAGCACATTTTTTTTTCTTTCTCTGCATGTTCTGTGTCTTTTTTGGCAATT
The DNA here is from genome assembly GCF_964656455.1 of Halichoerus grypus. Taxonomy (NCBI): domain Eukaryota; kingdom Metazoa; phylum Chordata; class Mammalia; order Carnivora; family Phocidae; genus Halichoerus; species Halichoerus grypus. The sequence goes on from NC_135713.1 coordinate 90,656,163, forward strand.
AAAGGGACAGATTTTGGAAGTTCTCTCCCCTTCCCATTCTACAGTTACATAAAACAAAAAAAATGTTCAGTACATGAATATCAACCAAGAATACTGTTTTTTCAGCTGCTTTTCCTTAACCTTGGGATTCCTGGATTGAAATGGGGGGGAGGGAGAATAATTAGATATGATGCTTGAGAAATTGATTCCTAATAGTTTGTGAGGTTGAGGGTATTCGTCATTTCACCCACTAGTCAAGTGTTTCTTCATGGTTTGCTCCACAAAGAAAAGTGTTCTTGGGAGGCAAATCTGTTTGAAATTATTCAGCTCAAACACTGACACTGTGAAATTAGAAAGAAAGAGGTCAAATAACCTTATGGCAAAAGTATCAGTGGATTTCCAGAGTAAAGTGTGCTCTAGCATCATGTAGAGGTTTTAAGATGGCAACAGACTCTAAAGAGACAAAAAGAATTTTAAAAAATAATAAACTGGATTTTCCTTACAGTAGAAAATATCCAAGACCCACCTACACCATTCTCTCTCTATCTTTTATTTTATTTTATTTTTTTTGCCTTGACCTTCAGCTGCTAACACAGCATTGAAATTACTACAGACACAGTGGAGTTTGGAATCTCCATTAATATTTACATAGTTTGCCACCCAGGCTATGACCCACCCTGATGCTACAGACAGATAAATTCATCTGTCTCCACTGAGGCCTGAGAAGTCTTATTTCACTGGGGAATAAGCATAATTTCTGTACATACGTGATATGATTATCATGTCTAGTTTATTAGTCTGCCTATCTCTTGAGGCCATTTCATAGTAAAAATGTATTCAATAAAACTTTGGAATGACCAAGATTATGTAGCTTTCTCCAAAAGTCTTATTTCCTTCATAACTGTTAATATCACTAAAGTGCAAGTAGGCACAAGACCAACAGGGAACAAGTAACCATTCTGCAAATGTGCATGAAACATAGGCCCACCCTCTAAATGAGGAATGCACTCAACAGCAGCTGGATGCAGAAATGCATTTCCTTCCAGTAGCTCTCCATTCCAACAACAAGTTATTTTGTCCTTCATTGAAAAAAAAATAAGTTGAAAACATTTGCTTTGATCACTTTGTTTAAAAATAAACAAATTGGAATCCACCTTAGTTTTACGGAACAAAGTCTGCAAGGAAGTTCAACCACATGATTTCTAAGGTGTCTTCCAGATCTAAAGTTCAAAATAACATGCAGTGAAATGATAAATCTCTGTGTGGTATAGATGGGTACCAGGGGAAGTCAGGAAAGGTAAGAAAAGGATGGCAAAGTGTTGCCAAATGTGTAGACGTTGGAGCTGCTTACAAATATTTTGTTTTTTCTTCTGGCACAAGGGAGGCTTGCATATACCCTCTCCTCGAAGTTAGGTGTAGCCAGGTGGCCAGTTTTGACCAAAATGTCTTAAGCAAATGTGACATATGTTACTTCTGGGCTAGAGCATTGAATTGCCAGTGTTTGCTGTCCTTGTGCCCTCTTCCTCTAGCACCACAACCAGCCACATTCCAGAGAGATGAACAGCTGCCAATCTGGATCCTGGAGTGAAGACACCAGGGACTGGAGCCCCTGCACTAATGAGGGATGACATGTAGTACCAGAAGAAATCAACCTTTGTTCTTTTAAGCTGCTGAGACTTGGGAGTTGGTCCTGCAGCATAACCCCAGCTCTCCTAACTGAGAAATCAGGGAGAGCTTTGGAGGGAAGGTGAGAAATGGTTAGAGAATAGAAGCAAGTGAGAAGAAAGGAATTGAGAGATTCCAGAAATGGGATCTAGTCCAGAGACTCTCAACAGATCCAATAAATAAGAATATCCAGGGGTGGGGCTCAGGTATCATAAATTTTCTTTTTTTAGAATTTTTATCATTTTACTTTTTATTCTTTTACTTTTTTAGTTGAAGTACACTTGACATATATTACATTAGTTCAGGTATACACCTTAATGATTCAATATTTGTATAGATTGGGAAATGATTACCACAAGTCTGGTTAACATCTGTCACCATACAAAGTTACACATTTTTTTCTTATAACAACAACTTTTAAGATGTACTCTTAGCAACTTTCAAATATGCAATGCAGCAATATTTTTTAAAAGATTCATTCATTCATTCATTCATTTATTTGGGGGAAGCAGGAGGAGGGGCTGAGGGAGAGAGAGAGAGAGACTCTCAAGCAGACTCCCTGCTGAGCACAGAACCTGATGCAGGGCTCAATCCCAGGACCCTGAGATCACAACCTAAACCGAAATCAAGAGTTAGATGCTCAACTGACTGAGCCACCCAGGCAGCCCTGCAATTCAGCATTATTAACTATAATCACCATGCTGTACATAATATCCCATGACTTAACTTATTTTATAACTGGAAGTTTGTATCCTTTGACTCCCTTTACCCATTTCCCCACCATCACCACCACTTCTGGCAACCACCAATCTGTTCTGTTATCTATGAGCATGTTTTCTTATTGTTGTGAGGGTTTTTCAGATTCTACATATAAGTGAGATCATTTGGTATTTGTCTTTCTCTGACTTATTTCACTTAGCATAATGTCCCCACGGTCCATCCATGTTGTCTCAAATGGTAAAATTTCAACCTCTTTATGGATGAATAATATCCCATTATATATATATATACCACATCTTCTTTATCCATTCATCCACTGATGGATACTTAGGTTGTTTCCGTATCTTGGCTATGGTAAATAATGTCGCTATGAACACAGAGGTGATATAACTTTTTGTTAGTGTTTTTGTTTTCTTCATATACATACCCAAAAGTGGAATTGCTGGGTCATATAGTAGTTCTATTTTTACTTTTTTGAGGATCCTCCATACTGTTTTCTATAGTGGCTGCACCAATTTACTTTCCCACCAACAGTGCACAAGGGTTCCCTTTTCTCTACAACACTTGTTATTTATTGTCTTTTTGATAATAGCCATTCTAAAAGGTGTGAAATGATATCTCATTGTGGTTTTTCCATCCTAAATATTTTATTTTTAAGTAATCTCCACACCCAACCTAGGACCTGAACTCATAGCACTGAGGCCAAGAGGTGCATGCTCCACCAACTGAGCCAGCCAGGTGCCCCTCTTTGTGGTTTTGACTTGCATTTCCTTGACGATGAGTGATGATGAGCATTTTTTTCATGTATCTATTGGCCAACTATATGTCTTTTTTGGAAAAATGTCTATTCAGATCCTCTGCCCATTTTTAATCAGATTTTTTTTTTTTTTTTTTTGCTATTGAGTTGTATGAATTCTTTGTATAGTTTGGACATTAACCCCTTATCATATATATGATTTACAAATATTTTCTCCCAGGTGATACTAAAGTACATCCAGGGTTGAAAACTACTGGTCTAAATGGTAGGGCAGGCGAGAATTCTACCACTGAACCACCCATGCTAAATGGTAGGGATGAGAGTAGAATAAGAGTGAAAGGATATGAATAAGGCACAAAGACCTTTTGCAATTTCTGTACATTTCATAAGTCCCAGATAGGGTTTCCAGATAACTTCAAAAAAGACAGAAAATATACTTGTTAAAATTTTGTACAACCAAAAGAAAAAAAATTGCATGATGTTCAGTTAAGAGGTTGTAATTGTCATTTCTCTTTTACCACGTGTACCCTATAGATCAAGTGTCAGTTTTTCAAAAACCTGAATCTTTTTTTTTCAAAGAAAATGGAATATTTAAAACCCCACAGAAAGTTCCCCCCAAGTGAGTCAAATGTCAGTCTATCAGGTTCACATGTCCATTCATTATCCACAGCACTAAGAAAACTATTACTAATGATATTAATAACTAATATTTATTGAGCATTTACTATGAGCAAGGCATTGTGCTGAGTAACTTGTGATTATAACCTCACTTATTCCCCACAATAACCCTGTCAGAGAGTTTCTACCATTACTCACATTTTGCAGAGGAGGAAACGGAAATTCACAGAGACAGAGATGAAGTAAATTCACAAAGAATACACAATATCAAAAGAGTAGATCATGAAGAGGAACTCAGGTTTTTTGGAGTTCCATACCTGCTATATTGACTACACCAAACTGAGTCACCAAAATTTCTTTCTACCCCATCATTTTACTAAATAACTATAACAGAATGAAAAAATAATTTTAATTTGAAACAGAAGGTATTTGAAGGAGAAAACCAAATCTACTTATCAAGAAATGTTATTTCTTTGTGGGAAATAAATATGTCCAAAGCATCGCCATTGTTATAAAAAGAATTTGCAGAGAGGGAAAGAGATTTTTCAACCACATCCCACATGCCCACTCCTGCACCCCTATTCAGTGACAACACAGTAATTTGTATTACTTCACAATTAGCCCAACTCAGAGTCAGCTGTTGTTCACAACTTAGTAAAGCAGAAGCCAATTACACAGGCAATATTAACCAGTTCTTCTGCAGTGCAAAAACAACTTCCAAATTGAAAATTTTGTAGTCAGGGGCACCTAGGTGGCTCAGTCAGTTAAGCATCTGCCTTTGGCTCAGGTCATGATCCCAGGATCCTGGGATCGAGTCCCACGCAGTCCTCTTTGTCATTGTCATCATCATCATCATCATCCTCATTGTCATTATCGTCATCATCATTGTCGTCATCGTCGTGTCCTCGTCGTAGGGCTCCCTGCTCAGTGGGGAGTCTGCTTCTCCCTCTCCCTCTGCCTCTCCCCCTGCTTGTGCTCTCTCTTTCTCACTCTCTCTCTCAAATAAATAAATAAAATCTTTCTTAAAAAAGGAAAGAAAGAAAATTTTGTAGTCAGGTAATATTTACATTTTTGGAATATTTGGAATTTAAATAAAATTTGGAAATTCTTGATTAAAAGTGGTTATTCTCTTTGGGAGTAAACTGTTAAACAGCTCTTATATTAAAAGAGCATTTGATAAAATATAGCACATATATCTACTATGCCTATAGAGCCGTATACTTCTTGGCTGATAAGTCTTGTAAGAAGTCAGAATGTTGCCAATGCCATACAGAACTCCATAGAGGTATCAGAATTGACATGCCAGTAAAAATCACATTACTTTTTCCAAGGAGTGAATAGGCACAGTAGTGAATAACATAGGCCTAGAGGATGAGAGAGAACACTCACAAACAAGTCAGTGATAGTACTGATTAACTTCAAAAAATTCACAGGTCTGGCACCAAATTTTAATGAATATGTGTATAATCCATAACATCCAGGAGACCTAAGTGGTCCAAGCTTAGAGTAACATTACATTCGAGAAAATAAATTCCAAATACCAAAAGTAATTTTAAAAGTAATTCAGATCATTTATTTGCATTTCTGGAAGACTCCATTCATAAAATGCAATGATAAATTTTAAATCTTATTTCTTCTCTTTCCCAATTCTCTAGGGTCCAGGACTATTCCCAGAGTAAGCACCACTAAATTTTCCAAAACTCTCTACTGAAACACAGCCATGAATGGTGGGTTGCATTATTTATCTACTTTCTCCTTTCTGACTCTTACTCCATGGGCAGAGTATACTTCCCCATGCCATTCCTATTGGCCGTGGCCATATGACTTGCTTTGACCAATGGAATGAGAGCAGACATAATGTATCCCACATGTCACAACCAAGCAGAGGCTTTAAATGTACTCGTATGGTTTGACTTGGTCTCTTGTGCTCACTTCTGCTTGCCCTCTGCCATGAGAAGAGAAAGCCCCAAGTAGTCCTGAAATGAGAGACACAATGGAGCACACAGGAACTTGACCCCAAGGCTAGAACACAGCATCAAAGCTGACCACAAACCTGCACATGAGAAATTAATGTTTGGTTTTGTAGGACACTGAGATTTGGTATTGTTTGTTATACAACGTATTGCAGCAAAAGCTAACACACAATGTGACTTTTCTCCTTTCCTTGTTTCCTCTCTCTCTATCCCCAGCAAGTAAGCACCTGGTCTTTTTCGGAAGGAATAGGAGAGAGAAATCGGAATGGGCAATACAAGGTTAACTTGGGAAAAGGAAAAAGTATTACCTAGGTAATGGCTGGAAAATGACATCATACAACATCAAAGAGGGCAGCCTCTAAGGCTGAAACATAAAATCAACATGGCCATCAGTGAGCCCTGCAGTCAGGAAAGAAAGAAGCACAGCCAATATCACCTAATGTCCACTTGGAGGACTATAATCATCTCAAATAAAAATATAACCCACCTTGAGGTGCCTGGGTGGCTCAGTCAGTTAAACATCTGACTTCGGCTCAGGTTATGATCTCAGGGTCCTGGGATTGGTCAGGCTCCACTCTCAGCGGGGAGCCTGCTTGTCCCTCTCCTTCTTCCTTTGCCCCTCCCCCCACCCCTGCTTGTGTTCCCTCTCTCTCCTTCAAAAAAATAAATAAAATCTTAAAAAAAAAAATAACCCACCTTAGTTTACTTTCTTACAAGGAAGAAGGGACATTTGGGGCCTGGTATGAGGCATTACACTGGTAGGAACATAAGCCAGAGTTGTCTCTCACTAATGTCCATACCTACTTGATTGTAGTCTAGTCTGTATTAGCCTGAGAACCCTCTGTGCCCGTGGTCATGGCCTTCAAAAGAAATATTGATATTATCTCTCATATGAAACTAAATACATAATTTCGAGATTGTTGTTTATCAATTAGGCCAATACATTTGTCACACCAATTGCCTTTGTGCTTCCATTCTGGCTGTGTGGCAGACCAAGGACGAATAGAGGCTTTGTCCCGTGAGTGGTCTAGTTTTCCACACATGTGATCCTTTGGTAAACAGTATGTGATGTTGGTAATTATGTCTTTAACTGAATTACAAATTAGAATGTCCTTAGAAATGACTGGAAGCTGGGAGCATCTCTGCCTCCAGACAGATGGAGGATCAAAAAACTTGATGAGCAAAGTACCCACTTAAATAAAGATCCACGGCATCCGCGCTGATCAGGAGTCGAGATGAGTTCGGACAACAGACTGCCCCTTTGATCAGATTCAACATTACTAAGACTGAATTTCTCTCAGGTTCCTAAAGGTCAGAATCAATATAGGCCCAGGGTAAAGAACTTTCACTATTGTTGCTTAAACTGCTCTGTCTTAGGAAAGTACAAAATCCTCTCGAGGCTTTTCTTTAATAGTGTTCACCATGCTAATGCCACCAAAGAACTCAAAGCAATAAAAAAAAAAAAGAAAAATTAAACCATGTGTCATTTTTCAGGTACCATGTCCCCCTGCTGCTGTCTCAAGGAGCCCAGGGTAAATGCTTTTGCTTTGTTTTTTCTTAGCCCTTTCTTATTCAAAATACCATGCTTTTCTAACAAATGAATATAACAAGTCATTTTTCACCCATTTAAAATTACCAATATAGGACAACCCTTTGTAAACAGCTGATAAGGCAATTGTAAGGAATGGGATGAATTCTAACATTTATGCCCTGCCTGAATGATTAAGATTTATAACTGTAAACCTGCAAGTCTCTGACTTATGTATGCAAATGTGGGGCCAATTAGTGATTCACCTGCAACTACTCATTAAAGGGCCCAGGGTGATGGATCGCCACCAAGACTGCAGACTGGGGCCTGGCCATCCAGCAACATCTATTCCCACACACAGGATGGCCCAAGGAGAGAATATCTGAAGATTAGCTCCCTAAAGAGCCATCAGAATTTTATATCTACTAATTTGGAAGGAAAAAAAATAAGTTGTGTGGGAAAACGTAATTATAATGCAGCTAGAAAATAAAAACAGGCAAAGCAAACCAACCATTGTTGCATCATTAAAGGAGAAAATAACCCTTCTGGGTAATTTTCCCATGGAATTCAGAACAGAACAAAAAAATTGGAAAAAGGTTTGGAAGAAACCACATGTGATTTTTTCCCCTCCAATTACAACAAATTTCCACAGTTTTCAACTCAGCAAAATGCCTGAACCAAAGCTTGGCAAATAGCAGAGAAAAAAGTTGTTAATAAAATAAAAAATTTGAGACCAAGACTTCCAGACAGCTAGACTGAGTAGGTTCTCATATTACTTAAAATAAGTTTGCAGATATTTATTCAATTTCTGACTTCCAGTTTCAGCTGAAACAATCTACTTAAAATTCATATTCAGATGGACAAACAAACAAAAATGCCCTGCTTCTCAGAGTCCACAAGCAGCAAGTATCTATACACCTCCAGTTCCCTCTGATATCAAGGGCTAAGATATCCCTTCCTTTTGTCACCCCTTGGCTCAGTCACAGACATATATTAGCAAATCATTGCTGTGGCCACAGTGCTTTATGATCTACCATCCTTTAAAGCCAAACCTCTTCATGATTCTCATGTCTCAACCCAAAGCACAACCACAGTATCGGCTATTTGGACCAAGGGCCAGGCCTGTGGCCGCACAGACCTCACCTTCACAGGGGTGCTAAATGCAGGGTCTTATTTGGTCAGAAGCATTTATTCCAGGCAGGCCTCGTACGCTTGGGAAGTACCAGGGTTCCTGCTGAATGGCTTCCTGCATATGGAATCCCAGAGGTATCAAGAGCTTAATGAAGTGTCATATAAAAAGTACTCCTTAATGAAGTGACCTCAGAGGAGAAAGACCAGGTGGGCAATGTCAGTGCGCTACTGGCAGAAGAAACTAGTAGAAGCTCATTAGGTTTACCTCATCAGTAAATATCACTGTCTTGGAGAAAGAATAACCCTTAGCCAAGGTATGTTGAAGTCATGGACTTCCAGCCTCGCAGCTACACCACTCTGAGTCTCCCATTGGCTCAGCTTTATTTACAGTCCCTTATGTTCAACTTGTATTCTATTTTAGTTTTACTCAATAAGTACCTATATTTACAGTAAAAAATATATCTTTACAGCAAAAATATATCTTCCTAGATTAAATGTATTTAAATATTTGCTGAGTGCCTACTATGTGTCACGTGTTTCTTGCTGCATTATTCTCCGTGAATCTTTCCACCAACGTGATGAGACTGTGCCGTGCTCTCAGTCATTAAATTTTCAAGCAGTAGAGCAGCATTCAAGCTCCAAACTCCGCTCTTTACATCCACTGCAGCTCCATCCACTATTTGGAGACCCATTTTCTCCCCTTGCTTTGTCTTGTTACTTTTTTTTTTGAATATGCTCCCTATGCTTTTTGAAATCATTTTTTTGTGGCTTTTACCCATTTATCCCTGCTTTCCTCATGCCTCTGCCGTTGCTCTTTCCCCCAGTTTTCTACACTTCTTTCTTTATACTCTTGATTCTTTGCCCATCCCCTTCCAATCACTTTCCTCTTGACACTGGGAACCCCAAATCCTCACATTATCAACAATATCAAGTAACGGTACACAGGCTGCCCATACTGTCTATCATCCCTAGCTACATTTAAAGAAACTGGACAGGGGAGAAGTTAGGCAACAAATCCAAGGACCTACTGGTAGTAGTAAGTAATTCTTACCTTGGTGTTATTTTTTACCTCTGAATTTTTCTCTCATGCTCCTTAACCAGAATCACTTAATTCAAGTCCACTTTTCATCCCCTGAATAGTTTTCCTGCCTATCTCCAACCTTACCTGTGCTGTCCTGTCCAACACTTTTCAACACAGGTGCTCTAGACTTGAATCCTTGAGGCCAGAGCCCTTGGTTTCTTGTCTTTGTTATCTCTAGCACTCGGCACTCAGTTGGAACTCCCTACATGATAATTAAACAAATGAATGGATACTGTTTGTTCCAGATTTCTTCACAGGTCCCAGCACATACTTACCTATCCCTACCTACTTTAAGTCCTCCCTGACTGGAATGCTTCCCCTCAAGCCCACCATTCACATGGTTTATTTTACCTGCCTTTAAAGGACAAGCTCAAGTCTATTCTCTTCCATGGAGTATTGAGTAAACACTTCATTCTACCTGGATTTTTCTCATCCCTGGGCTCCTACAGGAATGACATCTACATAACCCAATTTAGAATTCAATTACATGCCATTCTCCTTCATTCATGTTAGTTTTGTCATAAGATCTTTTGGAAAAAGTGCCAATTCTTATGTTAAAATAATATCTGCATTGAACTAGAGCTGTGTAGCTTGCAAGGTACTTTTCTCACACAATATTATCTCTTTAATCTTCTCAGCAACCCCAGGAGACAGGTAGGTCTGCGCCTATCTAGTTTTGTGTGCCTCAGAGCCAGAGCTCTTCCTTCATCTGCCATTTGGTGATCAGTACTAATACTCCTGAAAACAGACTGAAGAACTGATATATATACATTCAGTAGCAGTTCACGTTTTCTCTTTAACCATACGCTTTTTGAAGGGTAGCAGAAATGCCACCCCGAAATCTGCCTCTTTGGCATAAGGATTATTTTGAGTTATAGACAGAGAAGCTCTGAAACAAAGTAAAAGCTACCCTTTTATAAGAGAAATTTACCTTAGAAAGGGGACCTGTACTGGAAAGAGAGCTATTACCAGAGATCACTTTTTCACCTGAGAGATTTATCTGTAAGGCAGGGCAATATTTGTATTTTGTCTTTTGTTTGGTTATATTGAGATACAACTAACATATAACATTACATTAGTTTCAGGGATACCATGTAATGATTCAATACTTGTATATATTGTGAAATGATCACAGGATTACGTCTAGTTAACATAGTTACAATTTTTTTTTCCTTGTGATGAGAACTTTTAAAATCTACTCAGAGCAACCTCTGTTTACCAAACATTTTCTCTTCTCACTACAAATTGCCTTGTCTTTCCATGAATTGCCTTCCCCCCCTTTGAAGCCCTGGACCCCTATCCCTTTCCTTAGCTCAGGATGGTATATAAGCCTCAATCTTCTGGCCACCTTTCAAGTATCATATCTTTTGGGGGTTCCTACATGTATGTAATTAAAATTATTTTTTAGCCTGCTAATCTTTAAAAAAAAAAAACGGGGTGGAGGAATCTCAGACAAGAACAATGAAGAGTAGACAGAAAATTATATTTCCTCCCCTACACTTTTGACATTCATGTCCTACTACTTTCCTAATCTATATTTTTCTATCCTTCATTTAATCTTAATCCTCTATTTCCCCTTTATCCCTGTCACAACAAATTAAGTTGCATAAGGGGTCCAGATTTCTTACGCTTAGCTTTTAGGTCATAAATTCATTACACAGTTAGAATCTCAGGGTGACTAAGGCCACTAATATGTGTTCACCATTAAGTGGACTTAGCATTTGGTCACTTAGGTTGTCTTAGATTATCCTAGCACCACTTGAGGAAATTAAAGCTACTGGCACTTGTTCCATCATAAACTAATATGAATCAGGTTGATTAGAACTCATTTCCAGGTGAATATATGTTTCCAAACAGTCTGGGTGACAGAAGTTCAAAAGGAGCTCAAAACAGGTTCTTGTAAAAGCATTTCTGAAGTTGTTGTCTGGTGGCCTCTATTCAGGATCAATGACCAACAATGGTCTTGAATTTAAAGAGCCCTCTACTTGGACTGACTGAATACACACCAACATCCTCATGCTGTCAGTGGATTTTATTGTTTGGGACAATAGCTTTACATTTCAAACTTCTTTTCCTCCTTATTTGCTAAGCATATGCTCTGACAAGAAATTTTGGCCTAATGGCACTTTTTATAACATGCATTTCTATGCATACTGTAACATACAATCACCATGTATACTGCTTGGTTTGACGACAAATTGGGGTGGCCTAAGAGAATAAAAGTTATGCAAGAATTTAGGTTTGTTTTTTTTTTTTTTTTAAAGATTTTATTTATTTATTTGAGACAGAGAGAATGAGAGAGAGAGAGCGCATGAGAGGGGAGAGGGTCAGAGGGAGAAGCAGGCTCCTTGCTGAGCAGGGAGCCCGATGCGGGACTCGATCCAGGGACTCCAGGATCATGACCTGAGCCGAAGGCAGTCTCTTAACCAACTGAGCCACCCAGGCGCCCAAGAATTTAGGTTTTTAAAAATGAAATCCTGAAACTATTCTGTATGATACTATAATAGTGAATACATGTCATTATACATTTGTCAAAACCCATGGAATACACAATGCCAAAATTGAATCCTAATGTAAATTATAGACTTTGGGTGATAATGATCTAGCAGTGTAGGTTCATCGATTATAACAAATGTACCACTCTGATAAAGGATGTTGATAGTGGGGGAATCTGCACCTATACGGGGATAAGGGCTATATGAGAAATCTCTGTACCTTCCATTCAATTTTTCTGTGAATGTAAAACTTCTCTAAAAAGTAAACTCTATTAAAAAATGAAATCAAACTTCTCTTACTATACATACACATATGCACGTGTTCTAGAAAACTTGTTTTTGATAACATGTCAGAAATATTTATGCACCTTGATTGCAAACTGTTTTTACTTTGACATCATGACATTTCAATGAAAAGAAAACAATGAAAAGTATGCTCCAATAAAAAAACCAAGAAATCCACTGAGAGAATTAAGTCTGATTCCCAATAATGGGGAAAACCTCAACAGAAATTCAGCCAGCATATGGTCAATTTTAAACTTAACAAATACATCTCAAGATTTACTAGATTGAAGAGATGAGTTGTAGGAACTGATACTCGCACAGCCTTTTCCAATCTTTGGCTGTAACCATCCTTTAGGAAAGAATGTTTTCTTTTACTTTCTGCTTTTGACCCATATGGGCCCAGGCTTACAACCTGTCAACAACCTCTTCATGCAACCAGCAAGTGAAAACCCTCTGTTGATAAACAGCTCACGCCCTTGTCCACAACATCAGAGCAGTTTCTCTCTCAGGTTCTCCACATGCATAAAGGACCAGGCTTTATCATGGGCAGTTCTAATAAAGTAGCTGCAAACAATTTATTAGAAAATAGCTAGACAACAACCTAGACAGAGTTGTTTCTCTGCTGTTACTATATCTACTTCTCCCCCTGCACTGACTTTCTGAAGTTCCCAATGGTCTAATTTTTCAAGTCATTTGTCCACTTCCAACTAACCTTGGAAGAAGTTTCAAGTGATAAATATACAATGACTGAACGGAGTTTTTCCTAGCTTATTCATTCATACTGAATTAATTATTAATTTTTCAAACATGCTCTCCCTAGGGCCCCATTACTTATTCTTTCAGCTCCAGGTGGTCAAGAGCTCACATCTGTATTATCTTTGGAATTACAACAGTAAGAGGGAAAGCAGAATGGCCAGAAAGTAGAAGGAAACCTGCTATTCTCAGGAAAAGGTCAGAGGCCATCTTTTATCCCAAATACCCAAAGACAGTGAAAGGAAAAAAAGAGAAAGGAAAAAAAAAGTATATATGCCATTAATCCATCACTATAAACACAGTAAAACTATCATAAGAAGGCTTGTTTGTTTTCTAAGGAAATTTCTTTGCCCATCAAATAAGAGTCAAGATTCTTCTTTTATTGGAGTGGTGGCAAGCCTTGCTCTTAGATTGGAAGATCATTTAGAATCTGTACTCATAATTATCCTGATATTTTGCTCCTGTATGTCTGAACAGAAAGAAAAAGCCCAGAGGATAAGAAGTACTTAGACAGCAAAGAATATTAAGCTCCTTTGATAGGAGCCCTGTAACACTTCTCTTTTCTTTCGATCACCAGCTCTTCACTTCAGGAGGAGTTGGAGATAAAAAGAGCTTGGGATTAATCAGAATATATGTCCCATATAACGCATTTCATGTGCTTCTAATGATTCCTACTAGATACTAACATATTAGGGAAAGTAGTCATAGATGCTGTGACTTCAGTCTGTCAAAACCTTTCCCCCAATCCCTGGTGATTTGTGTGTTTGTTTGTTTGTTTTTTCCTAGGCCACATTCAACATTTACCCAATTAACTAAGTCTTTAAAACTTCCCCTACCCCCAAGGGGAAGGGAACGGGGGTATAAATGAAATAAAATTGACCATAATTTAATTACTGTTGAATCTGAGTGATGAATACAAGAGTTTATTATACTATTCTCTCAACTTGTGTATATATTTGAGACTTTCCCTAATAAATTTTCTGTAATAAAAGTTTAACTCTCTATCATCTCAGTGACGTGCAATATTTTAAATAAGGTCTAAAAAATATCTCCCAGAGGGCACCTGGGTGGCTGAGTCGGTTAAGTAACCAACTCTTGGTTTCAGCTCAGGTCATGATCTCAGGGTCCATCAAGCCCCACCTCCAGCTCCATGCTCAAAGGGGAGTGAGATTCTCTCCCTTTCCCTCTGCCCTCCCCCGCACCCCGCGTGGGCACGCAGGCTCTCTCTCTCAAATAAATAAATAAATCTTTTAAAAATATCTCCTAGAAAACACTATAGTATCATATTTATTCATAATTCTGTCCCTGAGCAATACAGCAGAGTCCTTCCTTGTCCCTTACTACAGGTAATTCAGTTTACACGATCTTTCCTCACTCCACTCTGCTCTTCTCTTGCACATAAAAAACATAATCAGCTATTCTGACTGGTGTGTTGTGAGTTATTAGTTCTACGCCTCCCAATATTGTGCGCACTTAGAAAGAGGCTAAGGAAAGCAAACCCTAAAAGAATGGCTTGCCAAGTGACAAATTAGTTAGGGAGATCATTTGTGGGCTGGTCTTCTATGGCCCCAAAGTAGTAGATGCTGTTGGTGCCCCGCCCAGATCCCCTTCACCAGCCAGGGTACCACCCCTTAGCTGCCAAGAGTGTTGCCCAGAGGTACGCTGGTAAATATTGAACAACTAGCTTTTGGTGGGGATATAAAAGCCCCCTATGTGTGGCTTTTGTTTGATTTTCCTGATGCAAATGCTCCCATCATGCTATCAGGATGAGGTCACTGAGTGGGGAGCTGGGAAGCAATGCACACACAGTCAGCTCCAGTGAGCTGTATGAGTGGACTCTAGCACACTACTGGCTGCACACAACTCACAGCGGTTTCTGCTCTCGGGAACTGCCCCCCCTTTCCTTCCTACTGCCACTAAGGAGAGTCACCTCTCAGACTCGGTGCGGGAATTGCCCACAGAAATGACTGATATGGAGGTACAAACTCCAAGCCCCCTTACTTCAAGCAAAGTCAATTCTATGATATAATTTATTCATCACACCCATAAACCAGATTTTATTCCTTGAGACCACATCATTGTTAAGCTCTTTCTCCTTTCCTATCCTGTTTCCATCACTTATTAGCAAGTAGTTTATTTTCTTTTTTTCCCTTAAAGAGCATGCCCTCAGTAAATTACATGCAGCTGAATGCTTGCCTCCAACTCTGCTTCTAGGGAACTCAACCTAAGACACATTCAAAACATACCCCAAGGGTTAAGCTTCCCCAAACTTTCTTTCTAAAGCACCCCTAATACAGTGAAGAAATAATTCGAATCCCAGGAAATCTAGAAGTATAATCCAAAGCATCCAAGTATAAACCCCACATTTTTAAAATCCTTTATTTCACAATAAAAATGCATGCAAAAATGTAAAGTATGTTCCATAATATCTGTGTTTAACATAAAAATGTCATATGTCTTCCTTTTTTCCTGAATTCTTGAGTAGAATCAATGCTCCAAGGTACTGCACTGTACTGGGCCCATAGCTGTTCCATGCCTGGGGGTAGGCATGCCCCAGTCTGGAAATACTGATCAAAGGAGCGGGGGAGGTCTACACTCAAAGCCTGGGTGCTCAGCTTCCCACTCTACAATGTGCAGCGTGCTTTGCCAATCCTTCATTGACGGTCTCTTCACCACCACAAGCCCGTAACTGACCTACCCAAACACAGTATCGGTAAATCCCAGTTTCTCCTTTAGTTTAATCAAAGAGGAAAGGAGGATAGAGATAGGACAAAGGAAGGAATTCAATCACTGACTGCTAGAACTCAAAGTAATCTTTCCAGTCTTCTGTTTTACAGATGAGAAAACTAAGATTTAGGGCATAAAAGTTAGTATGCTGAAGCTCAAGAAATCAGTTAATGCTGGAGCCAGATTCCACATGTCTCTGGATTCCCAGGCGAGAGGTCTTTCTGCTCGCCCATGTTGCCTGCCCAGCTTTTGAGTACAGCATTGAGATCAGTATAGGAACAGAAAGATCTGAAGATGTGGTCACTCAGTAAAATGTCTCTGCTGATT
Organism: Halichoerus grypus; assembly: GCF_964656455.1. Lineage (NCBI taxonomy): Eukaryota > Metazoa > Chordata > Mammalia > Carnivora > Phocidae > Halichoerus > Halichoerus grypus. The sequence continues at coordinate 90,672,202 of NC_135713.1, forward strand.
CCCCAAGGTTGGGTGGTGGTTTACTTAGCAAGGCCGCCTTCAGACTCCGAGTGTTTCCAAGTGAGAGTTAGAAATTGCCTCTTCAGCCAAAAGGAGACCTAAATGAGAATTGTCTGGCTCTTCCCAGCTATAGTCCCTTGATAATAAATGGTCTGAGTATGCCCTCTGGTGACTTTCTGCTGAGTGTTCAGGCAATTTAGAGACAGGAGGTAGCTGTGAAAAAGGAGGAAGAGAAAGCAGCTAGACTCCTGGAAATGGTTTCCTCTCGCTACAAATGTGGTGTGGGTGTTCTGTCAGCAAACTGTTGCGGAAGTCGGGTAAAAACGTAATACAAGGCTACGCCTCTGTTGCATTTGTCTTTTGTTCTCTAACAATGACTAGAATTCTCTTTAATTGCACAATTATCTCAATACTTACTGAACTCATATTATGTTAATACAAGGCACAGAAACAATAACAAATTGGTAGGCGTAAAAATCTCTAACACAATTTTAATTTAGGCATATCCTTCTCTGGTTTACTGTATAATATGATCACCCTTACCCAAGCAAATGAGCAAAAGCATGCCCCTAGGTCCTCAGAAAGGAGCTCATCTTCTCGAGGCCACTGCCACTTCATTTTTGGTGACATATATTTGAGAAAAAGAAGACCAACACTTGTGCTCCCAGATATACCCCTGAAGAAGTTGAAAGGAGCATTGAGTAGAAGCAGTGGGAAGAAGAGAGACTCAAATGCAACTAAAGGTTTTCTAGGACTAGGACTATATTTGTCCTTTTTAAGTCCTTATATGGATCAGAAATATAAAATGCTAAGTTTGGAAAGGAGAGCATCTATTTCAACACTCCCTCACACCAGGACTAGTAATAGTAGTAACTGTCACTTGTTGAATATCTGCTAGATACCAGGTAACATGCAAAGCACTTTACATGGATTATTTAACTTAAATCCTCACAAACAAACATAGGAGAAAGGAACTACTATTATATAGATGAGAACTCCGCGGTATGGAGATATTACCTAAATTGCTCAAGTTGACACAACCACTAGCAAAACCAGAACTCAAGCATCAACCAGTTTATCAACCCCCAAGCCCACACTTTTAGCCATCCTGACATATGGCCTGCACAGCCTTCCTAAATAGCTGTCCTGTCCCTCTTGAATTTATCCAGTAATGAGCAAATCATTCTGTTAGCTAACAGTCTCTTGCTTAAAGAACTCCCATTGCCCCACGTTTTGCACCCTTTGGTCCTATTCTACTATTCTACTGCAACTATGCAAAAGGCCAATTCCTTGGTCTACTTAACATTCCTTTAAATATTTGAAACCAGGTATCAGGTCACCAGCCCTATCCCCACTGTTCTTTTCTCCAACCTAAACAGCCCCAGATCATCCAACTCTTTCTAGTTTTCCAGGCTTTTGACTATTGGGGTTTGCTTGTTGTCACCTCTCCCCAAAAAATCAAAAAACAATGTCTAGTGCTGAGCCACACTCTAAATGGTCTTCCAATAGCAGAGCATAGTGGGACTATTATTTCCTTGCTATCAAACCATATTTCTAATTAAAGACAGCTGAAGATGACTTTAATTCTCACAGCAGCTACGTCACATTGATATTCAGACAGAGCTCACAGTCAACAAGAATCCTTAGCCTTTCTCACACACAGAAAGTAAGATCTCCCCAAGCCTATAAATGCAGGCTATATGTTTCACTGAAATGAAGAACTTATTTATTTTAAAATTCATATTCTTATTTTCTCATTTCTAAATTTTCCTCTCTAGTGAGATCATCCAAACCTCACATCAAGATGTAGAAAAGGTAGGGTAAAAAATTGGAGCCCCAAAGCCTCCCTCCTGAGTGTCCTTTGAATATCAACATCAATGGCCTATGGGTCCTCCTAGCTTAACTATCACCCAGTTCCCATATCTTCATCTTTCCCACAAGGACGTCACCAGAGAGTCTGTCAAGCGTCTTCCTGAAATCCAGACACATTTTGTCTGTGGCATTTCCCCTCTCCACCAGTCTCCTCTTTCTATCAAAAAAGGAAATGAGGTTAGTTGGGCATATCTTGTTTTTAAGCAAATCCACATTTAGTGAATCCATATTTATATGTACCAATAGGCTCAATGGGATATTTATTTCAGAAAATATAAAGTTCCTCCAAGAAGCTGAATTTTGAATAGATTATAAAGAATCAGTATGTTAGCTACATTTGTTTCACTTTTTAAAAGCCCTTGATAAAAATACATTTTCAGGACCATCAATATCATCATGGAACTCAGCATTAGTGAGAGTGCAAACACCACTTAAAGACTACATTTCCAACTACAATTAAACTTTGACTACAACTGCCTTAACCAGGATTGGAACATTTTCTGCATCATACTGTCACCAAAGAGATAAATCTCACCAAAACAATTTGGTACCAGGGTTGAGTTCTGCATTTAGTACACATTAATTTCCACTTTCAAGAATTTTTAGAGTTGTCATTCTGGACAATGAAAGTTGAGCTGACCCTGAAAAATCTCTGTATCAGAGACAAAGATTCCATTGTATAAGCATGCCATACATAACTAAAACCAAAAAAAACTGGATGACGACATTTTAAAAAATATATTATTTATCAAAATAATATAACACTTGAGGGGCGCCTGGGTGGCTCAGTTGGTTAAGCGACTGCCTTCGGCTCAGGTCATGATCCTGGAGTCCCGGGATCGAGTCCCACATCGGGCTCCCTGCTCGGCAGGGAGTCTGCTTCTCCCTCTGACCCTCCTCCCTCTCATGCTCTCTGTCTCTCATTCTCTCTCGCAAATAAATAAAATCTTAAAAAAAAAAAAATAATAATTAAAAAAAATAATAATAATAATAATATAACACTTGGAATATGTCAAACATGTTCTGAGAGCTTTATAAACATTAATTCATTTAATCCCCATAACAACCCTTTGTGATGGTGACATATTTTCTTCATTTTAACAGAAGGGAAAACAAAGGCACAGAGAGGTTAAGTGACTCGCCCAATGACACACAGCTAGGAAGCGACATGGAGCATCCGTAAGCTACCAAACTCAAACAAACAAACAAAAAGTCACAGACATTCCATTACCTCTCTGGGCATTCCCAAAAATGTCCTAAATACTTTTATATTTCTCTTCACATCAATTGGCAATGTTATATTCATCTCATAAAAGAATAGGATAAAAAGGTAGAGAATAAAAAAAATTAAGCAATGTTCAGGGCTGTGCATGGCTGGTTTTAGTTTAAAATTCTTAGATCATGGGGCGCCTGGGTGGCTCAGTCGGTTAAGCATCTGCCTTCGGCTCAGGTCATGATCCTGGAGTCCCAGGATCAAGCCCTCTGCCCCTCACCCTGCCCCTCACTCCACTCCTGTTTTCTCTCTCTCTCTCTCTCCCTCACTCTCTCTGTCTCTCTGTCAAATAAATAAATATTTTTTTAAAAAATTCTTGGATCATTTAGTTTCAATTCACTGACTTTATTTCAACCCCTGACCTTGTGGGAGCCCCAACATCTGCTACACCACCTGATCCTTGGTAGGTACTAAATAAATCTTTATTGAATTCAATTGATTTCTGTTTGAGACATTTTCAAGCCGCCACATGTAAAGGTAGTAATAACAGCCCCAAAATCAATCCCAAAATGCTTCTCAAGTCCTATTAGCTTACCCACTTGCTTACGAAAGATTTACAGCCATATTTCGATAAGCAGGATTTAGAATATTTGGCCCCACAAATTAGGTTATGCATTAAAAAATTAAAAGAACTACCAGACATAAACCCCAATAGAATATCTTAGTGTGGTTATAGTTTACACAAATTTGAAATAGTGTAATACTAAAAAAAAAAAAAATTTAATAAAATCTCTTCATGCTCAAAATGTGAAGTAATGTAAACCCTCCAAATTTAAGTTCTTTTCAAGATAACATAATTTCAAAGCTGGCAGGCCAAATGAATTATAAAACTGAATTGAAGCTTATTGCCTAAATTATTCAAGTTTTGAATTATGCAAAGTTTTCAGGACCACAACTTTTTCATAAAATGCCACCAGCCTCTACACATCACCAAGGGACAGCACAAATGAAGCACTACTTCACAGCTTGATGGCTGCAGTCTTGGAGGCCAAACAGACTCAGAAGCCTCCAGCCACAAAGCTGTCCTCCACTTCTCAAAAATCTATGGGGCACACCAGAGAACAATGCTGGCACCCATGATGCATGATGAAAATCAAGCTGAAGAGCCCCGGGACCGATGTGCACCTCCATGTCCCAATGTCCGTGGTGGTGGCCTTCAGATGGCAGGTTCCTGGGAGCTCAGAGGACCAGCCGGACGCAGAGGTCCACCAAAATCTCCAGCCTCTACAGAATCAGAAGCTCTCATTGTCCGAGAGTGAGAAATACTGACAGATCAAGAAATCACCCAATGAGCCGTGTGCCAAGCCTGCTGTGCACCAGAGCGATGGCTGGAGATGCTCCTGACCAGCCCCACACTGCCAGGCATACACTCCCACTCAGAGCTACAGAGGGAGTGGGGAGAACAGTCTACCATGTCTCCCCCTTCATCATATGCTTACTGGAATCATCTCTGGTCCTTATTCCATGCAGTCATTAGAAAGCAAGAACAGGGAAAAAAAAAAAAAAAAAAAAAAAACCTAAGAAAAGAAAGGTCCTGGGGTAAAGATTAGGGGTGACAATGAAACTAATAGGGCTGGAAGTCTTTTACTAGCATGTATGAATCTGAAATAACACATTGCTTCTTTTCTTCAGTTTTATCCTTCCAGTGGCCTTCCTAATTAGGAAAAAACTAAAGCCAGTCACTTTTGGTGCCTGTATCAACCTTGTAAGACATACTAAATTCTCCCTGTAATGCATAACTGTCAGCCTTCCTCACTCATCTGGAGTGATTTTTCCAATTAACCATGACAGGCATTTCACTCAAGCCCCCTATTCTAACTCAGAGGCCCAGTCCTGAAGAATGAGACTTCAGGCGGCTGCTGACACTTCTTTTGTCATGCAAGCTGCTCTAGACAAACAATATTGACTACAAATTTGTCAGGACTTTCTATGACCATCAATCATTCCTGCCCTTTTGCCTTCTTGTATGCCCCTGAATTTCCTCTTCACTCCCACCCTTGAAACAAAGCAAAATAAAGCAAAAAAATTAAAATCCTCAAAGTTGGAGTCAGTACATGTCCTGGAATATCTGGAATTTGAAGATTCATTCGCTATGACTAAATGCACCCTTTACTAGGGAAATTAAAAACTATAAAATGATATACTGGCTCAGAAATGAACACTGTAGTTTCACGTCAGAATGCTTAGGGTCTTGTTTTTTCACTTTTATACAAGATCTCAGAAAGTACAAGGCAAGCAAAGGTTTAATCCACACATCCCAAAGCCGAACATCTTCACTGATGAGAATTATGAATTATAAAAATCCTAGGTGTAGGAAAATAGGGATCTGTGGAAAACTAGAGTGTGCATCTCCACTTAGTTTAAAAAAAACAAAAACAAAAACACAAAAAAACTGAAACACTGTACTAACCAAAGTTACAAGGTACTAACCAAAGTGCCTCTGAAGCCCAAAATCATAGATGGGCTGCCAGTTCGCAACCCCTGGTTTCGTACACACACACACACACACACACACACACACACACACACACACACACACACACACACACACCTAGTACTATAACTCCTCTTTTCTCCCCTAGAGACATGTGTATATTTTTTTTTTTCAGACAAAGACAGAGTAAAGGAGAAAAAGCAGGAAAAAAATATAGACTCTTAGCTTGTATTTTGCTCATACAGGCAGGATTCAGAGGCCTCAGCTTCTGCTAAAAAAAAAACAAACCCCCCCAAAGAACAACAAAAAACCCCAACCTCCTGTACCCCTATTCCTTATTAATAGTCAGAATTCTGACAGTAGCAAAAACTTTGAACTCTGCCCCCATCTCTACTCTGTGAGCACTGAAGCAATTCTCACGTCCAGAACCACAACTCTCCCTAGTTCATCCGTAAGCAGCCAGGGGTGTGGTTACTCCTGCTCAGCAAAGGTGATGACCATTTCTAAGAGCTCCTCTGCAGAGCTCAAATTGGGACAAGGGCCCCCACCATGGTGGGTTCTCGGAGGGCTGGTCTGTGTCTACTGACAAATGGCTGATACTAGCACCAGAACTTCCAAAGTTACAACGTCTTTCTTTTGATTCTTTTTTTTTTTTAGATTTTTATTTATTTATTTGACAGAGAGATAGAGAGAGCACAAGTAGGCAGAGAGGCAGGCAGAGGGAGAGGGAGAAGCAGGCTCTCTGCTAAGCAGGGAGCGCAATGTGTGGCTCGATCCCAGGACCCCGGAACCATGACCCAAGCCGAAGGCAGCCGCCCAACCGACTGAGCCACCCAGGCGCCCCTCTTTTGATTCTTTTTTTTTTTTAAGATTTTATTTATTTGACAGAGAGACACAGCAAGAGAGGGAACACAAGCAGGGGGATGGGAGAGGGAGAAGCAGGCTTCCCGTGGAGCAGGGAGCCCGATGCGGGGCTTGATCCCAGGACCCTGGGATCATGACCTGAGCCGAAGGCAGACACTTAACGACTGAGCCACCCAGGTGCCCCAGCCCCTCTTTTGATTCTTGAATGAAAAGGAATATGGGGGGTTTTTGGAGGGGGTCTTTTTTTTTTTTATTAAAGTTTAACACTTTCTTCTCTCTGCAAGGTTTTCTCAGCCAACATGCTGGTTATCTGTCAGCTCAGATGACAGATGCACAGGAATGAGACACAGGCATCCTGTTCCATACTGCTCCCCTCCTGCACCTCTGCCACTTGTAGGCACAACTGTTTTCAGATGGTGAAATATCAGCTGCTTCTTCAGCATGTTTGGGGGTATATACACAATTACAATGCTGTTTGCAGGCTTGTGTCATAATAAAAGTTAAAATCAAAATGTTTAAATATAAAGCAGAAATTTCAAAGCACATCTAGTTAACATGGAAGCTAATTTCACCTTTTTTTTTTTTCCTTATTTATGAAAACCACTCGTCCCAAACTGATGTAGATTCAAAGCAGGGGGTAAGGGTGGGGGAATGGATTTCAGGATTTGGCCATTTGGGAGCTGGTGCCTGAACCACAAGGAAAAAGGATACGGCCTGAAGCCAGTGGTAGAATCGTCATAACAGACAATACAACCAATTTGTTTAATGGGGAAGAAGTTAGGCAACCCACTAAAACCACAGGTCTTTGGGGCGCCTGGGTGGCTCAGTCAGTTAAGCATCTGCCTTCAGCTCAGTTCATGATCCCGGGGTCCTCAGGTCAGGTCATGATCCCGGGGTCCTGGGATCGAGCCCCAGGGATGGATTCCCCACATGGGGCTCCCTGCACAGCCGGGAGTCTGCTTCTCTCTCTCCCTCTGTAGCCCCCCCTGCTTGTGCGCTCTTTCTCTCTCTGACAAATAAATAAATAATCTTAAAAAAAAAAAAAACCTACAGGTCTAATCTACATTTTTAAAACTTAAGACCATGTCTAGAAACGCTGCCTAACTCTTCTGTACTCTGTTCTTTCAACTCTGAGGGGCCCAGGAGACTCCATCTCTGCCGCTCCTCTACTTCAGATAGAGGCAATGGTGCCCAAACCTGCACAACTATCAGAATAACATGGAAAGAAAGACTTTTTTTTAAAAAAATGAAGATTCCCTGACCTCACCCCAGGTCTCACCCTTGGCCTACTGAATCAGAAATCTGTAGCAGGAGAAAGTTTTACCACGTTTTCCACATGAATCAAATGATCAACCATACTTATGAATCACTGGCCAAAGATAGGGCACATGAGTCAATTCTCCTATTCCTTTGTCCAGAGCAGATATTAATAACCCTTCCCACTGAGCCCAGCTGAAGACTCAGAATCCTTCTCCAGGTGGAGCTCCAGGCAGCCACCACCAGTCGGTGAGAATTGGCTCACAAACTGACACCTGTGTGCTATCCCCCAGTGAGAATCAAGCAGCCCACCCACATTTTGTGCTCAGTTGCACCTTTAGCCCAGCTTCTAGAAAATAGCTCGTTAGATATGCTTTTAGGTTTACAAAATCTTTTTCAAATACCTGATTTCCTTTGGGCCTCCCAAAAACCATGTGAGGTGAGATGGGCACGTACTACTACAGATTTAAGAGGTGAGGAAACTGGATGTCACGAAGCTTTGTCCTGCCCAGGAAAAGAGCTGATGAAGAGGAAAGACCAAAAAAAAAAAAAAAAAAAACCTAATCCTGATCTCCTGCCTCCCAAACCAGCATTCTTCCTTCTAAATAGAGCTGGGCATGGAGTGTTAAGGGCAACATTACCTGAGCCTGGCCAGAAACAGAGAACAGTGCAGGAAAGGACACATAGGCTGGAAAGATTTCGTCAGTTGACCAAGCTCACGAAGCTGCAGAGCCACAACTCTAACCAGGTCTGTCTGACTCTAAGTTCTGTGCTCTTTCTGCTTAGAGTGCAGGGTGTCCCACACCGGCACATACTATGGGGAGGCCTCCTGTCCCCCAACCCCTCTCATTCCTGCTCCTCCTGCCATCCATCCGCTCTATTTCCCTCCTTATACTCATATCACGCTCTCGGCCACACATACCCCTCTACGGCCCGCCCCTCTTCTTGCCCCTGCAACCCCCTTCCAGATGCAGAAGGAAACCGTCCGTCTGGCTGACTCAGAAGAGCCTCAGCCAACTGACCTAAGATAAGACAAGCAAGCACCTTGGCAGTAAGAGGCAAATATAAAATTGCAAACAGCTTTTGAAGTTGCAGCTCCATAAACTTCTAAGCCAAAGAAGAGGGCTTTGCATCCTCTCCCTCATCTAAATCAACACTCCAAAGGACTGAAATGAGTCCAGCCAGCATTCGGATGTGATCTCAAAAGCCTGCCTGCCACACACGTGCATTTCCAGCCTGACGCCTGAGCAAAACTCACATGCGGCTTGTCACCACTTGCTACAAGGGACATGTTTCTGTGGAAATCAAAGGGAAGGGATGTGATTTGCTGCCCTTTAATGTGCTCAAAATGCCATACCGGCGTGACTGGGGCCTTATCTTTTTAAGAAACTAAGCACTGTCAAGTTTAGGAGAAGGTTGCTGAGGGTTTCAGAACACAGGTGCTGCTCAGAATCCCACCTACAAGTCTGTAATCTCGGTCTAATTACTTAAAACTGTAGCCCCCCCATTATCTCTGGGGGACACAGGCTGTCCAAGACCCCCCTGGACACCTGAAACAGCAGATAGTACGGAACCCTATATATACTGTTTTTTTCCTCTACGTACATACCTATGACAAAGTTGAATTTATAAATTAGGCACAGTAAGAGATTAACAACAATAAATAATAAAATGGGACAGTTGTAAAAATTAGTGTAATAAAAGTGATGTGAACGTTGTCTCTCTCTTTTTCTCAAAATATCTCATTATTCTGTACTTACCTTACTGCTTGGGCCGATGTGAGATGATAAAATGCCGAGGGATGAGATGACGGACGTGAGACGAATGACGTAGGCAACATAAGGTAGAGTTAGGTTACGATTGACCTTCCGATGATTCGTCAGAAGGAGAATCGGCAGCTTCGAGACCGCGGCTGACGGCGGCTGGGCACCGAAACTGCGGAAAACAAAACTGCCGATGGGGAGACTACGTTATCTCTCAACTCAATTTTTCCATCTGTAAAATGGAAATTTAACAAGAGTACTTTCATCATAAGGTTGTCGTAAGTATTAAATTACTTAACCCATGTAAAGAATTTAGTACAGTGGCTGGTACGGAGTATTAACTACCACTGTGTTTTTTTGTTTTTGGTTTTTGTTCTTTAAGGAGATAGAAGTTTATGGAATACACAGTGAGGGAGCAGAGTGGGCAGGACAGAAGAGGCCGTCTGCCTCTCACTGTTCGTTTTTAAACAAAAGGAGAAGATTCAGGATATATATCACATAACCTCTGGACTTTAGATGGCAGCTCAACAAGTCCCTCTAGTATTTTAGGGTCACAATAAATAGGTTTAGATGGTCAAGCATAAAACTCTAATGTTTATGTTACTACTTCCAATGAAATGATTACATTGCAAAAATTAATAAAAATTAATAACACTTATTTTAGAATTAAGTCAGCTTAAAATAACAGTGCTGAGATTATGCATGAATTTTTAGCTTCTTTATAGTATGTATTTCTATGCTTTCCAAATTTTCTACGAAAAGCATGTATTATTTTATGGTCCGAAAAATGCATATGTAATAAGCAAAATATGTCTTAAAATATATAAACACATGTATGTACAGGAAACAGCAATTAAAGAATAAATAAGTATCCTATGACTGCATCACGGCTTCCCTTACGGGCCCAACTGGACATTTCTTTTGGAAATTTTTAGAGGTCTAAATCTCCACATCCAAATGGAAATGGGCCCCAGACATTGCCCCGATAATTCTGGCAGTACTTTCAGCCCAGAGAAAGGCAAAACAAAGAATCTGTTGTAATTGGAGGCCACCACTTGAGCTAGTTTCATTTGTGTATGAATAAGGCCTCAGTCACACAACTGTTGCACAAAGATACACAGACAGACAGACAGACACACATACACACACATACCCCTTCACACACACAGACCAAACACTGTTTCATTTCTACTGCTTTGTTCCTATGGAGTACTAGACAGATACTGGCAGACTCTATTTCACTTTTGTCTGGGTGCATTCTGGGAATTTTAACACCCCCCTTCACCCTGCCACTTTCAATAGTAGAAATGTCCCCAGTTGGGGCACTTTTTCAATGAGGAAAATATTCTCATAAGTCAAAAAAATGCTAGTGTCCTACAAGCATGCAGAGCAAAGTTTAAAAACTGATGTAAAAAAAACCAGAACCCATTTGAAATACTCATATAAGAAAGATCAAGATGTGTAGTGAATTTAATCTGTTTTTTGGATCTATTAGCAGAGGGACCAGCTGGGTCATTTGGCCCAGGACAAAAGCCCAGGGGACCTCAAATGTTGGCTGCTGTTTGGTGGTAAATTGAGGCCCTCTCAGAGGCTGAGAAGGGTCTGAGCCAATTCCAAATTTGGAAATTTAATGTATTTTTAAAAATGAATAAATGCCAAAACACTGTTACCAAAATTAGGGTATGTTTCCTATATTTACATTTAGGAAACATATGCTTTTGACCCAAGAATAATTTTAATAACCATATGTACACCTTCTTTTGGAGAAAGCTTCAGAAGTCAAATTTTGAGGCCCATCGTTAACAAGAGGCTAACCCTCAAAGGCCCCCAATTCCCAACCCTGTGACAGAGCTGAGCAAATCTGAGCAAAGAACAGGGTGAGGGCCGTCCTTCAAATGTTGATCTGAACTCAATGCCATTACTCTGGGTCCTGGCTACATCAGAAGTGTGGGAAACTGAGAGCCAGGATGAGACACCTCAAATCAAGGGCTGACCAGTCCTCATTTGGCCTTTCAGCCCCTCTTTCTAAAACTTGGACTGACATGACATTCAATACAAGAAAACCTATTCTAAACTAACTTTCTCCGCTCTTCATTTATCAAGCTCCCAATGGCCTCCTTCTCTTCTCCCACCTCCGTCTAGATTTTGTAATTTCCATACACAACAGATTTGTTCTAAGGCCCCAGCATCTAAAGGCATCAAAGAGGGGAATTACTTCCTCCAAGATGATACTGAGTGGTCTTAACACCTGCATCTCTAAAGTAGCCCTGGGTAAGAAAAAGGACCATAGCAACCTATGTAAATGTATGTCCACAGGATGCAGATATAAATACACACTCTGAGCTTTCTTGGGCATCCATGTGATGACTACCTGACATGAGGTTCCCTGAAGCACAAATGCAGAATGACAAAGAAGAGGCCTCTGGGGTTTCTAAGTTGTGCTAATAATGAAAGTAAGACAGGGAGGATGATGCATGGGCCTTCTGCGAATGGTCTCATGACAAATTCATCCCTTCCTCTGTTCAGGGACATAAAAATATTAACTTGGCAACTGTTCATCTCAGGTTCCCACATTTTCCATAATCTGGTCTCACAACACCTGGTGCATAGTACATGTGATAAATGTTAACTGACCTACAACAGTACTTTGAAAACAAGTTTAAGCTTAGACTCAGAACTCCTTTTTTTTTTTTTTTTGAGAGAGAGAGTGAGGGGAGGGCAGGGAGGGGGGCAGTTGGGCAGAGGGAGAGAGAGAATCTTAAGCAAGCTCCACACCCAGGGCGGAGCCTGATGCCAGGCTCAATCTCATGACCCTGAGCCAAAATTAAGAGTCAGACACTTAACCAACTGAGCCACCCAGGCGCCCCCAGAAATCCTTTTTAATTCTTGGTTGGTGAGTTAATTCTTGGTTGGTCTTCATATATATTCAGTTGTTTAATAGGTTGGTCTATATGATATCAGAACATACAAATTATATTTATCCACTGCTCACCTCTCCCCTCACCCATGGGTGCGCACACACACACACAATCTTCCCACTTGTAAAAACACTGTTTCCTGTTGTTTCACTTTGTGGTTTGGAGATTTGAAAATAATATTTTTTCCAGGAAGAGTATCACAGGAAAGAAAATAGAAAATGATGGATCTATTTAATTTTAAAAAGAACAAAAGTGATTCTCCAAGGGAAAAGGAGGGTCTGGAATTAATAGAAGTCCATGCCCACCTAAAAGCAAAAAGCCAAATGGACTACTTCATTATAAATATATGGGTTTTTACCAAAAAAAAAAAAAAAAACACACACACACACAAAGAAGAGATGAAATTTGCTCTCACATGAAGAGAAGTGAGTACAAATGCTTTTTGGGTCAGAAATAAAACAAGTCCACACCATACTGCAGGAAACGATCTTCAGCAGGAGAGACGGCCTACTGAGAATACTGGCCCCAGGGGCGTGGTGAGTATCCACCTCACCTCCTTGCTCAAAAGACAGGGTCTATTCTCTCCCTTTCTGTGCATACACACTTCCAAATCTCAGACACTCACCTAATTGTCTGTTTTGTAAGCAAGTTTCCAAAAGAAGGATAGGTTGCTGAGAGATGGCCACATTCCTTGAAAAATTGCAGAAGTGAAGAACATATGCACTTTAGAACATTCCCTTCAGTAAGGAATTGTCTGTGTTCCAGCAGGACTGACCCAAGATTTGCAGGGTATCTATTGTGAAAGCATGGGCAGCCCCACCAGTCACTGGTCTCCCTCAAAATAGATGAAAGGTCACTCCTGCACAATGAGTTACACCAGCAGGACTTGGCCAGAGTGCTTTTCATGCTCTCTACCCTATCACGCTGTGATCAGAGCCTTTTAAAGCAGCTGGGAGCAATTTAAAAATTAATCAAAGGCATCAAGGTGAGTTATCAGACTAGGGTTCTCTGATAGAAATAATAATCATAGCAACAACAACAATAACAGATGGTTGCTTTCAAATAAGCTGAGAAAAGGAACTTTACCTTTTTGAAAATTCTTTTTCCTTGGTCCCAAAGCACTTTGTACTTCCCTGTTCTTTTTTTATTTTTTTTAAAGATTTTACTTATTTATTTGAGAGAGACAGAGATAGCGAAAGAGAACGTGAGCTGGGAGGAGAGGGAGAAGCAGACTCCCTGCTGAGCAGAGAGCCCAATGCAGGGCTCAATCCCAGGACCCTGAGATCATGACCTGAGCTGAAGGCAGACTCTTAACCAACTGAGTCACCCAGAAGCCCCTGTACTTCCCTCTTGATCACGCATTTTCTACCTGCCTTTACACATCTGTCTCTCCTACTGGTTGATGGACTTCATAAGAACCCAGCCTCATTCTTATTCATCTTTATATTCATAGAGCCTTCAGGGTAGGTAGAAAGTAAAAGACTCTCAATAAATGTTTGATAGATGGATAAATGTATGAGAAATTAATGTACACCAGAGTGCATCAGGAAACAGCATTCAAAATTCTTGAAATAAAAATGAGAGAGCACCAAAGTAAAATTTCCTGCAGCACATCAGCCAAACATTGAGAAAGGACTTCATTATTCCCCAGATTTCATCAGTGATTCATTCCAAATAATTACAGGATTATTTAAAAGAATGTTGAAATGCACACCTTTCATCACCAACACTATCAAAAATGTCAGTCATGTCCAAAATAGCTACAGTCTATGTAACCAGGAAGAGTCCCACTAAGGACTCGGGAGGTGATATTGTCAGTGTCCCTGGAAAGTCTGGAAGTCATCCTCTCAGACAGGAGGGCTTAAGGAAATGGAGGGCAGTTTGCTCTCTTGACCCCAGGGTTAGCACTCTCCTAGGGGCAGGAAGTTGGAAGAGGACCCAGGGTCAGACTTCTGCAGTGGTGTGAAGTAAATGAAATTTGTCTTCACCTCTTCAGTGTCTCCCTGCTGACTCCGATCTGTCCTTAATAAGCACTCTGGGAAATTCCAATGTAAGAGTAAGTCATACGAAGGCATAAATAACTTATATTGATTGTATAAATAAGTCCCTCGTGGGCATTTGCCTTTGTAATAGGAAGCAGTGTCATTACCCCAAGAAATAATGGTGAAATTGTGAAATTCCTACCATCAATACAGCAAGGGGTGAACATGAGGGATGACGGTCAGTGCCAGCTTGGAGTTCAGGTGATAGCTACCCACTGAAGTAGCTAAATACATTTTTTAATCTTCAGAAATATAAAATTCAGGCATTGGATCTCCTGTGACTAATCCTGTTGGAAAAATAAAACACCTATACCTCTTCCAGTGATTGATAACCAAAAGGTTATCAGGCTTCAGACACTGATCAGTGATTCTCTGGAGACCCCAAGTGGTCAGAAGAGGTACTCCTTGTTGTAATGACCAGAAGGATGTCAGTAAGGCAAAATTAAGACCTATAACTTGGTGATCTCTATTAGGGAAACACTGGAAACCTTCAATAATGGGCAGTTTGAGTCATTCATTTACTTTTATATCTACTTTTGTTTCTCTTGCCTTTTTCTTCTTTTTCTATGTTATAATCCCATTTGCCCTAAATGCCTCAGAGGGTGCTTGTCCTTGCTGGGCCTTTGCCCATTTTCATTGCTTTGCCTGGGTTGTCCACACATCAGAAACCACGTTGCCCTGGGGATCCAATCAAGACTACATTTCTCCCATGCATTCCACGGGCTCCTACATCTTCTTTCACCCTGATATTCATTTGGTTTTCTGTTACATGATTCTCATACCAGCATAGACTTTCAGATAAGTACAAGAATGTGCTATTGCTGCCTTAGATCTCCACCCTACTCTTCCAGGAGTATTTCTTCAGGTGCATGAAATGGACTATCCCAGAAGATTACATTTTAAGGGCTGGGTTCAAATTACTGCTAGTTTGTCAGTTCATTGTTGAGCTCAGGAAATAGAGACAGGCTATATATATACATATATATGAGGAAGAGTCAGAAAGGATAGACTAAATGATGCCAAACTCTACAGGAAACTCAAAGATGACCCTTCCCAACAAATAAAAAATCATTTCCACAGATTTGTGGTAAAAGCAACATACATATCTATTTTAACCGGAACCTTTATTATGTACACATTTTAGTTGGCAATTTGGTTTTCCTCTCCCAAATTTTCTTAGGCAACTACTAAAATTACATAGATATATATCATATATTAAGTATATATATTCACCAACCTGTACTAGGTCATTTCTTTGGCATTAGATTGTAATTCCTCCTGGTTTGGACTAATCATACCTCAGTAATAGAAAGAGGTAAATCACATCAATAGGAATAGGTGTGGGCTGTGGGCACATCATCTATAAATCTTATCTGAGCTCCCACTTTACTTTGAAGTTCTAGTCCGAGATCACAAACAGGTTTCTCTAATTCATCTTTAAAAATCCCCACTTCAGATGAAGCCCTTTCTCTTTAATTCTGAGTGGCCTGGATGTGAGACTGAGAGTCAGTCAGGCCCATGACAGAAGCAGCCAGCCCAGAAGGAACTATTTAACATGGACCCACATTTGAACAGCTTCCTCTTATTCATAGAAATATAGGATTTCCCAAAAGACCTATCAAGTTAATGTATGGTCCATAAAATAAACATATACATAGTTATAAAAGGCTAGTTAAGGGAGAGTTGTGTCCTAGAAGTGAATGGTGTCAGAGAACTTTTTAATCAAAGGATCAAGGAGAGGAAAAAAAGCAGCATACAGCCTTTTCCTTTGGTTTGCTTCCTTAGTTCAATCCATCTTGGAAATAGCAGAGACCACTGAACAATACTTGGCAATATCTTTATTGTGTTATCCAAATCCAGGTCCATGATCATAGTATAAAAGCAAGCTAGTTTCTCAACCAGTGCTATGGACTATATTTTGTTCATCCCTCAAGTTCATTCATTGAAGCCCTCCCTCACACACACACACCCACCACCCCCCACCAGAAGATGATGATATCTAAAGATGGAGCCCTGGAGAGATAATGAAGCTTAGCTGAGGTCATGAGGGTGGAGCCCTTGTGATGGGATTAGTGCCCTTATAAGAAAAGACACCAGAGAGCTTGCACTTTCTCTCCTCCATGTAAGGACACAGCAAGAAGATGACCATCTGTTAGTCAGGAGAGGGTTTTCACCAAAAATTGGCCATACTGGCACCCTAATCTCAGACTTTCAGTCTCCAGAACTGTGATAAAGTTAATCTCTGTTGTTTAAGGCAGCCATTCTATGATATTTTGTTATGGCAGCCCAAGCAGACTAGATTATATATATTTATATTTATATATTTTAGGTATTTATATATCTATATTTATTTTTTTATATTTATATATTATATAAACTTTATATTTAAATATATTTTTTTAATTTTGCAAGATAAGTCCTGACGTCTAGTGTTCTTATCTTTTGTCCAAAGAACCTATAGCCCATGCCCACCCAGCAGCCCCAAATGTCACACTTGAGGATTTCGAGAAGTCAGGGAAGACGAGACAAAGTCCTCATTTCCTAACAAGAGCTTCTGTGTCAAGCTCCTAATCTGATCCCGCAATCTGCTGAGCTCAGTTTTCTCTTCCTCCCCTAAGATCTAGGGTAAAACCAGGTGAAGCAGTCTGCTATGACTTTAGAAGGGAGAGGGTAGAGAGCTATCACATTATTTCATTACAAAAAACAGTCATTTGTTAATCCCTAAAATATTTATCAAGTGCCTAATATATGAAGGCTATCACATTGGTTTTCCAAAAATTTGAAGTTTTTTTTTCTATTTTCCAAAATTTTAAGAGCATGCTTAGGTGTAGAAAATATTTTTTTATTATTATTATTACCTGAAAAGCTGGCACAATAATTGCTCTTGGGGAAGAAACCATTTTTCTTCTGGTCAGTCTTTTGTGGTAGAAAGTGGACCCCAAAAGTACAAGCGTTATCAGGAACAAAAGCAATAAAGAGACAGCTAACCTGTTCTGCTTGTGCTCCACAGGAGAACATGAGAGATTTGGTGTTGCTCCAAAATGAAAGGAGAGAAGAGAAGAGATGAAGAGCCAAGCAAAGGACACGGTAGGAGGATGGGAAATGTGTAAGGCAAGGTAGCCAGTGAAGAATACACCTTGGTGAGCTTTTAAACACAATAATGGTAAAAAGTAAGAATTGGCTTAAAAACAGGAACTGAGTAGTCAGAAACACTCTGTATTTCAGCAGTGAATCCTTGAATAACTTCGCCCTACTTATCCATTGCACATCACAGTCTGGTCAGTGGCGTACCCTAGAGGCTCCTGTGAGTCACCTGCAGGGCTGTTCCCAGGGACCACTGCTTCTGACTTCCCAGAGCTTTTTCAGGCCCAGCAAACCCAGCCTGTGCCAATTGCTCAAGTCTTTATAAATGCATAAATGTAATTTGGTAAATTAGTAAATTTGGTAAATTCAGCAAATTGGTCATTTAACAATTGGCAGATTGGTTTTTGGCAAGTTGGGCCAATTGCCCTAGTACTAGGAGAAGGAAATCATTTCCAGGCCTTGGCAAATCTGCCCACCATGGCGTTCAATACAGCGCTTTGATGTTCACTCCCTCCATTCTCCTACTCTCCCCTAGTAAGTGTTAAAGTGTCCGAAATTCAAGAACCAGCCCTCATTCTCTGAGAGAAGGTCAACGGTTTAGACTTAGGCCTGGAGAGATCATCTCTGAGAAAAGCTCATATCTACAGGTGTCCTTCAAGCTGAAAGTTAAGAGAAAATAATTAGCTAGGTTTGCCCATAAAAAAAAAAAAATCCATAAATGATATATTGCTATCAACCTAGGTAAGAAGATTACATCAAAAGTAGGGCATAGACCAGTGGTTAGAATTTACAAAATTTTGAGATTAAAAGTGTGGCCCAGGACATGATTGCAAAGTGGATATGTACACAGGCCAAAGAAGGGTAGAAGCGGTGTGGTGTGCAATGAGGGCCAGACACTCAACTCCACCTCTCATCTCATGCACATAGTCTGGGGACAAACTACAGAAGAATCAAGCTCATGTATGTCTCCTTTTTTCCCTGTCATTCTCCCATTGCATCATTTAGGAATTCAGCCCCAGACTCCATGAAGGAGGAAGGGTTCAAACCCATTTTTGGTGAAGGCATCCTCTGCCCTTCAGAGAGACCATCCCTGTTCTGCCCTCAATGGGAGACCACAATGCTCCTGGGGTGGACGCTCTCCCCATGTGGTCTAGAGCTGAGCTCCAAAACAGATCCCAGATGTGGCCAGCCAAAACAGTCCCAGGCTTGGACTGCTCAGAGGAGAGCTGAGTCCTGCCAGGAAAAGCAGGGCAGAAGGCATGTTGGTTGTGGGGGGGAAGAGAGTGAGAGAGCATCTGCTCTTCTTTCCTCATTCAGTCCCCTTATAACCAACTTTCTCCTTCATCAACAGATAGAAAGAAAGCTAAACATATACAGAAGAGAGGCCTTATTGCAATGAGCAAGAAAACTCCAGCTGGGAACATTAAAATCACACAGACAAAAAAGCGCACGGAACACATGACACCCCCGTTGGCAGCCCCCAGCACTGGACCAGCCAATGCTCTGCCTCTTGAGAGCCAAAGACACATCTGCAGAAATACACATTTGCAGCAGCCATAGTAGAATCTGATGCTAGGGAAGAGGACAGGGGTAAATGTGTGTCTCCCCCATCCCTCCAGCCACAGGTCCCAAGGGCTTTCCCAGCACCAAGCCAAGGAGGAGGCTGTCAGCCTGTGTCCATCCAGGTGGGGGACAGTGGGATGACCAATGTACCCAACATCAAACCTGGGATCCTCCTGCTATGGGCCACCTGTGCAGTAGGAAGTTACCTTAAGCCTGGCTTCCAAATATAGAGTGGGGCTATGTGAACGAGGGCCCTGCAACTTTATTCTCAAGTTTTAAAAGTGGTATTATCATGAAGAAACAAAGACTCTCTTGGGCCCTCTTACTAGATTTGGGAAGGGGATAGATTCATACAACTGAACAAATATGGAACTTAGAGCAAAGGCCAGAAGACTAGCTCATTACTAGTTCTCTCCAGCAATCCTTAGAGAGACACAAGCTATTATTAATAACACTCCTTCACTTGCTTGAGAGTACGGCCAGCACACAGGCTGCAGAATCAAATGTTCAGCATGTAGCTATGATAGATACCCCCAGCATCATCTGCAGCTGCATGAGCACTTTTCAGAAACCACCCAATTCTATATCCCAAACAACCAAGGTTGAATCCTCAGGGAGATGCTGAATCAACCTGTGGCCATTTGTGTTTGATGAGTTGCTCTGATTTTGAAAGGAGGTCTGACATTCCTGACACTGAACAGGTTGGGGTGAGCCTAACAATGGTTAGCAGAAAAAGTCCCACAGTCCTGTGGGGACCTTCCAGAAACAGCTTGCTTGACTGTCTCCCCAGTCCTCAGCTCAATTCACCTCTTGAGCTTAGGTGAGAACAAGGCAAGGAAAGAGAAGGGGTTCATATTTCAATTTCCAGCCCCTGAGCTACAAAGGCCCTCAGGCACATGTCTTCTTCTTGGAGTTCACAAAGTGTAGCAGCCCCAGATGGGCATGAATCAGCCCTCTGTCATCCCTGGCTGGGCTCTGATGTGGTGTGCAGTGAAGGTTCACACTGTCACCCTTGCTGTGCAGACAAGCCCTGCACAGGGTGCTCCTGTCCTGGTGGGACACTCAGTTTCAATTGTTTCAAATCAAGTCACAAAAGCTGAATGCAGCCTCTTCCCCAGGAAATAAGAGTGAGTTTGAGAGGGAATCTGGCTCTCTGTGGGGGCCTTATCTCTCTGCACTGGAAGAAACTTGTAAATGTTAGAAGACTTTTCTCAGGGATTCCTTCTTTGACCATCATAGACCCAAACATCCTTGCTATTCATCTGAGGATCACCTGGGTTCCTGTCCCCAAGCACTAAGGACACTCCTGGGAGGGAGTTTGTCAGGGGAAGGAGAGTAATTGTGGGATTCAGTTTTGGAATGCCCTCAGCTCTTCACTAAGCACCCTCTCACAGAACTTTAAGACCAAAACCATAGAAAGGACACACAGCCAGCTTGTGGCTAACCCATCTATTGTTCCCCACCGTGGCTGGGCGGGCAGTAGAAAGGGCAGGAGAGTGGGGGGATTGAGATGGAAAAGAGTTCATCTTGAACCACCCTTCTCCTCTTGGCCAAACAATGTCAAATGGGGGACAAAACTGAGATAAGTGCCTATGACACCAAGACGTATCTGTTGATCACCTCCAATGTCCCTCACTGAGTCAAGCACTCTGAGGAAGACGAGAGCACAAGGTATGGTCCTCAAAGGGATGCCATCCACCAGCAATCCAGCACAGGTGAGGCAGGATGGTGTAGGGGTGAGGGCACAGACGCCAGATCTAGTTGGCTTTGGTTTAAATCCAGATTCCAGCACTTAGCCAGAATTTAGGAAAGGTTTTTTAGGTTGCCATTTTCTCATTTGTAAAATAAAGATGGCAATGGGGGTCAACCTTATTAAGAACTACTGTGAGAACTCAATGAGCCTATATACATAAGGCACAAACTTATCCAAATGTCAGCTCTTCATGGGATAAGAAAAAAACATCAAATATAAAGCCAAAAAAAGATACTATGATGGACATGAAACAGTCTACAGGCCTAGATGAGTAAGAGGGGACACTTCTCCTATGTTCTTTAAATCAATTTAAGCACAACTCAATCCCCTTGTAAATGTAACACAGTCACTGTTGGACTCCCTCCCTCTCAGGGTTGAGCCTTCCATAGCTCAAGGACACCAGGAGGCCTTCTTCATGTGGCACCTGCCCCTCTGATGCTCTGGTTTCTGCTAAAGGGCCTCATGTCTTGGCCCACGTGATTCCCTCTGGGCCAGAAGCTCTGCCACCTCCTTGCCTCTCTCGGGGATCAGGAGCCTTTGCCAAGGTTGGAGACCATGTGATCAACACACCACGCAGCCACCTCTGAGGTCTTCCTGCTGGCCAAGGGCCTGCTCATATTTACCAGCCTCCCCCATCTCCCCTTTTGGGAGTCTCTCTTTTCCCTTTCTCCTTGTCCACAAAGGTGCCCCCACAACCCCGCTCCTTTCTCTCCATCCAGTATACTTCATGTGATTCCTGGACAAATGGCAGGCCGATTTCCCTCTACACAGTTTCTCCTTTCCTTCCAGAGGGAACGATTCCGAAGGGCCTATCAGCCAAGTATTTGAAAGGGGAGCTGGAACATGCAACAAGCAAAATACAAATTAATATGCCAAGGTAACATTCTGCTGCAATAACATATCAGGAAATAAATGTTCAATTGTGTCATGCTGATGACAGAGTCACCAGGATCTATACTTTTAAACACGATTGTATTCTATGTCATCGCACCTCCTGCTTGGGACAGGGTAATGCAGCAGCCTGGTCACCTCAGCAGATAATGTGGGTCAGGGTGGCTTCCCACAGGGGAATGACTCCTTAGCTGAGCTCTAACATAAGAAGGGGAAAAATCCTGGAGAAGGACAAGATGGAGGACATTTGAGACAGAAGCTAGAGGAAGGGCGAAGGCATGAAGGTCATAGTCATGGAAGGGGAGGGACAGAGAGACACAAGGGCAGCTGTGTATTTCTGGAACCCAAAGTACTAGGCAAAGGAGTCCCCACAGACAGGGGTAGATCTTCAAAAGACAGCATAGCCCATGCTGAGCAGCTCGACTATTAACATTTGGTCTGCCTTCTGAGACAAGGAATGAGGACCCCAGGTGCCATGGCAGGACTATGCAAAGCCTCAGGGTAAAGAAATACATGTAAGTCATTTAAAGCATTGCATTTATGATAAGACAAATGTAGATTTGTTAGTAAGAAGAATGTAAAATTTGATGAGTAAATTGTAAAGATAATATAGGAATTTTTTTTTACTTATAAAGAGGATATCCCTATGTTCCCTGGGGATTGCATTCATCCTCTTCAGTCCTTAAGTGTATTTCTGTAGCAAATTTTGAGAAGTTCTTTATCAGTAGCTTTAATTTTTGCTAAATCAGGATTCCCAGTTAAAAAGAAAAATGAAGTGCATTTTTCATAGTCACCCAGCCCCATCACACACACACACACACACACACACACAATTTCCAACAAAAGTTTTGCAGTCATTACTTACTCTCACTATGTGGGGATCACTGTTCTCTAGTCTATTTTATCCTAATCTATCCTATTTAACTTTCTTTTTTCTTTTTTAAGATTTTATTTATTCATTTGACAGAGAGAGAGAGAGAGAGCGTGCGCACAAGCAGGGGAAGGGGCAGGCAGAGGGAGAAGCAGGCTCCCCGCAGAGCCGGGGGCCCGATGTGGGACTCGATCCCAGGACCCTGGGATCATGACCTGAGCCGAAGGCAGTCGCTTAACCAACTGAGCCACCCAGGTGCCCCTACGTAACTTTCTTTAAAACTCTGATCACAAGTGACAAAACTGATTTCATAACCCATTGATGGGTTCCCACCCATAGTATAAACATTGCTGCCATAATTGAGGTACAGCCATTGAAGTGACATCAATAAAGAAGTAGCCTGGTTAGATTTGTGTTTTTAATAAATCATGCTCTGGGCTGTGTGGAGTTTGACTTTGAGGAAGATAAATGGAGGACGCAGATCAGACAGGTGGTTCTTCTGATTCTTAAGGTGGTCTGCAATGAGGGCACTGCATTAAAACAGAAATAATAGGGATAAAGAGGAGATAATCATCACAAGTATTTAGGAACTAGAATCAGGAGGATATAATACTGGATTAGACATGGATCTGAAAGAGTGGGGAAAGTCTAGAATGGCTCCCAAGTTTCTACCTCAGCCCTGGGTCTACCATTCACTGAGGCACACAGGTCTACATGGGCAACACCTTGGCTTACTTTGAATTTGAAGTTCTTGAACCACGTCTGCGTGGAGGGCCCAGAAGGCATCTGCATGTACAAGTCTGAAAAATGAGAACTATAGATTAATATTTTGGCACCATCAGCATATGGGTAGCATTTAAAACTTTGAGAGTGTGCGTGGGATGCCCCAGGGAGACTTCTATTTATGCCTGGCACACAGAAGATTGTTTCACTCTGTCTTTGTGTATGTGATTATATGTATACAGTATTTTACACACAGAATTAATTGCTGTCCTATTTTACCTCCCCCTCCCCCACTCACTGAAAACAAAATTAGCAAGACAACCCCTGACCTCACAGTGGAACTCAGAGTGGGAAGACACAAAGGTTGTCGTCTGGCCCATGAAACCAATGCACATCTCTTCTTTGGTACTTGGCTGTAGCCCCAGGACACTAGGTACACATCTGTCGGCTTCTTGCTACATTCACACATCCAATCCTGTGCTCAGCATAGCACCTGGCACCTAGTAGGCACTCAGGGGGAATAACAGATGAATGAGGCAAGTGATGCTGCCTCCACACTTAACCGTCACATGTATACATCTATTTCCTTTGAAGTCCAGAGTCACGCATGGCTGATAAAGGGGAGATCTTTTTATAATAGAAAAAAATGCTCAGAGTATGAATAATAATGTGATTGCTTGGAAATGTGGCCCATTTTTTTTGGCAAGATATGACAGAAATTAGTTTTGTATCTAAAAACGACAATATATAATGACAGAATAAAAGAATCTTCTACTAGGAGAATACAATTACCATACTCTTAACAAATGTAAGAGTCATGCTTGAATGAGTTAGATGAAATTTCCCTGCTGTGACTAAAACGCATTTCCTTATACAAATACATGATTTCACAAAGATGTCATGTTATATAATTTTAAAAACTATCAAAATAACTTATTCAAAAATATTTCATTTTAAGACTTTAAAAATATGTTAACTATGTTGTGAATAATAAACTGATGACATAAATAATTTCATTTTTAAAAGTATTATTTCCATTTTTCATTTAAAATAAACACATTAAAAACAGCAGATACCTGAGATCATTTTATACATTGTTGGACGTTAAGTTAAACAACGATGCAACTAACCTTGGTTCAAAATTGTTTCAGTTTGACATTTTAGACTTTTACATACATACAGAAGGAGGATAATCACATTTTTATTGATAGGATCATAAAAATTATCAGTTCTCAAGGCTGTTATAGTATCTAATTTATTTTAAAATACTTGCAAACAGAGCAATATATTTGTATGGGAACCTTAACTAACCTGAACTCCTCAAAGGGTGATTAGTTAGCATTTAAAAGACCCTAATCAGACATTCTCTGAGAAGCCTACTGCAAGCAGCTTTCGCTTTTCAAATCTGTACTAGAAGACAGAATTCATGTAAACATGTTAGATAATATTTTCATTGGTGAAATAACAGGTGTTCGAGATAGTGGTCAGATGGAAATTGTATGCAGGCATCTTAACCTTATGAAAAAGGATAAAAATTTGTTACATTCCCTCTCAATGTGAGACCCTAGGTCTGGTCCAGTCTTCCTCCACTTGATGAAGGACTTTTCTGCCTATTCAAACTAGAGGGCTTCTTCCCCCTTTCAGGAATACTGTTTTATCTGCCTTGATGTGAATATTTATGCAAAGTGTTGGGCCTGAGTGCCGTGAAGGACAAAGACGTCATCAAGCCAATTACATGACTGCTTACTAAAAAATGTTTGATTATAGTAGAATTACGTCTAAGACTTGCTTTCACTATTCCTAACACCTGGTAACTAGGGTGGGGAAAGGAGCTATCAGTTCCCACTTACTTTTAACTATTGGAAGTGACCTGTAATCACCAAAAGAAACTGACATTGTCATTGGCTAAATTGGTTTACATGAGTTTTCAAAACTATAGTAGAGAGAACAGTAGGGATAGCCAGAAAAAGACTGACTCTGTCCCTGTCCGAAATAACCTGAAGCTGAATAATTTCTGAAGTCTGACTATCTTCACAAAAAGTGACATATGAAATGAGTGGTATAGGTAGAACGCCTGAACTAGTCTACACCTCCCATTACAGAGGTGAGAACTTCAACCCACAGATAACAGACCAGAATCTCACAGGTAATAAGTGGACCCACACACTGCCTCAACACAAGGGCAAGCCAATCAGCAAAGAAGCCTCAGCCTCATTCTGTCCCAAGGGTTGGACATTTCCGACATTTCCTATACTCCCTGGGTGACTGGAGGGTAGTGGAAAGACTTCCACTCAAAAACAATGACCCATGGGCTGCCATTAGTTGGTGTATTTCCTGCTGTGGATTTGAGGTTTGAATGGAAGAAACCACTATACAAAATATAGAAAGACAGGCTGTTTGTTGAGATTAGGTTAACAGCTGAAATTTCATGGTCAGGAATTCAGCCTTTTGAATTTAGCATGACTCTCTCATGTACAAAGATACTAAATTTATTCAGCAAACGTGACTTGAGCATCGATTGTATGCACAGGTACTTTACTAAACACCAAGGACACAGAAATAAAAGAGACATAATCCCTGCCTCAAGTTGTCACCCATCCTGCGGAAATGGTATGATCTCAGGAGGAATTTCATAGGACTTAATTTAGCTCATGTTTTCCTGGATGCCCAGAAGGACCTGGGGCAATTTCTGAGCACAGGGAAAGAGTTAAAGGTAAATATCAAAAGCGAACAAGAAGGGGAAAGATACTAAAAGAGGTTCCTTCTGGTGGCAGCCTTTCTGGCATCACCACATTATCCTAAGACCAACTCTAACCATAAGTGAGGTAACTGAAATTATTAGCCAGGTGAAGGATGTAAGTCTATTGGTAAAATGCAGATTCATCCCTGGCGGCTTGGCTCTTGTCTTGGAACAATAGAAACATAATGCTTCTCTATGCATTCATGCTCTTTAATATGTTTACCCCAAATCCTTGCAGTGAAGAGAGGCTTCTTCCCTTCCATTTCCATTGACCAGATGAACTCAGAATCGTCTGGGGTTTGCATCGCACAATGTCTCCAATGAAGCAGAGGTAGATGAAAGTAGAATACATCCTGTACCTCCTGCCAAGTTAGAAAACAGGCCCAGATTGGGGCCAGATGTATAAATCATGCCAAATCATATTTTACCCTTCCAGAGCTCCACTCCTCTGAGACACTTAGAAACAGGAGCAGGTAGATGTTGACTGCTAAAAATCCTTTTCCCTGAGATATAAGCAAGGATTTTAGACTCAAGGAGAAAACCTGCATTTTCTGGTGCTGGGCATTAGATTTGCCCTTGGCAAAGCATTTAGGGTGGCTTGGAAAAAGTCGAAAGACTTGTTAGGCATCGAAACCTCAGAACAATGCTTTAATGATTTAAGTGTAAATGAATCTTCGACACATCTGGATTAAATTTCCCTTTCAAGGCACATGCTAAAACATGGAAGAAAAATGTTTCTGACAAGCCATATGTTCAGTTCACCAAATGAGTGCAAACTATGTGATAGATCATCTGTGAAGCCCAACTGTGTGCCATCCCACAGGACATGTGCTGCCCACAGGTGGTTGCATCTCAGGCTCTCACCCAAGAAATGAGAGTGGGAAAAATGGATGTCTATATGGAAAAGAATGAAACCGGACCCTTATCTTACACCATTCATGAATACACAAAAACCAACTCAAATGGATTAAAAATTTAAACATAATACCTAAAACTAAATACTACATATAGAAAGCCCTAAAGACTCCACCAAGAAACTACTAGAACTGATAAATGAATTCAGTAACGTGGCAGAATACAAAATCAATGTTCAGAAACCTGTTGCATTTCTATACACTAATATTGAAGCAAAAGAAAGAGAAATTAAGAAAACAATCCCATTTACAATTGCACCAAAAAATAAATAAACTAAATAAAATGTCTAGAAATAAACTTAACCAAGAGGTGAAAGAACTGTACTCTAAAAACTATAAAACACTGATGAAGGAAATTGAAGATGTCACAAAGAGATGGAAAGACATCCCATGCTCATGGATTGGAAGAAAAATATTGTTAAAATGTCTATACCACCCAAAGCAATCCACACATTCAATGCAATCCCTGTCAAAATACCAACAGCATTTTTCACAGAACTAGAACAAACAATTCTAAAATTTGTATGGAATGAACCACAAAAGACCTCTGATAGCCAAAGCCATATGAAAAAGAAAGGGGGAAAAAAAGCAAAAAAAAAAAAAAAGCTGGAGGCATCACAATTCCGGACTTCAAGTTACATTACAAAGCTGTAGTAATCAATACAGTGTGGTGCTGGCACAAAAACAGACACATAGATCAATAGAACAGAATAGAAAACCCAGAAATAAATCCACAATCACATGGTCAATTAATCTTCAACAAAAGAGGCAAGAATATGCAGTGGAAAAAAGACAGTCTCTTCAACAAATGGTATTGGGAAAACTGGACAGCTATAAACAAAAAAAAAAGAAAGAAAGAAAGAAAAGAAAGAAAAAGGAAGGAAGGAAGGAAGGAAGAAACTGGATCACTTTCTTACACCATACACAAAAATAAACTCAAAAGGGATTAAAAACCTAAATATGAAACCTGAAACCATAAAAATCCTAGAAGAGAGCACAGGCATTAATTTCTCTGACATCAACCATAATATCTTTCTAGATATGTCTCCTGAAGAAAGGGAGACAAAAGCAAAAATAAAATTGGGACTACATGAAAATAAATAGCTTCTGTACAGCAAAGGAAACAACCAACAAAACTAAAAGACAACTTACTACTAAAAGAATGGGAGAAGATATTTGCAAACAACATATCCAATAAAGGTTTAGTACCCAAAGTATATTAAAAAAAAACTGATACAACTCAAGACCAAAGAAACAAATAATCCAATTTAAAAATGGGCAGAAGACATGAACAGACAGTTCTCCAAAGAAGACATCCAGATGGCCAACAGACACATGAAAAGATGCTCAACATCATTCATCATCAGGGAAATACAAATCAAAACCACAATGAGAAATACAAATCAAAACATCACACCTGTCAGAATGGCTAAAATCAAAAAGACAAGAAGTAACAAGTGTTGGTGACGATATGGAGAAATAGGAACCCCCTTGTTCACTGCTGATGGGAATGCAAACTGGTGCAGCCACTGTGGAAGACAATATGGAGATACCTCAAAAAATTAAAAAATAGAACTACCCTACAATCCAGTAATCACACTACTGGGTATTTACCCAAAGAATAAAAAACACTAATTTGAAAGGATATATGCACCACTATGTTTATTGTAGCATATGTGCAATAGCTAAATTATGTCTACTGATAGATAAATGGATAAAGAAGATATATATATATATATATAGTGGTTTACAAATATTTTTTTCCATTACATAGGTTGGCAATATATAATGACAGAATAAAAGAGTCTTCTACTAGGAGAATACAATTACCGTACTCTTAACAAATATAAGAGTCTTTGTCTTTGTCTATACACACACACACACACACACACACACACACACACACACACAATGTAATATTATTCAGCCATAAAAAAGGATGAAATCTTGCCATCTGCAACAACATGGATGGATCTAGAGAGTATAATGCTAAGTAAAATAAATCAGAGAAAGACAAATATCATATGATTTCATTCAAATGAACAAAGGAAAAAAAAGAGATAAGCCAAAAAACAGATTTTTTTTTAAGATTTTATTTATTTATTTGACACAGAGAGAGAGATAGCCAGAGAGGGAACACAAGCAGGGGGAGTGGGAGAGGGAGAAGCAGACTCCCCACTGAGCAGGGAGCCCGATGTGGGGCTCAAACCCAGGACCCTGGGATCATGACCCAAGCCAAAGGCAGGCGCCTAATGACTGAGCCACCCAGGCACCCAAACAGATTCTTAACTATGGAGAACAAACTGATGGTTGCCAGAGGGGGGATGGGAGCAGGGATGGGGGAAACAGGTGAAGGGATTACAAGTACACTTATCTTAAAGAGCACTGAGTAATATATGGAATTGTTGAATCACTACATTGTACACCTGAAATAAAAAGAACACTGTATATTAATTACAATGGAATTAAAATTATAAAAATGGTTCAAAAGTCTAAACATAAGACCTAAAACCATAAAACTCCTAGAAAAAAGCACAGGGAAAATGCTGCTCGACATCAGTCTTGGTGATGATTTTTTGGATTTGAGGTGAAAAGCAAAAGCAACAAAAGCAAAAATAAACAAATGGAATTGCATCAAACTAAAAAGCTTCTGCACAGCAAAAAAAAAAAAAGAAAATCAACAAAATGAAAAGGCAGCCTATGCAATGGAAGAAAATATTTGTAAATCATATATCTGATAAGAGGTTAGATCCAAAATATATAAAGAACTCATACAATTCAACAGCAAAAACAAACAAAAAACAATAACAATAACAACAAATAACCAGATTAAAAAGCGGGCAAAAACCTAAGTAGATATTTTTCCAGAGAAGACATACAAATAGCCAACAAGTACGTGATAAGGTGCTCAACATCATTAATCATCAAGTAAGTACAAATCAAAATCATAATGAAATATCATCTCATACCTATTAGGGTGATTATTACCAAAAAATCAAACTATAACAAGTTTTGGTAAAGATGTGAGGAAAAGGGAACCCTTTTACACTGTTGACAGGAGTGTATACTGGTATAGCCTTCATGGAAAACAGTACTGAGGTTCCTCAAAAAATTAAAAATAGAACTACCATATAATCCAGCAATTCCACTTCTGGGTATGTATCTAAAGGAAATAAAATCACTATCTCAAAGATATCTGCACTCCCATGACATGGGAATTATTTACAATAGACAAGATATGGAAACAACCTAAGTGTCTATCAACAGAAGAATGGATAAAGAAAGTGTAATATACATACACACACAGAATGGAGTATTATTCAAACTTAAAAAAAGAAAGAAATACAACAACATGAATGAACTGGAGGACATTATGCTAAGTGAAATAAGCCATACAGAGAACGACAATTACTGCCTGGTACCACTTATAAGTGGAATCTAAAAAAGTGGCACAGAACTTTTTACGGAAGCAGAGAGAATGGTGGTTATCCCAGGCTGAGGGGTGGAGAAATGGGGAGATGTTGGTCAAAGGGTACAAAAGTTCAGTTATGAGATGAGTAAGTTTGGAGACCTACTGTACAGCATGATGACTATCGTTAATGGTAATGTACTGTATACTTGAAATTTGCTAAGAGAATAGATCTTAAGTATTTTCACCACACACACACACACACACACACACACGTAATCATTTCACAATGTATATGTATATCAAATTAACATGTTGTACTTTAAATATATGCTTTTTATTTGTCAATCATACCTGAATAAAGTTGAAAAAACAGTAGGGGTCTAATAGGGCAAAACATGAAATGAATAGGAAGCAAAGAACAACAAAACACACACACACACACACACACACACACACACACAAAACCCAAAAAACTATGGGCTATGAGCCACAGACTTGTGAATCCTCTTTTTGATTCGATCGATCCTAGCATGGTCTCCTTGGCAAGGGAAAACTCAACATTTTGAAAACTGATCAGTCTAGGTTCAGCCTGGGACAAAAGCTAAGACTGCCTTACTGAAAAAATACAGATACAGCCTAAGGGCGACTACAAAAGTTTAAAATCTATAACATGGTGACATCCTAATACATGCACACAAAAGTCTGCCAGAAATATCTGAGTCCAAAAGACCAAGAGAGAACAAAATTATTCTGGGAAAAAATAATTAAGTTTTAGGTTTGTATGAATCCCCAATAATCCACGGTAGATAAAGATAGTCAACTTTAGAAGAGAGAGACCAAGGTTTCTTTCGAAAGTAGCAATAAGGCTGACAGATTCCAAACCTGGCTGAGTGACTAAATCCATTAATCTAAGTCTGAATCTGAGTGAGGCTGGGAAATGTGGTGCCATGAGGTTTACAGACTATCGAGGAGAGAGAACAGCTGCAGATTTGTCCTCCAAAATTAATGTCCATTGCACTTTTCCAACCACCTATAAAAGCTGTGAAAATAAGAAAATGCAATAAGAAAAAAGTCAGCAATCATCACGTATTAAATGGGTTTACTGTCTCACCTTTGGATTCAGCCTTTTATTTTTACATCTTCTAGAAAAGGTAACTGTAACTATTACTAATCCCTAAGAGCCTGCCCTAAAAATTTCTATGCTAGTTTGTGTGCAAAAAAGGAAGGGAGAGAGAGAAGGAGGGAGGAAAAAAAAGGAAGACAGAAGGGAGGGAGGGAGGAGGAGTAACATGCCAAATTTGGAGCATTTGAGGAATTATAAGTGATTGGACTGGGTATACAGGGCTTTATCATTAGACTGTACTTGAAAGTCAGAAGATGGAAAATGTAGGAAAAAGCTGAGTAAAGACATAAAAGGCAACTAAGAATGGTTTATAATAGAATATGATCATTCTTATGGAATGAACTGGAAGGGGGTTTTAGATGGAAGAAAGGGTGAGGAAATCTCAGCTAATTAATATTGATATACTTTTTTAAATTTTACAGTTTCCCCACTAAATGTCAAAGAAATTTTAAACTGCCCACACTTTTCCCAAACTATTTTATTTCATGTTTCATCATTTGGTGAATTTAATCATTTCCACAAAGGAAACAGAAATGATGGCCAAATGAAAATATAAACTTCAAGAGCTTGGGAATCATCACTGAGGAGTCCTGCTTCTTCCCAGTAAGGCTGCTCAGCTGTGGGCTCTGGATAGAACGAGAATCTCTTCTGAACTTACGTAACCTTAAGTCAAAAGATGAAAAGTGGCTAATAGGAGAGAGTCAGGTTGAAAAGGACGAGCTCTCACTAATTACTCAGCCAAAGTTTTTGTAGGAAGTAGCAATAAAGGTTTCATGTATTTCACACTTTTCCCTAGAATAGGTTTTACCAAATTTTAGTAAAGACACATGGAAAGATTTCTTTCTGGGCATTAACTTAAATCTCATTTTCAACTCATATTTTTAGATATCGAGTCCTGTGGTTGGCATTACAGAAGTGTTTCTGGAGGGTGGCCATGTTGCTGATGATTTTTAATGGATGCCAAAGAAGAAAAAAACATTCCAACTTGGAAGGAATAATTTAGGCCAGAGAAGAAAGCACAAGGCAGTCTAAACACAAACCATCCATGTTAAACAAATGCAGCCATGCCGAAACAATAGTTTGTACTTCAGACCAAAAAAATATTGTGATACTCTTGTGGGTTACAGAGAATCATATAAGAAATATTATAGAAATGATCCTTTTTGGTACTGGGAAACATTAGACCATTTGCCTTAAATATTGTGCTGTGGTTAGAGGCCCATTCCTAGCCCCAAAGCCTTTTTTCCTTGCCAAACTAAAGCAGATAGATACATGAGCAGGAGGCAGTGGGGACCAGCCCTTGGACACTTAAGGATTAAGTAATGGCAATATCACACAAGGAAGTCCAAAGACCTGCGGTCTAGTTCAAAATCTCCTATTATTTGCTAAGTATGAACCATTAGTAGGTACCCATCTGAGCCTCTATTTCTCATTAATAAAAATGGGATAATTCTTGCTCTTTCAGTGTCTAGTACCATATCAACTGTAAGGTGATAGTAAATTTGGGGACTAATAATAAGCCCTTATAAATTGAACCTCTTGGGGCAACAGTGTGGCTCAGTCATTAAGCGTCTGCCTTCTGCTCAGGTCATGATCCCAGGGTCCTGGGATCAAGCCCCACATCGGGCTCCCTACTCAGCAGGAGGCCTGCTTCTCCCTCTCCCACTCCCCCTGCTTGTGTTCCCTCTCTCGCTGTGTCTCTCTGTGTCAAATAAATAAATAAATCTTTAAAAAAAAAAATAAATTGAACCTCTTAAGAAGAAAACATGTTTTTCTGCCTTAAAGAAAGCAAGATGGAGATTTAACTTTTCAACAAATTGTAGCACAAGTAGGAGAGGTATCATAGATATATCAACTAATGTTTAAGAACCACAAGATAGGAAAAGTGAAACTTTGATTTTTGGGCAGAGTTAATGAAAGTCTCTTTGGTGCGCAAGGCACTGACAGGTGGTCGATCTAGCATTTAGGCGTGCTTACGGGCACTTCTGGTCTCATACAGCATCACTCAATGCCATGTCACAGATGATACAGGGAGTCTTACTAGACTCCCAGTCAACATGAATCTTTCTCAGACTCCACCCTCCTCAGTCTTACTTGGACAAAGCGCTCAAAAATAAGTTCAGCTGATAAGTCAGACATGACTCCAACAGGGTGTTGAGTTCCTCATGTCAGAGCTCTAGAAGTAAGACACTATTCTTAGCGGGGCTTACTTGGGAAATATTTAGCAGTGGTTGTTAGCTATTCTAGGAATGACACTGAATTTGGATGGGATCAGGTTGGCGCCTCCACTAGAAGAATGTCTGTTCTGGTAAGGAATGGAGCATGGGGATTGTAAATTCAATTAGAATATTTTAAGCCATCTTGTGGGTAAACAGAAGTTCCTGCAAGCCAACTCATCAACATAATTCACCCATGGCTCTGAGTGTTCTCATAAAAGGTGGGGAGCACTTCTAGTCAGCATTACCCTAACCATCATGGTAATTGGTTAAATTCACATCTTCCATTGATAAAAGTCAGAAACTTCAGATGCAAGGAGAATCACTGGACACCTTCTCAAAACACATTCCAGGGATCCCCATGAACAGCTTACCATAATTCTTGGCACCCAAATTGGCATCGGTGCATGGCCTACCCCAGCATTTCAGAAATCACAGGTAGATAAACTCACCCAGGAAACCAGAATGAGAGACTGTAGAAAGCAAAAAACAAACTTAGGGCTCAGTTGATATCTGAAGGCAGAGGAACATGTAGGCAAATTTTGCTTACCTGACAAATTTACATAGAGTGGGCTCTGGACATGAAAAATAGTAAATCACAGTCCATTTCTAGGCTTTCATATGTTCACAGTATATATCCAACCTTTTGTATTCCCTCTGTTCAAGAAGGCTTTTCTATAAAAGTCCTCATAAATGCACTTCCAATCATTGGGTCATTTAATCTAGATGAATATAGGAGTTAATATCTGTAAAGCACTTAGAAAAATCTCTGGCACACAGTATTCTCATATAAATGTTTGTTAAATAAAAAATTTAAGAATTTAGTACATCCATTTTTAAGCAAGTCAACAAAATTATAAACTCCTTGGAGCTTTTTTTTTTTTTTTAAAGATTTTATTTATTTATTTGAGAGAGAGAGAATGAGAGAGAGCACATGAGAGAGGGGAGGGTCAGAGGGAGAAGCAGACTCCCCGCCGAGCAGGGAGCCCGATGCGGGACTCGATCCAGGATCATGACCTGAGCCGAAGGCAATCGCTCAACCAACTGAGCCACCCAGGCGCCCCTCCTTGGAGCTTTTTTAAAAATTCCCTACAGTTCTATCAAAGTTCTGGGAACATACCACACATGTAATAAACACTACTTTATAATGGACTCATTTCAAGTATTTATTGAATATGTCAGGTTATTCAAAATGAATTGAACACTTTAAAAAATTTATTGTTCAGTATCTAAGTTGTATGTGAACATGCAGTCAACCAATTTGTAAAGAAGCCACTGCAGTTTCTTCACTCTTGCAGATGCTCATTATGTATCCTGCATGTCACCTGGCAGGCCTCAATCCTGCATCTCATTCATCTCAGAACCTGTGTAGCAGCACACTGTCAATGCCGAAATGGCAGCCTTGATGTGGTCCTTCATGCCCTCAGATGTGAGAAGATGAAGTGGTCAGAAGACAAGGTTCTTAACATACCCCCATAAGAAGTCACACGGTGTGTGATCTGAGGAGTCAGGGGGCCACTGCTCCCGAGATGCGGATGGGGAAAGCTCTGTATGTGGGACCACATGCTAAATTCCTTGATCCCTGACAGTGTTACCCACTAGATGAGCTAAAATAGTCCTCCTCTTGAAGGAACTTTACTCTGAGCCTTAAATGCTATTACTCTTTCTCCTTCTCAGCATACTTGCCCTATTTAAAGTACTCTATTCCTCCTGGAAAAAAATCATATATATATATATATATATATATATATATATATATATATATATATATAGTATATATATAGTGTGTATATATATACTATAATATATAGATTATATAATAGATTATATATAGGATACATACTATAATAGATTGAGGCAGATAATGAGTTCCTTATGCTCATATTTTCACATTTAATTCTTCTACTTACTTGTTTCTTTGAAACATTTCTTACTTTCCCCATTTGAATTGCTCCTTTCTGGAGCTTCTCTCTGTCCATCTGCTCTTCTTGGGAATGAAGGTTCAGGTTAAAGAGTCATTTTTTAGGCACCTGGACGGCTCAGTTGATTAAACATCTAACTCGTGATTTCAGCTCAGGTCATGATCTCAGGGTCATGGGATCGAGCTCAACGGGGAGTCTGCTTCTCTCTCTCTCTTCCTCTCCCTCTGTCCCTCCACCCACTCACAAGTGCTGTCGAGCTCTCTCTTCTCTCTTTAAAATAAATAAATCTTAAAAATTTAAAAATTTAAAAGACTCATTTTCCCAGTACATGTAGTTTGTCATTCATCAGTGTCCACGTGAGTACCAGCTTTGTGTCCAGTTCATCATGTTATCCTGCCTTCCCTCTTCGTCAGATGAAGTACATTTTCCAAAAATTATCTCCCAAGCTTCAGACTTTGCTGTCTCCCTGTGCTCACTGACACTGCAAGGCTCTCCTAATACACCTCTTTACCCAGTGTCAGTTATATTTTACTGATGTCTTTCACCAAAATATATCCAAAGATGTTCAACAAGCTTGCACCTCACAACCTCTTTAATGCTTGAAACATCCCTCCATAGTGGGGTGGACATCAACATAGTCTCAGCTCTCGATCCTCATAGTCTGTTGCCACTCATAGATAGATCAGAAAACCCATACAGTTTAACACATCCATAACTCACTTCATAGGTAGGTGATAGCTCATCAAATCCTAAAAAGAATGCCGCACTAAAATCTACTCAAATAATCTACCGTTACTCTCTTTAGTCCTCTAACAAATCTCCTGTACCAAGGATGGTACTCAACATGTCCAAATGAGTTGCTCACTTAGAAACACAAGTATGTGCAAGATTATTATCCACTCCTTTAGTGGCAAGCCCAGGAAATTCCAGAGATGAGAGAGGGGTTACCACATGAATTCCCTTCAGAAAACGGACTTCCTTTATTTCATTGGCCTTAAGGAATCTCTTTTACTCCTCATTCCATGCAATAAAGAGATCTAGAGGAAATACATTTTTTAGGCAAGGGAAGAAATGCAAGACCTGCAAACAAAAGACCTCAGAAGTGTTTTTCTGGGGTTCATATTTCCCAAACTTGTGCTGACTTTCCTTTAATCACTGAAAGGCAAGGAGATTTTGAGTTTTGCATTTTCTTAATCTGAACATAACCATCACCTTCATAGTATGCCTCACACACATATAGCCACCCTTACCTTCAAGAAAAATAAACCCATTCCTACCAGCAGCAGCTACCTACGTTTCCCCTCACATTGCTGCCATGTTCTCTTTCCCTACCCTCTGCTCTCTAGGTGCAAGGGTGTGAGCGAGAAATGGAAAGACTTTCATCACCTTGACTTCCACCAAGATTATAGATTCCATATTATAACTGAATGGTTGTCAGATTCATGGATTGTCAAAATTCTCAAGGTAACTGGAGATTAGATGCTCAATAAATGTTACTTACTATTCCATCAGACTCCAAGCAAGGCCTGTATCTAAATTTTCTCATTAGTGTGTCTCAGCATTGTGGTATATAGTAAATGCTTAATATCCATTTGTTGAATAAATGAACAAATAAATGAGTAAATGAATGAATTAATGAATGAGAGATCACTTATTCTAAATACCTATTTTAAGGGTGACAAATGCTATGTAGCATTAATAACAGACATTTCATATTTGCTGTCTTATAGCATTTGCAGTCTTAAATAATATAAAACTAATTTAAATGACTTGCCCAGTTTCTCACACTTCAAATACCAACTCTTTAGTGCTCCTAAAATCAAAAAAAATGCTGCAGTTGGGAAATCAGCTCCAGCAACAAATTATTAAATATAATAACAGGGCCATGCGAATCCATATGAACTTACAAGGACAGAGCCTGAAATCAAAAGTATGTGTGATATGTTAATAAAATATATGAATATTAAGAAAATATGTACTATAATTGAAGATATTCACTATAATTTAGATGCTATTTTGCTACTCAGGCATTTGATAATCCCTGACTGCATAATCAGTATCACCTTGACATTAATGAGAGAATGCCAAGCTGATGACAATTTTGCTGGTTGATCAATGCTTGCTGATGAACATTTTGCTAGTTGTTCAATATTGATAATTTGTTTTAAATTAGCTATAAAAGCAAGATGTCCTATGGGAAAAATACAAATTACAGGGGGATCAAAAATAGAAATAAGGTGCTTTTACATCAGCAAGTGAAACAGATACATCTATTTCAAAATTGCAAGTTTGGGGGCGCCTGGGTGGCTCAGATGGTTAAGCGTCTGCCTTCGGCTCAGGTCATGATCCCAGAGTCCTGGGATCGAGCCCCACATCGGGCTCCTGGCTCAGCAGGGAGCCTGCTTCTCCCTCTCCCTCTGCCTCTCTCCCTGCTCATGCTCTCTCTCTTTCTCTCTCTCTCACTGTATCTCTGTGTCTCAAATGAATAAATAAAATCTTAAAAAAAAAAATTGCAAGTTTGGGTTCTACATCCACTAAAGAGAAAAGTGGAGAATTTCAGCAATTATCCAGATATTTCAAAAGAGGTATTGTATTTTGCTTAGTCCACTAAATATCTCACACAAAACTAAGGGCTGGTTTTGTTTCACATGGTCTGGGAAATAGCCCCAGTATTCTCCTGAAAAGCTGATAGTTACATGTAATGAGTAATCTTTAGTCCATGGGAAAACCTTAGTTTTAGTGTGACTCATTGGTCTCCTATGCATTGCATTTATTACAAAATAGGTTGTATTTTATTATATTACTAACTAAAAATCAAAAAGCACATATATGAATATGTAGATCTAGAGAGGGGAAGGAAGTAGCACTGTTTATCTACCCAAATATTATCATTTCCTTGATTCTAAATACAAACGAATCTAGATACAAAATGCCTTACTCTATTCTTTGTTAACTGTCACGTAGACTTTAAGAAGTCCACCACCCACATCATGGAGATAAGGCCTGCTTCACCCTGCTCCAAATCAAGTACCAGCTGACGAAAAGCAATGATTCATTAACTTAGTTTCCTCTGAGTAAGGAAGAAACAGATTGTGTGTGTTAATCCATCAATATTTTGAAAATTTTTGAAAGGAACCTTGGATCCCAAAACAAATAAATGCAGATTTGGGGGAATCATTTAGAGGAAAAGCCTGGGTGTGTCTACATTTTCCTTACTAATGACTGCAACCAATTAAATAATTTAATTGGCAAAACTTATTAGTAGGACAGAACTGGAAACAAATTTATTTATTCTGACAAGTTTTCTATTAGAGATATCAAGAAACAACTGATGTCTCTTGGAAAGGACTAAAGATAACACCCTCTTTGGCAATCGACTGTGTTTCCTTTGGTTTGATTTTCCTTGGTTTTCCATGGCAAAAAGAATTTGCTTAAAGATACCTCTCCCTGATCTACCCGGTATTCTCCATGAGAATCAGAGCTCCCAATATGGTGATGAGCCTGGTTTCCTGCAGCGAATGAGGATGATACCCCGAGACCTCTGAGGCCTGTTCCTCCAGGGCAATGGGCACCTGAGTAGATGAACCATAGAAAGAGAAACTGTTTTCCATTACCAAAAGTAAATACAGAAAATTGGAAGGAAAGAGAAACCCTTGGTTCTGAGGTTGTAGAGGTTGGTTGTAAGACCATCAGCTGCCTTGTAAAGAGCACATTATGGAGGACATAATCTTTTCCTCTCAATGGCCATCTCACAAGGCCTACACTGTAAGGTCCCAAAGAAGCTGGGAGGATGAGAACACAGTGCAGAAGACTAATTCAGTTTCAATTGTGACATTCAAACAAAGAAATGTGGCTGTTTGAGAGAACTGTCCTGACTACAAAGGAACCATCTGCAACTAATTATGATATCCAGCCTTATTTAAAACCATCATTTCATTTTGTATTTTGAGTTTCTCTAATGTAGTTAATTAAGGTTTCTCGCATCCCTAACATAATCATATATATATTTCATAATCATATATCTCCAAAGCATTTGCAGAGTTGTGTCAAGATTACCACTATGAGCAGCAGAAAGTTGCAAAATTCTCCAGGATTTCTTAAAACTGTAAGTCATTTTCTAAATCTTCTTCAACAGATAACAATAATAGTTTCAGAACAAATTAATGGCTGACATTATTGGAGCATCACATCTGGACACCACGAGTGCAATGCACTCTTGTCCCTGCAAGCATGTGAGTTCTTTGCATTCAGGAAATATTACAGATCCAGAATAAGTGAGGCCCTGCCTCTCTGGTCTATTGAAAACCCTTGTGGGAGCCAAGAGGCCATAGAGAACATGTATATCATCTCCTCTCCCAAAGGGTCAGAGACTGAACCAGATGAAATAAATCCTTTCTCTTGCAGGCTACTGGCTAGAAGTAGATGGTTCTGGGGGGGGGGGGGAGTTCTTCCCATTAAGCTACATTTCAAATCTTCCATTTTTGAGAGAATAACTTTATTTCTTTAAAGATTTTATTTATTTATTTGACAGAGAGATAGAGAACACAGTAGGCAGAGCGGCAGGCAGAGGGAGAGGGAAAAGCAGCAGGCTCTCTGCTGAGCAGGGAGCCTGATGTGGGGCTCGATCCT
Source organism: Halichoerus grypus (assembly GCF_964656455.1). NCBI lineage: Eukaryota > Metazoa > Chordata > Mammalia > Carnivora > Phocidae > Halichoerus > Halichoerus grypus. The sequence goes on from NC_135713.1 coordinate 90,712,466, forward strand.
AGGACCCTGAGATCATGACCTGAGCCGAAGGCAGACGCTTAACTGACTGAGCCACCCAGGCGCCCCGAAGAGAATAACTTTAAAGAGGCTTCAGAATTCTCTGAAATCTGTCTACTTTTTCCAGTTATTAACTGAAAACTGAATTTGGAAAGGAGGTAACATGAACTTTGGTTGACGATCATCTCTTTAATCATAAGGAAAGACAAGATGCCTTACCAAAGGAGTAGAAAGACTGTCCTCTTCTTTTACTACAGAGTGGTTTCCTTTTTCCACAAAAGAGCTGTAGTCAACATGTAGAGAAAATCTAATGACCATAAGTCTTTTGATTCTACCTTTCTTTCCTGCTGGCCATTTTTCTCCTGAGCCAGCAGGAGAAAGAAGAACAATTTGACTACTTGTGGATCTCTGGCAGGTTTAGTGAAGGACAAGGTTCAGCTTAATTTCTAAAATAAAATTTTTAAATATTATTTGGTACAAACTCAGTCTGTTCTCCATTACCACAGATACCAGGAATTAACTGTAATTTTGCTTCTATTTGATTCCCCGTAGGGACAAAACCACACTTTTAATGCCAACACATGCACATTCTAACATTACAGTAAACGTTTTTCTGACGCATTTGCAGATTCACAAAAAAAGAAAGATAAACTGAAACATTTGGCTAAGGCTTAGTTACTTCACTGAGAATCAATAATATTTCAGAAAATGGTGCAATGTAGAAATTACTAAATCTATTCTTTAAAAACCCTCAGGTTAGAGTTTGAATTACTAGAAAAAGAAAGAAATGCAAATTGTTTATTGTTTTCACATGTACAGTAAATTCAGAAAATTGTACTTCTTTAAAGAACCATATGGGAGAGAGAGACTTTCTTTTCATCAGGAGTGGTTTTGCTTGTTGTGCCAAGAGCAAAAAAGATGTTTTTAATAGCTAAAGCCAGTTTGTTATACAATCTGTCTGGATCTTGCTTATAAGAGAGACGAAGATCGCTTGGGTAGGAAATACAGGGTGTTGAGGGAGTTGTCTGAGATGATAGAAAAGTTGTGTAAAAAAACACAATCCAAGGGAAGAATCTTTAACTCCTGGTTGATAGAAAAATTGGTTTACACATTTCACTGAGGAGCCATGGGAGGCTGTTGAGGCTCCTTTTGTAAATGTGACCATGTACTGTATGAGGGGGAATGGGGCAATGAACTGGGTGCTGCAAACATGTCTCCCAAACACCCAAGGTGGGTGCAAGTGAAGGATTCACCCAACAACTGCTTAAGAGGGCCTCAGAGAACATGACTGCTCTTTGAGCATGACTTTGGACCAAGGGAGGGCCAGAACCCTACCTCAGAGGCTAGGAAAAAAGCATTCTCAGGGATGAAAGTCATTCTAGGAGGATCACACAGACATGTTTCACTAGACCTGTGTTTAAAAAAAAAAAACCCACACATCAATGTTAACTAACTGGAATTTAAATAAAATCTGGAAACTAAAAACAACAACAACAACAAACTGAAATTAAATTAAATTAAAATTAAGATAAAAAAACACATCAAAAACTGGTGCCATACCATGATGAAGTTTTCATGGTCCATCATGAAACAAGAAAATTAAGGAAAGTATAGTGCATTTTTCATAAAGTTAAATAAATGCATTATAAAGGCTAATCTTTTTTTTATAAGATTATATTCTTTCTATAGTCCTCAAGTTAAAATATGCTTTAATATACTATACTGAACCACAGGAAATTGCCAATATTTAACTGTTTTTGACCTGCAAAAATGGCAATTTCCTAGGTTTCAATCCCACATTAAATGATGATGATTGAATTGAATATGGGAGCTTGTAATGAATTTATGTGGCAAAATATAGACCTGGTAACCATATGTCAATACTCAGATTTGTTTTCAAAAAAATGTTGAGTCCATAAAATCCATATAACTATAAATTGCCACTAGAGAGTGTCTCAACCAGCAGTCTTTTAGATTTTGACTGTTATAAAACAAAACAAAACAAAAACAGAATTTAATTAAAAAAAAAAAAAAGGATAGACCCAGATGCTGAATGGAACATTATAGCATTGGAAGCTAGCTTTATATGAAGGAGAGGCTGAAACTACTAAATCTTGGGACACCAGGAGCACCGTGAATGCATATGAGGCAGGGCACTGGGCTAAGAAAGGTGTTCTAGTCCCTGCCCTAGCCTGATCAGGAAAGGAAACTGCTGATCATTCTCATTCATATTCCTCAATGGAAGGATGCAGAAGGGGATCCTCCACTGGAAGGCAAAGATAAAAATCTACTGGTGACTTGTAGAAAAGGAATTCCAGAAACTCAGAGTGGTGACTCCTGCCAACAGTAGATGTTAAGAAGAGCAATCGAATCCTGTTTCTTACAAAAGATGCCTGCCCAATGTCAACAAAAGGGTATTTTTATTGGCCCTGCCAATTACCATTCAAGCATACCTAACTGGACCACAGAAGACCAGCTGGATTTTCTTTGACTGGGAATTTGAATTTATGGAAAGTGAGCTAGAAGGTCATGAAGACTTGAAGCCGAGGCTGCTATTTTGGAATAGGCATGCTAAAGCTAGGGGCAAGCGGAGAACTGAGAAGAGAAAAAGTGAAGCAAACAGGCAGAAGTGATATGAGATCCCACACCAAAGAGAAAGAGATCAAAGACAACCAAGCAGAGAAAGTTCCCTTGATTTCACATCATATGCCAGTTCCAGGTTTAGTCACTCTAGAAGATCTAGCTAGGTATTGGGATCCAGACTCTTAGGAATCCATGAGATACCCTTGAGACTAATTTTCTTTTACTTAAGGCAGTGTGGGGAGTTTCTGAGTCTTGAAAACAAAAGATTCCTGCTGAATTGTAAGTGATCTATTTAGTGGGAGAAGAAATTGGATTATAACCAGAATGGGCTGAGAGTAATAGCAGCCTAACTATATATTCCTTCTTTTATATCTCTTCTCTTCCATATATGCTTCATCCTCTGCTCTTTCTCTCCTTTTATGTAGCAAGTATGATAATTCAGATGTGGATATAACTCCTAACTTGAAAATGCTTCTAACCTTGATGACAACTAAGTAAGCTTTGGCAGCATAACAAACCACTCCAAGACCCAGTGACTGAAGCAACCATTTTTAGCTCAAAATTCTGCAGGTGGGCAATTAGGCTGACTTCAGCTTGGCAGTTCTTCAGGTCTCAGCTGGGCTCACTTAGACATCCATGGTCAGCTGCTGGGTCAGCTGGGGGCTTGCTAGTCTAGCATGGCCTCAGCTCAGATGGCTCATCTCTCTTCTAGGTGGTCTCTCATCCTCTAGCAGGCTCTGCCCCGTAATTGTTTACTTGGCAGCTGAAGAGGATTCCAGAAGAACAAGTGGATGCTTAAGCTCAGAATCGGCCCCGCATCACTTCCGCTGCATTCTTTTGGTAAGGCAAATCATCAGGCCAGGCCAGATTCAAATGCTGGGGAAATACACTTCACTCTTTAAGGGAAGTGATAATCACAAGGGATAGAGGTAGAGAGAGGGGAATACTAGTGGCCACTCCGCAAACAATCTTACCACAGGTAGCCTCCCCAGCCCCAGGGTGGGGTCTATTAACAAAAGAGATGTGGAGCAGCAGCTTAGTCCATCTCTGCTCTAAGACCAGAGGAGAAGAGCTATTTTCCATTTCCCTACTAGCTTCCTTCTGTCATATACAGAGGCATAGGACACAGAGGACCAAATCCAGAGCATAGATTCACAAAGCAGACCTGTGGACTGTGAAGGCTGCAAGACTGGAGGCTAGAAGCTGGGAAAACAGACACAGCTAGTTTTAATAGTCTAAGAGAAGACTTCATCCAAAGAATAGCATTGCAAATACTGTCAAGGTATGAGATGGTGCATTTTGACCCTGGCAATTTAAAAGTATCTCTTTCAACTATAAACTTCTAGTTATAAGATGCATAAGATCTGGGGATCTAATGTACATATTTATTAATAATAATTATTATTAATTATTAACACAGCTAATAATACTGTGTTATATACTTGAAAGTTCCTAAGTGATTGCATTTTATTTGTTCTCACCACACAAAAAATGGTAATTATGTGACATGATGGAGGTGTCAGCTAATACTATGGTGGTAATCATTTTGTAGTATGAAAGAGTATCAAATCAACACATTGTATACTTTAAACTCATGAAATGATGGGGTGCCTGGGTGGCTCAGTCAGTTAAGCATCTTCCTTCAGCTCAGGTCATGATCCCAGGGTCCTGAGATCAAGTCCCGCATTGGGCTCCCTGCTCAGCAGGGAGTCTGCTTCTCCCTCTGCCTGCTGCTCTCCCTGCTTGTGTTTTTTCTCTCTCTCTGACAAATAAATTAAAATCTTTAAAAAAAATAAACTCATGAAATGTTATATGTCAATTATATCTCAATAAAACTGGAGTAAAAAAATCGAAGTACAAAAAAAGTATCTCTTCTGTGTGCTATTTTAACTAAAATCCCTTGGCTAGAAAGATGGAAGTGCATCTTCCGTAAGTACCTCTCCCATTCCTGCACGGACTCACAGTCCTAATAGAGCCACTAACACAAACTGCTTACCTCGGCTCTCCAGTCCTGAGGAGACCAGCAACACTGCTCTGATATAGAGGAAGGAGCAGCAGAAAATGTGTCACTGTCACATCTACAGACCTTCAGAGTAAAACAAACTAGACAAGAGAACTTAGTTATTTCAGCGGGTGCTGGATCCTAAATCATATCCCTAATACAAGTTTGTATTTGAATGGCGTAAACCTTTGAAGATTTTATGATTTGCCAAACCCAACAAGAGGAAACATTCATTGATGGACATCAGGGATAAGCATTAAGGAGTCAGAAAATGCCCTGCACATAGACTGGCATTTACCCGATATAATTTGAGAGGCTCCAAAATTTCTAGGATTAGCTGCCACAATACTGAAATTTCTACCAGTAATTTTTTATGTGGGTAAGACAGTCTGCAAAAAAACTGTATGAAAATATAAATGTATTTCAAATATATCTGAAAATGTAAGTCACTGCTTCATTAACAGCTTATCATTTTTCCACTAGAGTTCACATCCTAAGCAAAAAATTTTAAAAAAAGGAATTAAAAAGGAAGCTTGCTGAAAAAAATTGATGGGACAGAGGGGCCACTTGTAGGGCCCTCAAGTAGCCAGGGGTTTACATAAGGTCACAGGGCACAGAAGAAGGGGTAGAAGGAAAGTCTTGCAATGAGGACCCACTTGCATCCTTTGTAAGTTTGCTGGGAGCCAGTCTTGTGGTGAATGATGGAAACTGGGGAGGGGAGGAGGAATGCACGGGGAGGGGGAGGACTCCGCCCAGACACTTCATTTCCTCTTGGGTCCAGTTTCACATCAGAGTTTCCTATTGCCATTGTGACATACTGCCACCAACTCAGTGGCTTTGAACAATCCAAATTTGTTATCTTATAGTTCTGGAGGTCAACAGTCCTAAAATCAAGGTTTCAGCAGAGTTGCATTTCTTCTGGAGGCTCTAGGGGAGAATTTGTTTCCTTGCATTTTCCAACTACTAGAGACCACCTACATTCTTGGTTCATGGCTCCTTCCTTGTATTACTCCAACCTCTACTTCTGTAGTCACATCCATCTCCTCCTCCTCTCTCTCCTCTCTCCCTTTTTCTCTTAAAAGAACTTTTATGGGGGCACCTGGGTGACTCAGCCAGTTAAGCATCTGACTCTTGATTTTAGCTCAGGTCGTGATCTCAGGATCATGGGATTGAGCTCCACGTAGGGCTCTGCACTCAGCAGTGAGTCCTTCTCTCCTTCTCCCTCTCCCTCTGGCCCTCCCCTCACTTGCACTCTCTCTCTAATAAATAATCTTTAAAAAAAATAAAAGAACTTTTATGTTTACATTGAGTCCACCTGGGTAAAACAGGATAATCTCCCCATCCCAAAACCCTTAACTTAATCACATCTGCAAAGCCTCTTGCTATGAAAGCTAACATATCCACGGGTGTAGGAGTTAGGATTTGGACAACCCTGGGTGAGAAGCATTATTCTTCTTACCACAGGGTCCATATCAAACATTCACACACCAAGAGTTTAGGGATTATATTTAGTTCTAGGGGAAGGATATTGCAAAAGCTGCAATGTTGTGAGGTTATGCATAAAGAGTCAGCTTAAAGTGTCGGTGGTGGATACGGATGTTGTATGGAGCCTGCAGCAGGGCCCTATTAGTGAGTCACAATAAGGACCCTTAGAATTTTGCAACAGAGCCATGCCATCCTATGAAGGTAACTACTCTCCTTTTCAGAAACAGCTTTTGGTTTTTTGACTTTCTACTTGACCTTAGTAGAGATGGAACATCTGACCATGGGCTACCAAGTTACCATGTGACCTGAGGTGCCCATCATGAAGTACTGTCTGACTCACCAAGCCCACAAAGTTAGGCATGCATAGTAGCAGCACTCCAGGCTCAAATAAAAGTTCTATATAGAAAGCAGGCTCAAGCAAGTCTTGGAGGCACAAGTCAGTTGCGTGAGGAAGTAGCCTAGATGTCCATGCCTCCCACTCCTATTAACTGCCTTCTCTCCTTCAACCTATACCTATGGCCTAATGGGCAGTCCTTTGTGAGCAGTTCCTAAGGAAGAAAAAACTCGGGCTTGGTTTACAGATGGTTCTACTTAATATATGCAAGGCACAACCTGAAATTGGGCAGCTATCACACTACAGCCCCATGCCGGGTTGGCCTTGATGGACAGTGGTAAAGGGCAATCCTCCCCGTGGACAGGACTTTGAGCAATGTAGCTGGCTGTTCATTTTGCCTGGAAGGAAAATACAGCTAAGTTGAACTATGTTTCCCAGAATTAATTTCCCTGTATGTTTCTGGTTAAGATAAGCCATATTAGAGAGACCTATTTGCATGAGATTTAGAAGGTGGAAGTGAAGAAGCAGCCGTATCGTTTTTTAACCTTCACATGGTGGGGTCAAGGTACATTTGTAGCTCAAGCAAATTATCATTTATCTGCTGGCTCACCTTGTTGGCAGAGGGCAGCACCCAGGCTGGCAGACGCTCCACCTTCTCCTGGATCTTTCTTCAACATCTTCAATCCCTGAGCCATTCATTCAGCTCTGGGCCATTTTAAACAAAGGGCACTACAGTAACAAAGTTGGAGGCAGTGAACACTGACACAGGCCCCAGTTCATTCTTACAGTCCCAGCTCTTTTTGGATTCTAGCTTGTCCTTGCTCTCCAATACCTTACATCCATTTTCCCTTCCCAATTGCCTGCTATGCTAAACTTCAAGTTTTAGCATCAAAGATGAAGATGACAAGCTCACAGAAACTATTTAACCTGTGTCCACCATTGTGTATAAGATCAAAACTCTGTAAACACACACACACACACACACACACATTCACTTATGTAGCTCTCTTCCAGGGCCCTGGAAGGGTTTCTGGGCATTATATTCTAATAATTCTATGTTTTTGTAAAAGCTGTAAAAATAAGCTATTTTTCAAATGCAGTCAACTAGTCAACTTTGCCTCCATGCCCATTACTGCTTGTCTTAGTTTTGATTTCCTGAGAAGCAGATCCTGAGACTAGGATTTAAACACAAGTAGTTTATTTTGGAGGTAATGCCAACATCATTAGGGAACATCATTAGGGGAGCAAGGAAGACAAGAAAGAGAAGGGAGTTAATAAAGTGAACTTTATCAAGCAAGATACCACAATGGGCAAAAGAGCTAAGTCCTGCTGGGGAGCTCCAGGAAATGATGTACAACACACTCTAGAAATATTCTAGTCAAGGGACAAATGAGTTGGGGTATTTATTCACAACTCCTGAGAGTTGCTGCATGAAGGCTGCTCCTGGGAGGCATTAAATCTTCAGCTTGCCATGAACACAAGGAGAGCAGCCTTAGAGGGCAGTAACTGGCAATGGAGAGATGGGTCAGGATGCAGTAAGGGCAAAGAAATATGGGTAGGACACTGACAGCATCTGTAACATTTCCAAATTTCTAGTCCAGATCTCTTTATTCTGCCCCAGATCCATAAACCAAACTGTCTACTTGGATCTCCATTATAGGATCTGCCTATAGGCATCTCCCATCTCAAACTCCTACCCTCTCCTATTCCTCCCTGATTGCAGAAATTGGTATCACCATCCACCCAGCACCCCAAATAAGATACCTAACAGACATTTGTGACTTGCCAGTTGGTTCCCAAAATTTATTGAATCAACCTCCTCAATACCTCTTCTTGCTCTTTCCTCTCACCCCACTGTCTAAGTTTATGTCCTATTATTTTTCATCTGAACTATTCCAATAATCTCCTAAATGGAGTGTCTGTCCCTATTCTACTCACACTTATCTGCTATGCAATCCCCTTTCTTAAAATCCCCCAAAATCTCCTCAGGAATGTCTCCATTACCTCAAGTCAAGATTCTAAGTCTTTAGTTGAGTACAATGACCTGTTCCCTCAATTATTTCCAGGTTAATCTTTCACTCCTTTAAATACATTATATGTGACTGCCCATAGACATGTATTCATAGTTCTCCTCACATGGTAAAGTCCAGTCTTTCCATATGTGTTTCCGTCTGCCATATCTGTCCTTCTCCATATTACCTGCCCAGTCAACTTCTATTCATATCAAATATCACTTTCATTGCCATATTGTTCCAGACCTCCCAGGAAGACAGACATCTCTTAGGCTATGCTCCTGAAGCACTAACAATTATAGGGCTATAATCACATACCTGTTGGGTTAATAATAAAGGTATCCATGGGACTAGCATTAAGTTCTTTACCTGAAGATCAGAACATACCAGAAGTGATACAAAAAAGAAAGATACCTAATGGATAAGCATAAAATCATTCATGATAATGCTCAACATTAAATATGAAGACCAAAGACCCTTTTTTAGGAGGTCTCCTCTTCAGTCAAGAGCTCTCTTGTTGAGTTATCAACAGACTCAGCTCTGGGAATCCACCATGATGGTTCAAACAAGGTCTTTTTATACAAGGACTAGATTTTATTAAGATTACGATTATTCAGATGAATGCGAGTTCTTTAGTGGACTGCCCTGATACATCTGTCACAGATTACTTTACCATTAACAAACATGATCTAATCTGATTAACATTCCTGCCCTACAGCCCCTTAACACTGTGATGCTGCTATCTCCAGGATCCCGGCATTCCCACTGAGATTAAGGAATCAAGGATAGCATCTCCTGCCTTCATCCATAGCCTACAGAGGACAGCAACTAGAGCACTTTTCAAAAATGCTGATGCTATGTTCCCAATGTATTTTTCAGCTCAGTGCTATGACAATAAGTGTCCTCTGGGGCCTTCACAGAGGAAAATAGTTTTGGGGATGGAGAGCAGGACATGCATAATAAATCCATTCCTATATCTCAATTCTCTAAGTTGTTAAATTTATTTTCTTCCTCTATATTATACCAATGAATTTCTGGTCTATTTCATTTAGGGCATGTCACTCTTGAGGCCACATCTTAATCAACTGAGTAAATGGTTAGAAATACTGCCAGCTGCTCAAACCAGAATATTTAACCCAAAATCTGGTAAGAGAACCTATTAAAAAAATTCAGCCCAATCTAAAATTATACACTTCCCTCTCTGAGCTAGCACCTCCAGAATCCATTCTCCCACATATTCCTCCATCTTTTGTTGCATAAATTAGCAAAACCTTCCAATTTTTATTCTCCCATATTTGACTTTGCAATTGGTTCCCTGGGATATGCTAGAGTGTGATTCCAATTGTCTAGAGACATTGAGGAAAATCGGCACCCCCTGGCAAGGTAACTATCTTTGGTGAAGTCAGAATAGCTTCACCTGACAGGGTTGCTTCTGCTAGCAAGAAAAACTTAGTGGAGTTTATGGGTTCAATATCCTTAAAGTTGTCTAATTATTCCCAAGTTACCATTCTTATTTCAAGTTTCTTCTCTTTTGTAAAAATCAGTGCCCTCATATTCATTAAGAGATCTGGCAAGGCTGTGAATTCCACCTACAACACATTTTACCAATTTACAGGATCAGACCTGTGTGTCTGATTTGCAACTATGTCAGCCCCTTGATAAGAGCTGTAGATCAGTCATAGAAACTCCCTGGGTTTTTGTTTTTGTTTTTGTTCTGTTTTGTTTTGTTTTTTACCATGACTTGAGCTGTGAATTTTAAATCTTAAGCTATTATTTTCTTTCTGTAAGCCCTCCAGCACAGTTAGAAAGAGCCAGTTTACCTTACTTTACAGGGTCTCACCCTGTAGGGCAATCACCATACCTGTATGGTCTTACCATATCTAGGGTGACTACATATCCCAGTTTGGCACCATTCTGCTTATGTCTGTTATCTTGGAATTGTTAATGACGTTTTCACTTTCAAAAGTGTCCCAGTTGGACCATAAGTTATGTTTATCCTTCAAGTACCTATAGCCTACCACAACCACCATTGATACCACCAATGGATACTCAAAACAACCACAATGAAAATTTCATTATGGAATGATGTGAACTATCTGTTTCCCACTCTCTAATGCTAAGAGTCCTCCTTGGTTTTAGGCTAAACAGGGCCAAAAAATCAATACTAGATTCCCATATTCTTCAGGGTGTGTTCCCTATAACCATCTTTGGTACAAATAGGTACATGAATCAAGATTCTTAGTTACAGAATAGAGAATCTACTCCAGGTATTAAAAAAAAACAACAAAAAATTCACTATAGAGTATTAAGAGGTTACAGAATTCTGAGAGGGCTGGAACCAAACCTATATTCACAGCCAAGAGTAATGCAGCCAAAAGAAATGTCCAACGTAAGACTATTTTATCAGAAACCCAAATCATTGTCATTCACACTTGGCATCAAAGATGGTACTAGACTGTAAACTTATTACCACAGCTGCCCAAGAGATTCAATTTCTCTATGCATGATCCTCTACCCCACATTGTTCCCATCTGCTTTCTAAGTTTTGTGCAGGTCATGTATAGAACCCTAGTTCATTTGTGGAAACCTACTTAGGGAAATACAATGTACTTTTTACACATAAGCTCTCTTTAACACACAAGGCATATTAGAGAAGCTCTGGTGAAAATTCAGGGGAAGCCAATCTTCAGTATCTGTCAAGAACTGGGAAAGACTATGCAGAAATCCATATGTAAGAAGAGCAGTGGTGGCTGCAGAATTTCTATTAAAGAAGAGTTTAAGGGACACAATCTCACTGGAAGGGGGTTTAGGAGATTTGCCGTGAAGCTGTGTTTGCATAGCAAGCACACTGTTCTTAGCTCAGTTGCTTATTTCAAGTAGCACCTAGGAGAGTTAATGGATGTCTAATCAGACAAATGAAACAAGCCTTGGCACCACAACCAGATGGAAAAGTAAGAAAATACAAGACTGTTACCCTCTTTCACAAACTCATCTGGGGGGCCTCTGAACAGCAAAGTAAATGGCAAGAAAGCCCTTGAATAAAGTGTTCTACCATACTGACAAGAGTCTTCCCTAAACAGCTCCGGGAAAGAGAAGACTACTTTTTTAAAAACAAAACTGGGATATAATTTCTAAAAATGCAAACTTACAAAATACTTTAAATTCTGAACTTCCAGATAACCTTGGAATTACTATTTCTATATTGTCACATCTGAACTGGCACGAGCAACGAGGACCAAGTATGTTTTCCCCTCTCTTAATGGCTCAATGGTTTTTTCTGTCTTCCTAACTTCCAAGTAGTTTTAGGGCAACAATCGTATTTATCTCTGTGGGGTTCCTGGGACTTTTTCATTGCCTCAAATCTCTCTAAGTAGGCCAGCGGATGCTCCAAAATGTATTTTTTGCATGTATTTTTTTAATCAAGCCATGAGGTGAACACTTTATATCACAAGTCAAAGAGGACAGACAGAAATAACTCCTTTCAGAGCCCACTGTGGACTTCGTGAGGAAGAGGGGCCTGCGCTATTACACATAAATTTTGCAGATCTGTTGGCTTCTCAGTTCATAGCACTCGACTCCCTGGCTCCTCAGCAGCTCCTTCTCTTCTGCTGCATCTCGAGCTTTCAACTGGGGGAAGTGGGCCGGAGAGGTGATGAAATCATAGTGGCGCTCCAGATACCGCAGGTAGATGAGCATGTGCAGAGCGTAGGCCAACACCAGCAGCAGGATCAGGGACATGGCCAGGCCAATCAGAATGGCCGGTGAGAAGGAGGAGGCACAGTCTCGGGGCTTGGCAAACTGCCTTGCCTTGATGGTGAAGCCTTGGATCTGTCAGGACAAAGAGCTGAAGTGACATACTCTTTCTCTCCTAAGATCTACCTCTAGTTGGGCCGAGGGTTCTGGACTCCTGGTTAACCAAATTTAAGACACTGGGGCCCGTACTTACTGATTAATTTGAACACATGATCTAACAAATGTGAATGTGCTTATGGGGACAATGAAACAATTTTAAATCAAGACTGACCCAGAGTAACTACTCTAAATAAGAGCAATCATTTGTAGAAGGCAGCTCCCACACTTAGTTGGCTTTTAGAACAGAATCCTATACAATATCACCTCAGTCACCTAGTTAGTTTCAAAGGGGTACATCAGAAAACTGAATTATCCATGAGTGCTTTAAGTGAGAACTCATTTTTATGATTTAAGTGGGTGCTTTGCCATTTTTTAATGCTAAAATGCCTGTAGCCATAGACTTTAGATGCCTTGCCCACCCGATTGTCTGTGCACTAGACTGAATCCAAAACAGCTCCGAAAGGAGACTCTTGGCCTGGCTTCTTGGATTCTTGGCCCACTCCTCTATGAAGAGGCAAAGTGGTCTTCTCTTCAAACTAGTGCCTGAAGAGTCAAGCTCTTGATAAAATGACAAAAGATGGCCTCATTTGATGCCACAACTCCAGCCAAAGACAATGTCCTCACATTGACTGTTATTTAATTCTTAAGACTTGCTTGAGAACAGTATCTGTGGAGAATACCTGAAGGACATCCTTGCCAACATTTGTTATTTTCTGTTTTGGGTTTGCTTGTTTTCTTATAATAACCATCCTAATGGGTGTGGTTTGTGCATTTTTCAAAGTCAATTTTCTTACAGTGTTTCTCTAAGTCACCCTAAATCATTTCTGAAACAAGGAAGAGGTATAAATCAGTCAATTCCTCTGTTCTCATTAGGCAAGATTATGTGTGAATTATTCCTTGTTTTCGTTATTACTTTGTGCCTGCTTCTCTTTTTAAAGTGCAAGTGAGAGAAATATATATAATATGTACTTTTTAAATATTGATAAATACATATACATTATATATATTATAAAGTGCCTCTGAAGTCAGTGCAGAATTCAAATTCTGCTTCTACCATTTACGAGTTATATCACTTTGAAAAATTACGTAATCATCAGAACTTCAGTCATTGCATTTTTAAAACAGGGATAACAACAGCAATCTTGCAACATTATAAGTTTTGAAGACAAAGTATGTAAAATAACCACAACAGTGCTGACACACTGGGTGGGGGACTCATAAGTAGTGTTACTGTTAATCCATGCCTGACATAGTCCTCGTGTTGCCACATAATAAGGCCATGACTTCTTTACATTCATAAAAGAAAGGCCAGAAATCAAGAGGGTGAAGTAGTTTGCCCAGGTAGCTGACAAGCAATTTGAAACCAAGTCTTTCTTTCAAACTCCAAAATGCAAGCTCCTTCCCTACCCCAAACTGCACACCTCTCCAAGCTGGGGGGAAGAAGAAGTAAATCCATTTACATTTGGAAAAGATTGGAAAGTGCCCATAAGAGGGACATGCAAAACCGTGCCTATTTCAATGAGTTGGAAGAACGAGTGAAGCTTTCTTTACAGGTAAACAGGAGAGAGGAAGTTGACAGATGTCTTTCTGCCTGAGATTCTGGTGGTGAAAAGAAACATCTAAAGCCCCCATGCCTTTCCCCAAATACTTTCAAGAGGATCTCTGGGGTATTTTTGACTCCTTAGCTGACAGTTCCATTCCTGTGCTAACTGCCAAAGCTGTCACTCATGCTACAGATGTACTTATCTGTCCTGATAGGATCACTGCTCCACTCCCTGAAGGAAATAAAATAATTTCCCAACAGTTCCTCTCCCCAGAAGGGCCTCTCACTCCAGGAACTGTCAGTCACTGGGCTTCATGCCACAGCTTCACTCCAGCTTAGATTGCTGGCATTCCTCATTGATAATTATTAGTGACTGCAGAAATGTGACTGTAAAAGCAAGTCGGGGGGGCGGGGGGCGGTGCGTAGGGTGTGGGTAGTGCACAGGGAGAGGAAATATTCTATCCTATTCCATTTCATGACTTAGAAGATAAAGAAAAGAAATACCAATATTATTTTAAAGGTAACCATTCCTCTCTTTTCCCGAAACATCTATATTTCCGGTGTTTTCAAACACTGAGTTTCTTTGGCACCAAATATACAGGTGCACTGAGCATATGTTTTAGTTCATTACCTGGAAATCAACAAAAGTGACCTCCCATAGGCTTGACATGTCATCCGTGTAGCTGGGCAACAAGAGGGCATCATACCGCTGCAGGCTGCTGACACGCTGGCAGTGGTAGGAATAACTTGACGGAGCATAGATGCCAGTTGCATTAAAAGTTGCTTGGATTGAATTATTGAAAATAATCTCGACTCGCTGCAGACTAAACCAGCTCTGGAGGTACAACTTGTTGTAATTGGTAAGGGTGAATCTGAAAATGATTACAAACAGTATTACTCCTAAAGCACTTAGATATTTGCTGACACAGGAAGTCATGTACGAGCAGTGCAATTGCACCCTCTTTTGTCAGGTAGCAGAACTGGCTCTGAGAGAGTTTCCTTCTAGCGCTGAACCAGAGTCTCCTGATAGGTTCGAACGAAAGCAAAGGACAGGGCAGACCCCAAAAGTGGACAGTACAAATTCCTTCAAAAAGAAAAACACAAAAAGCTTGTTTTAATTTCATTTTTTAAATCAAAACTTGATTTTATTATTGCAAAAAAGTTTTTGAAAAAAACTAAATGCTAAGCTAATATAGAATTAGCTAAATAAATAATGGTCAAAAATAACCCAAAGAGAGCTTTTACTGTGTCAAGCACCCTTCTATGTTCTTTATGTGTATTTTATTTAACATGAGAAAGATACTATTATCCTCATTTCACAGGCGAGGAATCAAGACACAGAGAGGTTAAATAAATGGCTTGTGCAAGTTTAGTCAGAGATTAAGTATTGAAGCTGGGCTCCAAATCCAATTTGAGACTACAGGCTTTACTCTTAGCCATTTTAGAATGGAATATTCTCCAGCAATAAAAAAGTTATAATATGCCATGATCATTTTTTCATTAAAAAACAAACAAACGGGGGCACCTGGGTGGCTCAGTTGTTAAGCGTCTGCCTTCAGCTCAGGTCATGATCCCAGGGTCCTGGGATCGAGCCCTGCATCGGGCTCCCTGCTCTGTGGGAAGCCTGCTTCTCCCTCTCCCACTCCCCCTGCTTGTGTTCCCTCTCTCACTGTGTCTCTCTCTGTCAAATAAATAAAATCTTTAAAAAAAAAACAAAAACAAACGTGTGACTGCGTAGAAAAAAAATTCTGGAAGGACAGAGGTCAAATGTTAATAATGATTACAAATGGTGATTAAATTACGAATGATTTTCAAGTTCTTTTTATAGATAAATATTTTCTGGTTTTTTTTGTTTTCTTGTCATGTATTGGACTCCTGGAGAAGCAGACCCTGAGACAATGATGTGAAGAGAAGAAGTATTTGGGGAGGTAGTCCCAAATTTATTTGGGAATTCAAAATATGTCAAATGGAGAAAAGAAAAATGACAGAGGAATGGAAGACACCCCAAAAGGACACATTATTAAGCAAGTTTCCACTGTGGGCAAGTGCAGTTTGATGCTCATGGGGTCCACTGGGAACGAGGGTAGTTCACATGCTTGTTATCTGACCTGAGGCTGAGGGTGAGGGAGCTGGGGTATTTATACACTTCTTTCAGTCATTGGTTGAGAGTTGCTCGGGTAGGGATGCGAGGCAGTGGACCCCTTTGGCTAAAGGAAGCTTTTAGGCAAAGAAAGGCGGACAGTTCAAAGTTGAGCTGATACAGTGCTCTCAAATGGAAAAAGCCCAAAGTGATATAGATGGGGTACTGACAGTGTCTGCCGCATTCCTTTGTCGAAAGAAAAAGATAATAATCATAAAGCTATTTTCCTCTTGGGGAAAAAAAAGTGCTATTTGAATAAAAACTACTCCTATCAAACAGATATGTATATTTGTGTTTGTATGCTTGTTCACCTTGTGGGATTCTATTTTCCTTATAAAGTTTATCTAAAAGATGATGACATGTATTTTCTAAATTATGACCAGTGAAACACTAGTGGTTCCATGATATGTAGTCAAATATTCTGAGGAAAGAGCTTTCTAAAGTAAACATAGGAAAAGAGGTTAATCAAAGTCACCAAGTGCTACAATCTTCCTTAAAAGCATGTCTTCACAGTCACTTTAATATACAAATTTATACTGTGAATCTCCAAGAGGAGGACACAGTGTGCAGTCTTTCTCAAACACATTTGACCACAGAACCCCTTTCCTGGGGAATCTTATAAATATTTTTACATAGCAGAAGTGTTCCATAGAACACAGCTTAGGAAAGACTGTCCTAGCACATCCTACTGGTTTTTTCAAGTAATGTTAAAGACATAGCTGTTTATCTCCTCTAAAAGGTTGGTCCTATAGGAACAGAAACATTTTATTTTCATAAGAAAAAAAATATAATGCTTTGACATTGTCCCCACTCCTGGAGCAGTTCCTAACTACTTGAATAAACCACTGTTGGCAGATGCATTCTTCCACACATTAACACAGCAAAATGTAGGCCTGGGTTATCTGCTGGGAAATTCAGCTAACAGAGAGTTTTTTTGTTATTATAAAGTGATAAGTGTGATTCACTGTAAGGCACGATATAGAAAATAACCTCAAACCAGAGCTTCAGCTTTGGAGCTTTACATATATTTTTTGCTCACAGGAAAAGAGTATCACATTTTCAGGTTCATGCAATTTCTAAGTCCTAACTGAAGAAGGAAAATCTATACAGATGCTTTGGTAGAAACTAAAGAAATCATTACCATGGGATCCCACCATAATATTGCTAACTTTGCATAGTAAGTTATATGTGGCATTTCACATGTCACAGTGCTTGGCACATAGAGGGTCCTCGATACTACATGTTGAGTGAGTAAATTATATGGAGCCAATATGAAGTGCTGAACCTATAACACTCCAAAGTAATATCCATACCTACCTTATATCAAGACCTTTGGGAATTTCAGCATCACCAAACTTCAGAGATAAACTAAGAAAACAGAAACAACACAGTCCATCAAAATAGAAATAACCTTTACTTCACACTATACTAAAAAATTACCTCAAAATGGAAAAACTAAAACAATAAAACTTATAGAATAAACATATAGCAATTTTGCAATCTTGGACTAGCCAATGGTTTCTTGAAAAAATATAGAACCATAAGAGACTCTTAATCATAGGAAACAAACTGAGGGTTGCTGGAGGGGACGGAGGTGGAGGGATGGAGTAACTGGGTGACGGACATTAAGGAGGCCATGTAATGTAATGAGCACTGGGTGTTATATAAGACTGATGAATCACTGACCTCTACCTCTGAAACCAATAATACATTATATGTTAATTAAAAAAATAAACTAAAAATATATAGAAGTATGAAATATAAAGAAAAAATTGATATACTGGAGTTTATTAAATTCAAAATTTTTACTCTTCAAAAGACAGTGTTAAGGGGTGCCTGGGTGGCTCAGTTGTTAAGCGTCTGCCTTCGGCTCAGGTCACGATCCCAGGGTCGTGGGATCGAGGCCCGTGTCGGGCTCCCTGCTCTGCAGGAAGCCTGCTTCTCCCTTTCCCACTCCCCCTGCTTGTGTTCCCTCTCTCGCTGTGTCTCTGTCAAATAAATAAATAAAATCTGAAAAAAAAAAAAAGACAGTTTTAAGAAAACAAAAAAGGCAAGCCACAGAACAAGAGAAAATATTCACAATACATATACACAAAGAACTAGTATCCAGAATATAATAAATAAAACTAACAACTTAATAATAAGAAGACAACTGAACTTAAAAATGGTGAAAAGACAAGCACTCCACAAAGGAAGATATACATATAGTTAATAAATACATGAAAAAAATGCTCAGCATCATTAGTTATCAGTAAAATATAAAATAAAACCACAATAAGATAAAAGCATCATGGTACAGTAATCGAAATAATTAAAACTTTTTTTAAGAACCTACTCTTTGGGCGCCTGGGTGGCTGAGTTGGTTGAGCACCCAACTCTTGGTTTCCACTCAGGTGGTGATCTCAGGATCGTGAGATCAAGCCTCGTGTCAGGCTCCACAATGGGAACGGAGCCTGCTTGGGATTCTCCCTCTCCCTCTGTCCTTCCCCTGCACTTTTGCTCTCAAAAAAGAACCTACTCTTAAGCTCTTAATATCCATATTTATTCACATTTTTCTGAAAGTTAACATGAGATTTCCTGGATGTGAGACTGAGTATTACTAATTCATAGCAATAACCACATTGGTTCCCCTTTTAACCCAATTCTTCTGCCTGGGCAACAGGATGAGAGCCAGATGTCATCCTGTACATACTGGGATTTGTAATACAGGTGAGGAACACCAAAATTGTGAATCTGGGAGTTCATATAAAAGAGAGACAGAGGTCCCCCTTAACCCCGAGAGAGGGAAACATTTGCTTCCTTAGTGTCAAAAATTTTCCTTGGCACGTGAAAAGAGAAGAGTACCAGGTACCTACCTCACAATGTAAGCTGATGAGTTTTATCAGCCTCTGGATGGGAATAAATAGCTCACCATAAAGATGAATGTAAATAATTGTCTCTAAGAGGAAGACAAGTAGCCTCTGTGGGTTTCCAAGCACTGGAATATTTCCATGGCCCTGAGGTTCATTACTTCTTTTTCTTTTTTCAAATTATAGGCTATGTTTTTCAGATGTATTTTCAAGTTTACATTGCCTTGCATATTGTTTCAGAAAACATATATATCATGCATATACATCTTTTTTTATTATTATGTTAATCACCATATATTACATCATTAGTTTTTGATGTAGTGTTCCATGATTCATTGTTTGTGTATAACACCCAGTGCTCCATGCAGAACGTGCTCTCCTCAATACCCATCACCAGGCTAACCCATCCCCCCACCCCTCTCCCCTCTAGAACCCTCAGTTTGTTTCTCAGAGTCCATCGTCTCTCATGGTTCGTCTCCCCCTCTGATTCCCCCCCTTCATTCTTCCCCTCCTGCTATCTTCTTCTTTTTTTTTTTTTAACATATACTGTATTATTTGTTTCAGAGGTACAGGTCTGTGATTCAACAGTCTTACACAATTCACAGCACTCACCACAGCACATACCCTCTCCACTGTCTATCACCCAGGCACCCATCCCTCCCACCCCCCACCACTCCAGCAACCCTCAGTTTGTTTCCTGAGATTAAGAATTCCTCGTATCAGTGAGGTCATATGATACATGTCTTTCTCTGATTGACTTATTTCGCTCAGCATTATACCCTCCAGTTCCAACTGCGTCGTTGCAAATGGAAAAATCTCATTCCTTTTGGTGGCTGCATAATATTCCATTGTATCTTTATCTATTCATCTGTAGATGGACATCTTGGCTCTTTCCACAGTTTGGCTATTGTGGACATTGCTGCTATAAACATTGGGGTGCATGTACCCCTTTGCATCCCTATATTTGTATCTTTGGGGTAAATACTCAGTAGTGCAATTGCTGGATTGTATGGTAGCTCTATTTTCAACTTTTTGAGGAACCTCCATACTGTTTTCCAGAGTAGCTGCACCAGCTTGCATTCCCACCAACAATGTAGGAGGGTTCCCCTTTCTCTGCATCCCCACCAACATCTGTTGTTTCCTGACTTGTTAATTTTAGCCATTCTGACTGGTGTGAGGTGATACCTCATTGAGGTTTTGATTTGGATTTTCATTACTTCTTGACAGGTAAACACATTGGTCTAAGGTGGTAAATCTCTTACTAACTCCAAGGCTTATTTTTTAACCCAAGTCCCAGTCAAATTTGTTCAGAAATTGCTAACTATGCAGAAACAAAAATATTTTCTTTACAGTCATTGACCATACCAAGTGTCAGTAAGGATGTAAAGCAACTGGAATCTCCTCATACAATGCTGGTGGAAAGGTAAATGGTACAATGACTTTAAAAAACAATTTGGCGGTTTCTTAAAAAGCTAAACATGCACATACCACATGATGTAGCCATTCTACTCCTAGGTATTTAAGAAAAATGAAAATATACACTCCTACGAAGCCTTGTACATGAATGTTTAAAGCAACTTTCCTTGGAAAGCTATTTAAAAACTGGAGCAAAACCAAATTTCCATCAAGAGGTGGATGGATAAATAAGTTGTGGTATATCCATATAATGGAGTACTTACTACTCAGCAGTTAAAAAGAAACATCACTTTGAAACATGTAACAATGTCAAAGAATATCAAAATCATCAAGCTAAGTGAAAGAAGCCAGACTAAAAAAGAGTATACACCCTATGACTATATTTATTTACTTATTTATTAAAGATTTTATTTATACGTTTTAGAGAGAGTATGTACGAGCAGGGAGGGGCAGAGGGAGAAGGAGAAAGAATCTGAAGCAGACTCTGCACTGAGCACAAGCAGGGCTTAGTTCCCCAACTGCAAGATCATGACCTGAGCCGAAACCAAGAGTCAGACATTTAACCAACTGAGCCACCCAGGTGCCCCTATATGATTATATTTATAGATAATTCTGGAAAATGCAAACTCACCTATAACTACAGAGAGCAGGTCAGTAGTTACCTGGAGGGCTCGGAGTGGCAGGAGGGAAAGATTACAAAGGGGCACAAGGAAACTTTGGAGAGTGATGAAAATGTTTGCTGTTTTGATTGTAGTAATGGTTTTGTGGGTGCACAAATATGTCAAAACTGATCAAACTGTGTACTTTAAATATGTACAGTTTAGTGTATTTTATTTACATTTCAATAAGCCTGAAAAATAAGAACGAGAAAAAGCTAAATAACTGAAATGAGAAAATGTGAAAAATTTAAATACAGAAAGGATGATGCAGCTATGTGACATTATAATGTCTAGAAGTTATAACACCTCAACATACATTATAAAACCAAAAAAGCAAAAGTGCATAGCCATAAAACGTCCAATTACAAGCTTGAAAAAAACATCACACAAATGTAATCTCATTTATTTTGTCCTACTTATCAAGAAACAGAAATGTCAGTGATTGAGCTGAAATTTATTGTCATACTATTTATGGGGAAAGGGGAAGGGTATTTACAAAATAAACCACATAAAGTTACTAAGAGAATTATCTTTTTTTCCTAACATTGTTAAGCTTAGACACCTTAGAAGCATTCATTTATGAACACTTTATAAGCTAATTTATTCAGTAAAGCAGGTCTCCAAAAGGGCCTTTCTCTAAGACTATTCTGATAGCCTATTACAAAGCACTTAAAATACTTTAAAGAAATAAAATTTATTTCTTGAATAGTATTTTACAAGTTTGGTCACTTATTTTAACAGAAATTTCTCTACTTCTTCCAAGGAATCAGAATAGCTTAGCTATCCATAAAATGACCCTGTAGCTGATGAACTAAACCTCAAAGCAAGGCCATACTGAGTCCACCTAACTGCTGTCCCCTTTTCCTGATGGAGCAGGTCAATGGCCTGTAAGCTTCTGACACTCCAAGAGCTTTCTCCAGCAGTCCTGGTTTCAGTGAGAGCTGTTAACATGCTCTGCTGCAGAGTAAAGAACATGCCTGATTTCAACAAAGCAAATTCAACGACGATTCAGTGAGACTCTTCTGAGTCAGGCACTGCACCATAACCTGGGAACACGAAGGAGAAATACAATCTAGCAAGTCCCTCAAAAAAGAGCTGCTTTTACTCTTCCAAGCGCCCTAACCTCCTATGTTTAAAAGAGACTCTGAATTCTTCAGACTATAATTGCCTAAGTTCAAAATACCCCCAGATGCTCGGATTATGCTCTATATTCACTATTTTAAAAGATTTCCGTAGCAAATCTGTCTGCCAACAACTTGCCTTTCCCTGAACATTTTGTTTCCAAGCACTAAAACAAGGTCACCTTTTTTTAATCTGTGCTTTTGACCTTACATGGTTATGTCTTTACTTGGATTTATTCTTTCAGCAACTCCCTCTCTGGTTCTTGAGAACCTAAGATTTCCTTGCCAGCACAGCAAAGGCATCTCACTAATGTGCATGATTCACAGGAATGAGGGATGGTCTCAGTATCTGGTCCTTGCATGCCTCATGTACTGGGAAGCCTTCCATTCATCCCCATGGGTGGGCTGTCCAGGATGTCCGCACACTCGCCTGAACAGGACTCCAGGAGGTAGATGCTGCTCACTCAGGACTCATCCTAGTAGAATATGTAGGTGGTGACCAAGAAGAAAACCAGGTCCCACCAAATCATTCCTTTGTGCATTGCGAAAACCAAAGCTTCCCTAGGTCTCTCCACCAGGTAACCAGGCATAGGCACTATTTTACTCTAGTTATCATTAGTATGTTAGGAAGATAATACTACTACTTCGAGTAGCACTTGAAGAGTTCTCAAAGTTCTCGTGCATACATTTCACAGTTTGATTTTCACAGTGCTATGAGACAGGGTCAAGAAAGAGAAGGTAAAATGTCATTGTTAAAGACATTTTAGGCCCCAGCTCTATTACCCAATAAGCTGTGTGATCTTAACAAGTTTCTTAACCTCTAGGAGCCTTGATTTTGGATGGTAACAGTCTGTGACTCAACAGTACTCTGAGGAATAGCAGATATTGTGCCTGTCAAGTCCTCGCACTGTGCCTGGTCCAAGGCAAGTGCTTCAGGCCTGTTACAATTAATAGATATCATCATCTCCATTCCTAGATGATGATCCTATGGCGGCTCCTATTTGTAAAGTCACAATGCACACTGCACTGGCAGAACTGGGACAAGAAGCCAAGTTTTCATTCTTTCTGTCTCTGGGTTCCCAGTGATCATTAAGATTTCTAAAGCCCAGCAAAAAAGTGTGGTGCTCTGATCTTCCCCACAAATACCCAGGGGTAAGAATAAATGGAATCAAGGTGTGCCGGTCAGCCACAGACAGGCAAGATGATCCCCAGGCAATCAGCCTCTCTCCAGGCAGCTGGCCACAAATAAAGAGCCCTGTAGGGAATTAATTAGAGCACAAGAAAAAAGTCCCGAGCTCTCAGCAGTGCTGGAGTCTCTTTGGTAGTCTGTGCTGCCACAGAATAAACAAATCTGGGAGGACTCTGGATGCTTATACTTAAAATTCCTTAATTCCCTAATAAGAGATAATCATTCTGAATAGCAAGATACTCACTAAAACTTGTAATATTAATAAAATCCACTTTTACCCATCACCAAT
The DNA here is from genome assembly GCF_964656455.1 of Halichoerus grypus. NCBI lineage: Eukaryota > Metazoa > Chordata > Mammalia > Carnivora > Phocidae > Halichoerus > Halichoerus grypus. The sequence continues at coordinate 90,735,937 of NC_135713.1, forward strand.
AATTTTTAAATGAAAAGTAAAGTTCAGGAGTAAAAAAGTATTTCCAGCCCAAATATATAAAATGAATACCCCCCCCCCGCCCACACACACACACATGCACACACACACACAGAGTATACAAAGCATTCTGTCCATCTAAACCAGGCCAGGACAAATGCAGACAATCTTCCAAAAGCTTTCATTATACCAGCAAATGTTGAAAGCAAGGAGATTTATAGAAAGCAAGTGGGATATGCCAGACTTACTCCTCCTCCACCAAAACAAATACAAGCAAAAACTTTTCGCTTGGATGACTAGAAAGCAGAGAAAGGTACGGGAAATTGATTTCCTCTTCAAAAGGGATATTTGTTTAATCTGCTTATCTCAAATCAAAAGGAATTATTAAAATCATTTTGAACAAATGTCCTAAAGAATTCTCTGAAATATGGCCATTCAAAGCTACCCTTGCACATATGCACACTGGCAACGTCCCACAACTTCAGAACACTCCGCCGAATCAGAAATCTGCCCTGGCTAGAGTCAGCCTTCTCTTTTTTCACCCACTAGAAGATGTATGACTCTGCTCCATTATACATGATTTCCTCCTGCTAGGACAAAAGTAGTATGATACCTCACATTTGAAGTTGATACCAAGCCTGGAATCCTGTTCATTTTTCAGAATGAATTTGGAAAACCTTCACTTTTACAACTCTGATTTTCCTCAAGGTATGTAACAAGAGAATTGCTGGGGGAAATATTTTTCTTTTATTTTAGACATTAAACATTTCATAACAGATGTGTTTCAAGTTCACTACAAACGAACCTACCTGTACCATTTTCTGAATCGTCAGAAAACTTGACGGCCCAGTTAACAGACTACAATCGCCCTAAGGGCCTCCAGCAAAGCAATCAACTTACATGGCACTTTCTTCACTGCAATTTGAGTTGCTAATGTCCACTGTTGCCGTCTGGCCAAAAGCTTCATCTGTAAGGTCCAGCCAGGTCTGATTCTTAAATTTTACTGTTATTCCTTTGGCCCAGAAAAGAATGCAGGGAATTCCATCCATGGAGACATTGACTGGGCTATGATGGCTGAATGCATTCCAAGGTTCTTTTTCTAAATGTCCTTGTCTGCTCAGAGTGTAGTTGAGAATCTAGTTAACCAAATAAACAAAATTTAAGAGACGGGTTTGTTTCCATGGCACAAAAGGCTTCTTGGAGTAAAAGGACTAATTTACAACCTGTTGAAACTTTCATCTCTCTCACTCCAGAGTCCATGTTACTGTGGGACAAAGGAGATGATAGGTGGGCCCATCTTAATCATTTAACAAGCCAAAATTGATAGATATATCTGAAAGGTATATAAGCCTAGTTCCACAAAGCACCCAAATTGGAAAGGACTAAATTATTAAAAAAAAAAAAAAAGCCGACTTTGCAAATAATAATATTAGCAATATAGACTCAAGAAGTTTCCAGGCTGGGAGAGAGAGTGGGAATGAATAGGTGGAGCACAGATTTTTAGGGCCATGAAAGTATTATTCTGTAAAATACCATAATGGTAGGTAGATATCATCATACATTTGTTAAAACCTATAAAATGTACAACACAAAGAGTGAATCTGAACGTAAACTATAGACTGTACTTAATAATAATGTATCAATATTGGCTCATCAACTTTAAGAAATATACCACAATAACACAAGATGTTAAACAAAGGGGAAACTCAAGGGGGGGAGGGATTGAGGGAGCATATGGGAACCTTCTATTTTGTTCAATTTTTTCTGTAAACCTAAAACTACTCAAAAAAAAAAAAAAGTCTAGGAATTAAAAACAAAAATTCACCATGCCATGAACTAATGGCAGTAATCTATCTCTTCAGAAAATAGGAACCCAAATAAGGCAAGATTTTAAAATAAAGAAATTAATATGTTAAGCAAACAAACATAACAAGAGGTTTCTAGCTATCAAGCCTAATTCTCCAGACCACTAATATCCGATAGAACATTCTGGAACACTGGGTATGTTCTATATCTGCACTGTGCCATGTAGCCGTCACTGGCTTTCTGTAGCTAGCATGGCACTGGAAATGGGGCCAGTGCAACTGAGATTAATTTTTAATTTTATTTAACATTATTTCATTTGAATTTAAATTTAAATAGCCCCATGTGGCTAGTGGCTACTGCCTTAGACAGTCTGTCCAGATCGTGTAATATACAAAAACTAGCAGGGTCTTCTAACATCATTCTTCATCTTATGAAACCTGAGGCAGCCCGAGACAATGCACTTCAGTACTTGACTCTAGAAGTCACAAATATCTGACCGAAGATCTACTTATCTAGATCAACTAGTCCATACCGATTACTCCAATGTTAGTACAGATAAAAGAGAAATTAAAGAGGCAGCAGCAATCCAAGCTTACCAGGAACCAAAGATAAACTGTTACTATAGTGATCCTGTCTGGAAAGCAACTAAAGTAAAACTGAGTATTGTAATGAAAATATACAAGAGGAAGTAAAACTTTAGTTTTTTATTTACGAGAAGACTACTATAATACATTTCCCCATCCAAAACTTAAAAATGTTAGTTATTAACAAAAGTATTATTCATATTTTCACAGTTGCTCTGACCTGATTGAAATGTGTTTAAAAAAAATTTTTTTAAAAGATACAACCTAGTTTCCTAACATATCCATACCTGTGTGATTGGTATTGTTGTGAAATTCTGGATTGGATTCATGTCTCCATTACTCTGCTGATCTGTCAAATAAATGATATGAGTACAAAGGCTAAATGTCACTGATTTATTAATGTACCTGAATGATACTAAAATGCTAAGCACCGTAAAATATGCCGGGCTTGAGCCTCCTCTGGCTCATAATTTGGAATACACCAGTTTAAGAGATTTTTACATGTGAGACTCCTGCCCCAATCACCAGTATTCAGTGAAGCCCAACACAAACAACACCCTTCTCCTCAACCCTTCAAGGAATCATACAGGCAAATACAGGTCTTACCGTTTATAACCACTTCTTTATTTGAAGATGTTCGAGAGATGAAACTAGAAAAAAACAAAAATAAAAAGATGCTGAACAAATATCTATATTTCAGATTTCATAGGAAGTTTTAAGGAGGATATTTCAGTTTATTACATCTCAAGAGAAGACAGAAACTTACCTGTCAAAACTGTCCACTTTTTCATAGTGAATTTCTGATTTAAAAAAGTAATACATGTTCTTCAAAGAAAATAAGAAAAAGTCAGAATTTTTTTTTAATTTATAAATATAAACCCTAATTCTTATCCACTGAATATTATTATTGAGGGCCTACCATGTACCAAGTAATGTACTAAATACTGAGGTCTAACCAAAATAAATAGTAACCAAATAATAAAGGAAATAAATAATGAAACATAATAAAATCTTTTACAGTGAAGTTTTATACTTATTGTACTGTTACCATATTAAAGCAAAAATATTCAATTTTTTAATTAAAAAACAAGACAGACTCTATTGCCAAAAAACTTTTTCTGAAAATTATGGGGATATAAATTATATATCCTTCCAGTGTTTCACTCTACACACACACACACACACACAGATGTACACATACAACACACATAAATTTACTTTTTATAAAATTCAAAAACAGGTATGTATAAACATCCTGTTTTGGAGCCTGCAAAATTTTTTTCAACTTAAAAATATATCACAAATATTTTCTCATGTAATATTTTTCTGACATAATTTTTTTAACTTTTTAATTCCCGTTAGTTAACATACTGTGTTATATTAGTTTCAGATGTACAATATAGTGATTCAACAATCCCATCCATCACCCGGTGCTCAACATGATTTTCTGACATAATTTTGAATTCCATGTTGGTATTACATCATACAAATGTATCAATTTATTCAACCAATTTCCTATTACATATTTATGTTGTTTCCAATTAACAAACGATACTACATTGAACCTTATTGTGGACTGTTTGTTCATACCCCCAAGAAGTTCCTTAAGATAAATTCCTAGAAGTGAAACTGCTAACTTAGAAGATCTACACATCTTTTTATCATGGAATATTGTAAACACATACAAATATAAACAGAAAAACATAAGCCCTCTTCCCACCCCCATGTACTTGTACCCACCATCCAGCTTTAGTAATTATCAAGGTATAAGCAAACTTGTTTCAACTATGAGCTCACCCATTTCCCCTCTCTGGTATTATTTTGAAGGAAATATCAGAAATTAATATGATTTAAGTATGTATTTCTAAAAGATAAGGACTTTTTAAAATAATAGCCCAATTTTCTAGAATTATAAATAGAATCATATATATTTTTCAGTGTTTGGCTTCTTTCAGTCTAAACATAATGATTGGAATTCTCTGATGTTGTTATATATATTAATATCTCATTCCTTTTAATTACTGAGAAGTATTTCATTGTACAGATATACCACATTTTGTCTGTCTAGGCATCCACTGATGGACATTTATGGTGTTTCGAGTTTGGGGCTACTACAAATAAAGATATAAATATATTTGTGTACAGGGCTTATGTGGAATATTTTTTTGTTTCTCTTGAATAGATACCCAGAAGAAGAATGGCTGAGTCATATAGTAAAAGTTTAACTTTTAACAAAACTGCCAATTTCACTATATGAGCTTTTCTGTGGCTCCACGTTCTTTTAATATTTGTACTGTAAATCTGTTCAATTTTATCCATTCTCATAGGCATTGGTTGCTATCACATTGTAGTTTTCTTTTCCATTTCCCTGATGACTAACGAGAATTAGCATCTTTTCTTGTGCCTATTGACCATTCATATATTTTCTTATGTGAACTCTGTGTTTAAATCTTTTATCACATTTTTAATTAAGTTAACTGTCTCTTCTTATTGAGTTGAAAGAGTTCTCTGTATGGATACAAGTCCTGTGTCAGATACTTGCATTGAAAACATTTTCTTCCATTTTGTCTTGCTTTTTCATTTTCTTAATGGTGACTTTCAAAATGGAAACATTTTAATTTTCATAAAGTCTAATGTATTTGTTTTTCTTCTTTTATTGTCTATGTTTCTGGGTCTAAACCATTTTCTTAACATAACGTCACAAAATTTTCTCCTGTGTTTTATCTAGAAGTTTTAAAGTTTTAGCTTTTACATTTAGCTCTGTTATCCATTTTGAGTCATATTTGTGAGATGAGGTACTTGTAACATTTTAGAGCCTGGATACAAAAAATGTATTATTAGTTTCTAGAAATTAGAAAAAAACAAACACAAGAATCACACAAGGATTCAGAAAATGTATCTCTCACACCCTTTCATGGACGCTAAAGGAGGATGTGCTCAAACAAAGTGAGAGGAAACCAAGAAAGAGGAAACCCAGGCACTAATCAACAGAGGCTCTAACTTAGAAGGGTGAGGAAGAGAAACTTCAGGATGCCTATTGCATATCAGACCTAGAGAGCATCGATCCAGATTGCAGTGAGAGGACAAAAGAGCTCCAAAGAGGAGACCTAGAGGGAGGGCTCTAGGTAAAAGGATTTGAGACGCTACACTACATGTTAGATGAGGGGACTTGTGAAAAGAATTAAGAATATATATATTTTTATTTTTTTTAAAAGATTTTATTTATTTATTTGACAGAGAGAGACACAGCGAGAGAGGGAACACAAGCAGGGGGAGTGGGAGAGGGAGAAGCAGGCTTCCTGCAGAGCAGGGAGCCCGATGTGGGGCTCGATCCCAGGACCCTAGGATCACGACCTGAGCCAAAGGCAGACGCTTAACTGACTGAGCCACCCAGGCGTCCCAAGAATATATATATTTTTAAATATTGCAAATGAAAAAGGGTAATAATTTTTAACTCAAGAGAAAAGCAAAGAGTTGTATAAAGAAAAGAGAAACATTTATAGTATGCTAACTGGCTTGTCAGTGAATAATACATGCACAGTCACACTGATGCCAGCACAGATTTAACTGAAAGTAGTAATGTAACTATATATTAGATGGGTGGGGGGATGAAGAAAAGGACGGTGAAGGCAGTGTTGGAGGCAAAAACTTTGTCAGCAATAACAGGAAGTTGTTAGGCAATGTCTAAAATTTATAAATTGGAGGGGCGCCTGGGTGGCTCAGTCGGTTAAGCGTCTGCCTTCAGCTCAGGTCGTGGTCCCAGGGTCCTGGGATCGAGCCCCCACATCAGGCTCCCTGCTTGGCAGGAAGTCTGCTTCTTCCTCTCCCCCTTCCCCCTGCTCGTGCTCTCTCTCTCACTCATTCTCTCTCTCAAATAAATAATCTTTTAAAAATAAAATAAAACGTGTAAATTGAGAAATCCTCTACACATATTTAAATAATGTGGCAGTGTTATGGGTTGTAGGATGGTTCCCAACTCCCTGGAAATAATCCGAGATGTATATATCCTTGCCCTTGGCTATATGCTTTGCAGTACCTCCCTGTAGGTAGAGAGTACTTCCTGCCCCACAGTAAGTCTCAGCTCTGTGTCTTGGTCGAGCCAACGGAACATGAGGGGAAGCAACAATGTACCAGCTCTGCAGAAACTTTCTGAGGTGCTGCATGTGTCTGCCGCCTCCTTGTCCCCTTCTCTCTGCCATGATGACGGTGTGCCCAAACAGGGGCTGCTCTTTCAGTCTAGGTCTTGGAATGACAAGACATGGGAAACAGCTGGAGCAGGCCTGCAACAGCCCACTGAATAGCTATCAACATGTAACATGAGTGAGAAATAAATGTTCAAGACCGTAAGATTCTGGAAAACTGGAGTTGTTGGTTACTAGAGAAGCTGACGAAATGGGAGACACTTTTTTTCGATAATTTATGATGTGTCTTGGTAACACCTGATTTTTTTAAAACCATGTACATGCATTACTTTGATGGATTTTTTTTTAATTTATTCTTTTTTAAAAAGATGCCTTCTGGGGCACCTGGGTGGCTCAGTCAATTAAGCATCTGACTCTTGATTTCAGCCCAGGTCATGATCTCAGGGTTGTGAGATAGAGCCCAATATCAGGCTCTGCGCTGGGCATAGAGCCTGCCTAAAATTCTCTCTCTCCCTCTCCCTCGACCCTTTCCCAACCTCCCCACTCTCCCTCTTTCTCTGTCTCTAAAAAAAAGAAGAAAAAAAGATGTCTTCCTTTAAAAATTTATAAATTAGCATTCTGATTGATAGTCTCTGGTGAGTAGGGTTAGCATAAATCAGTCCTCAGAACCCAAATACACCTAGGAGCACTGAGAAATTTAATTTCCTGAGCAGCAAAAGTGAGGCTCCAATCAGTAATCATGTAACTACAATAGCGATGTGCTTTAGCTAAAAGATCTCTATCCTACTTAAATTTCAAACTCTGTACTGCAAGTTACAAAGTGACTGAATACATGAAAGAAACACTAATACCCAAGCAATACTTCTTAAGAGCTTCAAGCTTTCTAATAATATCATCGTACACAAATAGACTTTTAAAATTTCTTTAATTTAAACTTCATTTATCCAAAAATCACATTTCATGATACAGGGTTAAGTATTCAATTTTAAAATGTCTTAAATGAACAAAAAAAAATTATGAGATATTTTATCTAAATAATATGAAAATTTATCAAGTCATTTAGAAATATCTAGTTAGCAGAACAGTTTAATAAAAGTTTCCTGAATAAAAGTATGTGAATGAATGAATGAAGGCATGCATGCATGGATGGATAGATGGATGGATGAGCTACCAAACTGATAATATGCTTGGCTTGAGACTTTGCTCTACTCATTAAAAATTTCCAAGTGTTCACATATGAAAAGTTTTTAGAAGAGAACAAAGACTTATTTTCTTTTCAATGAATCTATGGTCATGAACATACAATAATGCTGCTATACTTCTTTTTTTAAATGAACTATAATTTAGATAGGCCTTTCCCATACCCACAAGACTGAATTAACAAGGTTTTATAGGAAACCATAATCTCAACCAAAGATAAAATATATATACATGTCGGGACACCTGGGTGGCTCAGTCAGTTGAGCGTCTGTCTTTGGCTCAGGTCACGATCCTAGGGTCCTGGGATCGAGCCCCGCATTGGGCTCCTTGCTCAGCGGGGAGCCTGCTTCTCTCCCTCTGCCTGCCTGCCTGCCTGCCTGCCGTTCCCCCTGCTTGTGTTCTCTCTCTCTGACAAATAAATGAATAAAATCTTTAAAAAAAAATATATATATATATATACATTTTCACATCACTACATAATCTCTGAACTAAAGTAAGATTGTAAAGAATTAACTGTTTAAAGTTATCTATGTGAATAAACTGAGAAACACTGGTTAAATTTTTTTTAAATAAATAATAAAGAAACAAAACCTATATTGTCTCTAAAAATATTCCGATCCTTGTCCAGTAAAAGGGATCTCTGCAATACGTTTGAAAAGTAATCAAGAGCCTGAAGCTTCTAGTGGCTGGTGCCATATTTTTGTAGTCCATCATGAGTCTGCAAAGTAATGCCTTCATGAAGGTGAAGGTGAAACAGCTCTGCCATGGTTCTGTGCAGGAGGAAGACCACATTCCCACCATGGCCTCTGAGACCCTGAAAGACCTGCTAACTGTGCTCACCTCATTTGACCTCTTCCCTTGTCTGTTCTAGCTACACCAGCAGTCTTTAGTTCAGCTCCTTCGATGCTTCATGTTCCCTTCTTCTCTCATAAGAGTCTTAGCACTTGCTGTTCCCTCCACCTAGAATGTTCTCTATCCTCCCCTTCCCCCTCCTCCTAGGTACTCCCTCCCTTTGCTACAGATTACAGCTTAAATGTCACTTCCTTAAGAACACTCTTCCTACTATCTCAGACCAGTTCAGATCCGCCTATTACATGTGCTCATAGCCTCCCACACTTTCACAGCATGATTCACATTTGACTAATGAGAGTACCTCCTCCACTAGACTTAAAGCTTCATGAAGGCAGGGACTATTTCTGTTTTGCTCACCAATGTAGACCCAGTACCTAGCACAGTACCTAGCTATTTAAAAGTACCAAGTATTAAAAACATATGTGCTACATGCATGAATGAATGAACAGATTAATGAATGAACAAAGTCTGAAAGGGAAGTAGAAAATGAGAGATCACACAGGATACTGTGTGAGAGGCAAAATATTTCCTTTTGTTAAAGGAATTGTTTTAACCCAATTTGAGGAAGAAATATGTAAAGAAAGAGTGGTGACCCCTACTCTCTCTAAGCTTAGGAAACAAGTATTAATTTAAAATACAATCATCCTTCCTAGAGACTTAAGAACCTTGAATTGACCCATAAAAATGAAAGATATTTTAAATTTCAGATCCATGATTTGAAAGACATTCATAAAACAGCAACTGTTGTTTCTTTCATAATAAATTAATATGCTATATTTTTAGATTCAAATGATCATTGATTGATGTGATTTCTAGGGTCCCTTCTGAAGCTGAGATTATTTAAACCCATTAACCTTGCTTCAAAAACATAATTGGGATTTTTATAGTATTTGGTGTACATTTTACCAGTGGAATACACAAATCAGTCATCTCTGTACAAATGAAGTAAGGAAACCTTACTAAGCTTTAATAACTTAAGAGTAGTATAGGTCTCTTACTATTTGAAAATGAACCTGAAGGAAAGCACTAACTGATTTAGAAACAATGGGGGAAACAAATAGAAAATGCCTGCACTTATAGTTTTTATCAGCTGGTGACTTAAAGATTCTTTAACACAGTTTTGGCAGACCATCCTACTTGGCGCTATCCTTTGTGTTCACACTAAATTCCCTGATGTATTTTTTGGGATGGCACATAATGAGCAATTAGGAGATATAACATAAGTTAATTGCTATTCAGATTCTGAATATTCTCCCTTATAGATAAATCTCTATAGTTTCCCTGTATGGTATGGAAAGAGCCAAAGACAAAGCATACAGGAATAGAAGTTTTGCTTGTTAGTTTTAAGCATATGTACTCCAAGCAATTACCGTCCCCTACCAGTTAAAATGATTTAACACCTTTTCTTTGAAGGACAGGTTATATATTTCTGAGGTTTTTAAATTTTTCCTTGCTCTCTTCTCTCACAACAATGGCAGGAGAAAACCATGAAATTAATATTACTTGTAAGTATAAAAGAAACCTGAACACTGATTTGAGTCATTTTCTCATAGATACATACTTTGATACATAATACAAATGTTTCTTGTGCATTTTGAATAACTCTTGCTTCTTATAATAAAGATTGTATTTTCATGTCTTATTTATAAACTCTAGTTCAATGATTTTGTTAGCTACAGAATGATCTAATTTAATACATCCGATTTGAATTATAAACAAATATAGCTATGCAACAATATAAAGAAATTACAGAACCATCTAATTTCACACTTGCATTGAAGTTCACAGATGCGCTGAATTAACAAATATGCAATTACTCACCTTACATTCTTCCTGGCAAGTATTTGGTCCAAAGTCAGTGAAAATCCTATACATAAAAAAATAAGTGAAAAACTGAAGAAGATTTTTCTTCCCATCAAGAAATAAACCAGTTTCTTCAAAGCAAGCACATCTGTTAATTCTTAAATGCAAACAGAGCAGAGGCAGAATCTTCCATGTCTTGTGACTGACAACATAGTCAACCAATAAAAAGACCATATTCCCAGGATATATTATGCATGGGAGAGGGTGGAGGGAGGGGCCTGATACTGCTTAATTTAGAGTATAGAGTGAAAGCAGTGGGTCTATTTAGGATGTTTCTTATTCATTAAAGATTATTAGGAGCAGATTTTCAATTAACCTCTTTTTAGAAACTAGCATTGTTTTGATACTCTAACTCTTAATAAGAATCTCATACTGCTTTTCAGGAAGCTATTAAATTCTCCTCAAAAATCTACAAAATATACATTATTGCATGCATTTTTCAGGTGAATAAATGAGTAAAAATCTCTGAAACTTACCTAATTTTACTTATGTGTCCTACTGCACAGTTTCCTGTTAAATTCATGACTCTCCATGTGCTAAGAGATCTGGAATGTAATGGTAAAGAGCACTGACTTTGGAGTCAGACAGCCCTCAATTGCATTCCCAGCTCTAGTTTCCCCATCTGCAGAGTGGGGACAAAAGTATTTTGCTCAAAGAACCGTTGCAAAGATATATCGAGGCCCTAAATAGCCAAATCTGCCTTGAGAAAGAACAAAGCTGGAAGTATCACACTTCCTGATTTAAAAATATATTGCAAAGCTACAGTAATTTAAACAGTATAGTATTGCCATTAAAAACTGACATATAGGGGCACCTGGTGACTCAGTTGGTTAAGCGTCTGCCTTCGGCTCAGGTCATGGTCCTAGGGTCCCGGGATCGAGTCCCACATCGGGCTCCCTGCTCAGCAGGAGTCTGCTTCTCCCTCTCCTGCGGCTCCCCCTGTCTGTGTGTGTGCTCGCTCTCTCTCTCACTCGCTCTCTCTCTTTCCATCAAATAAATAAATAAATAAAATCTTTTTTAAAAATGACATATAGATCAACAGAACATAATACAGGCACCTAGAAATAAATTCACACATACACAGCTAACTGCTCTTCAGCAAGGGTGCCAAGAACACACAATGGGAAAAGGACAGTCTCATCAACAAATGGTGCTGGGATATCCACAAGCAAAAAATAAAATTGGAGCCTTATTTCACACAAGACACAAAAATCAACTCAAAATAGATTAAAGACTTAAAACCTAGAAGAAAGCAAAGGGAGGGGCGCCTGGCTGGCTCAGTCTTTAAGCATCTGCCTTCCACTCAGGTCATGTTCCCAGGGTCCTGGAATGGAGCCCCGTGTTGGGCTCCTTGCTCAGCAGGGAGTCTGTTTCTCCCTCTCCTTCTGTAGCTCCCCTGCTTGTGCATTTGCACTCTCTCTCGCTCTCTGTCAAATAAATAAATAAAATCCTTAAAAAGAAAAAAAAGAAGAAAGCATAGGGAAAAGTTTCATGGCACTGTTCTTGGCAATGATTTCATGGATATGACACCAAAGCAAAAACAGACAAGTGCAACTACATCAGACTAAAAAGCTTCTGTACAGCAAAGGAAGCAATCAACAGTAAAAAAGGCAACCCACAGAATAAGAGAAAGTATTTGCCAAACATACATCTAACAAATCATTCATTTCCAAAATATATAAGGTACTCTTACAACTCAGTGGCAGAAAGAACACAAATTACTCAAGTTAAAAATGGGCTAAAGACTTGAAAAGACATTTCTCCGAAGACGACATACAAATGACCAACATGTATATAAAAAGGTGCTCAATGTCACTCATCACCAGGGAAATGTGAATCAAAACCACAAAGAGATATCACCTAACACCTGTCAGGATGGCTATTATGAAGGAAGGAAGGAAGGAAGGAGAGAAAGAAAGAAAGAAAGAAAGAAAGAGAAAGAAAAAGAAAAAGAAAAAGAAAGCAGGCAGGAAGGAAGGAAAGAAGAAAGTGAACAGACAAGTGTTGGCAAAGATGTGGAGAAATTGGATTGTACACTGCTGGTAGGAATACAAAATAGTACAGTTGCTGTGGAAAACAATATGGATATGCCTCAAAATATTAAAAATAGAACTACCTTATGATCCAGCAATTACACTTATGGGTATCTACCCAAAATACTTGATATCAGAATTTCAAAGAAATATTAGTGCTTCCATATTCACTGCAGCACTGATATTCACAATAGCCAAGATGGAAAAACAACCTAGTGTCTGTGGATGGATGAATGGATAAAGAATATGTGATATATACATACAAAGGAATACTATGCAGCCTTTAAAAAAGGAAATTCTGCAATATGTGACATGAATGAACCCTGAGGACATTATTATAATTGAAACAAGCCAGTCTTAAATACCACATGATTCCATTTATATAAGGTATCTAGAATAGGCACAGCATAGAATCAAAGAGTGAAATGGTGGTTACCAGGGGTTGGGGGGCAGGGGAGGGAGGAGAAAATAGGAAGTTACCAATCAATGGGCATAAAATTTCAGTTGTGCAAGATTAATAAATTCTAGAGATAAGCTGTACAAGAGTGTACCTATGGTTGACAATGCGGTATTATGCACTTAAAAATTTGTTAAGAGGGTGGATCTCATGTTAAGTGTTCTTAACACAATAAAATAAAATTTTAAATAAATATAATAGATGAAAACCTTTTCTTACTTCAACGCCTAGCTAAATAAAGACTATCTATTGTTATTTCCCCCTTGCCAGTCTCCACTCCCACTCCCCTGCCACCTAAAATGTGTGCAAAAACACAAACCAAACAACAAAATCCTGAAGTTATTTTACATTTAAAAAATACAATTAAAATGCCACAATAAAGAAAATCCTCCAAAACGAAAGTGTCAGCATTTTTGGTACTTAAGAACCTTGATCTCTTTAATGGCAAAGTACTGGTAGCTGAAAGGGGCTATTTGTAAGTGACATTTCAGAGATGATGGATTATTGGAAGTCTGGGGACTTGACCCAAAGGACATACTCCCCTTCCTTACTATCCACTTTGCACACACACCATCTTCTAACATAGCTCTAAGGAGCCCTAAATGAGAAGAGGTGATGAAAGCACAATGACTAGGGATGGGGGTGGGGGGGCTAGGGGGTGGAGACGGAGAAATAACAAAGAAAGATGTTAAGAAATATTATAAAATAGAAAAGGTCACCACTATCAATGTTGCCTTTCCATGCCCATCTTATTCCTACTTCCCATTGTATTTCCTTTTCTTCTCTGTTCTTTCATTTTACCCAACTTCCACCCGCCATGTCTTTTACCTTTCTGCCTTTTTCCTGATTATGTGGAATTTCAGGTAGCAAGACAGGTCTGGAAAGGAGGAGTTTAGTCTTAGGCAGGTTTGCCAAATAAAATACAGGACACCCAGTAACATCTGAATTTCAAAAAAGCAATAATTTTAATAATAAGTATATTCCGTGCAATATTTAGACATACTATACTTAAAAAAATCATTTGTTGTTTATCGAAATTAAATTTAACCAGACATCTTATATTTTTATTTGCTAAATCTGGCAATCCTTGTCTTAGAGCTTTCTGCTACTCAAATTTTAACATGCATACAAATCATGTGAGATTTTGTTAAAATGCAAATTCTGATCCAGTAGGTCTGGGGTGGGGCGAGAGCTTCTCTGTTTCTCACAGGCTTCCACATGATGCTGATGCTGCTTGCCTGCCGAATGTCCTGTGAGTAGCAAGGATTTAGAATAGCATTGTTCAACAGAAATATACTGAGAGCTACGTATGTAATTTAAGATTTTCTAGTAGCCACACTGAAAGAAGTACAAGCCAACAGGTGAAATTAGTTTTAATATTTTTTTCTTTAACCTAACATATTTAAATATTATTTCAAACATAATTATTAATGAGATATTTTACCTTCTTTTTCTGCTCTAAGTCTGAAATATGGTATATAATTTACATTTATGTACATCTCAATTCGAACTAACCAAAATCTCAAGTGGTCAGTAACCACCCATGGCTAGGGGCCAGTGTACTGGACAGTACAAATATCAAATATTTCCTCCAGCTGCCAGAGCAATACCTCATAGTCTCCCATGGCAGCGGCAGCAGTGTCTGACCCATTGCTCCTCAAACTTCTGGTCAGGGGAAGGTAAGAAACCAAGCCCGTGAAGATACGCCCTGTAATAATAATGATTCTGTTAACACAAACCAGAGTGTAAGCTCCTTAGTGCTTATCATGTAACAATCCTTCCATGGAAATATGCTTCAGTTATATTTTCAGGCACACAAACGTATACAAAATTTTTAATTTTAAATCACTTTCATTTTCATATATTCTATGACTTGATCATCCTAAAATTTCAACATAGCAATCTTTCTGTTGTTGACATTTTCTTCCACTTGGTTAAGAATATTTAAGGTAGGGGCACCTGGGTGACTCAGATAGTTAAGCATCTGCCTTCGCTCAGGTCATGATCCCAGCGTCCTGGGATTGAGTCCCGCATCGGGCTCCCTGCTCAGCGGGAGCCTGCTTCTCCCTCTGCCTGCCGCTCCCCCTGCTTGTGCTCTCTCTCTAATAAATAAATAAAATCTTTAAAAAAAAAAGAATATTTAAGGTAAAATAATTAGTAGCTAGTAGGTTTCACAGATGTATTTTAAAATAGAAGTCACACTTAAGATGTGGTTGTCAGAGAATAGCTCATCTTGTGACTTTAGAGAAAAGCAGTGACAAAAATGTTAATGTGATAACTTGCAGGCTGTAAAGAGCTAGGATATCACCGGCCTGGCATTACACTTCCCTGCTCAGATGGCTGAAGGGTCCCTGTCCAGAACTGTGAAGGGTATGATATTTAACTAATTGATAAGCTAAGAAGGTAGCTGCCAGTTTCACGGATGCTGTCAGAAGACACAGACTCCGGGTCAGATACAAAGAACTCCATTACTCACACAGAAGCAAGTAGCATGAGCATCAGCATATTGCGTCAATTTCCCTTGCTCATAGAGCAATACAGCTGGGCCCACATGGATGCTTCTACACACAGTGGGTTTCATTTCAGGACAGAAACCCTGAGTTTCCAAGGCTATAAGTAAACCTGCCCTTTGTAAGAGGGAGACACTATTTCTACCTTTCAAGGCCGTTCACTATACGTGCATCCTAAAGATATTCCAAAACAAAAACAGTTAGTGACTCACGCATAAGATATGCAGAAAATGCAGAGGGGCGTGGAAAATATCCCAACAGTTTTCATGAGAGAACAGGAGATTGTACATCCATGCTGCCTTCTTTTCAACTGAAAATACCTTGTGTTTGCTTCATTTTCTGATTTATGATATATTACTGTGACCTGAAAATCTGAGTATCACAGATCTATCTTCCCAATATCATATGTGATCATACAGAACTGTATTATCATAAGGAAAAAAAAAGTCTCTGACTTAATTATAATATTTGCCTGAAAGAACAACTAGCATTTGCCAGACCACAATCTCTAATCATCCAAATGCTCTCAGACCAAAAATCACAGTAGTCAAATGTTCCTATCAATCACAATGGTCTTAGCACACTGATTCAAAATCCAAATCCATCCACCTCCTTCAAAGACCTGCATGATCTGGCTCTTGCTGGTCTCTCTTGCTTCATTTTATGCAGCCCTTCTCCGTACATGTTCCAGCACACTGGCTTGGATTTTTCTCAATACCCTCCACATGCCAACTTTTTTGCACCTCAGTAACTATATTGTTCCATCTGTAGAGATTACCTCATACCCTTCTAACTCTGCCTGCATTCTGTTCACCCTCATCATAACATATATCACCTTTGTATGAGACATTTATTTTCTTGTTACCTATCTACAGTGTGTTTCTTCACCGGAAGGCCTGCTCCAAGACAGCAGGGACTGCATCTAACTAACTGATACACCTAGAGCCTTAGCTACTGCTGGTCCTAGATGATGCTCAATAAAATGTACAGGGTAATGAATAAGCCTATCAAAAATGTCACATAATTAATTCTTACTTCATGCCACATGGTCGTGACTCCCAGGGCCTGAGTATTTAGGCAAACGTAACTAGAAAATCAACTAATTCAAGTATTTCATCAAATTCCGTAGCTTGAAAATGCAAATATACAAAATCCAAGTTACATCAGTTCATTAGCAAAATACCAGCCTATGTACTTCTTGCCCCTTATAGGGGGTGCGACTCTGTGATGGTTAATATATGTCAACTTGACTGGGACACAAGGTGCCTAGGTATTTGGTTAAACATTATTCTGGCTGTGTCTCTGACAGTGTTCCTAAATGAGATTAGTATTTGTATCAGTAGACTGAGTAAAGCATATCACCTTCCCCAATATGAGTGGGCCTCATCCAATCCATTGAAGGTCTGAATAGAATAAAAAAGTGGAGTAAGGGAGACTTCACTTTCTCTACCTGTCTTGAAGCAGGGAGTTCAGTCTTCTCCTGCCTTCAGACTCACTAAGACTGGAACTATACCATTGGATCTCCTGGGTCTCCAGCTTGCTGGCAACAGATACTGGAATTTCTCAGCCTTCATAACTGCATGAGCCAACTCCTATAATAAATCATATATAGAATTAATATAGGATTAATTTCATATACACATGCATGGATATATATATATTTGGTTTTCTCTGGAGAATCCAGACTAATACAGGCGCTTTATTAGGTTCAGAGCCTAATTGCTGCCATGATTTCTCCTAATTTTCATCAAATCAACTTCTGAGTTGATTAGAATCAGTTTAGTAAATGAAATAAGTGCTTTTGATTTAAATGTTAATTTTTCTTACTTCTGATTCCCCTTTGACTTCTTGGAACACAAATAATATACCAAATTAGTGGCATATATTTATGTTCTTGGTTCTCAAGCTAAGCTGAGACAAGAGTCCTGCTCTTTCATAAATTTGTTCATTAGACAAATATTCATTGCTGTATGCTACATGCCAGGAATACAAGATGAAAAAGACCTAGGCCTCACCCCCATGAGGCTCCTAGCCCAGTGATGTACAGAAATGTGAGCACATAACTGCTGGGGTAAACACCTGGAATGTTTCACATAGCAATCCGGTGACCTCCACTGATATTGGCCACACCTCCACTCCAAGCAATAGCTGAGGGGTACAGGGAGGCAGTTATATAATAGATTAAGAGATAAGAAATGAGACATAATGAACTCTTTCGAAGAGTTTGAAGCGGCTTTCCAATTCCTGATTCTACTCTCTCATGAGGTCAGTATGTATCTCTTGCTACTGAAGTCTATGACTTATCCCAGTGTCCTTCCAGTAACTTGCCTTTTGTTCTTAACACAGCCTGAAATGGGTTTCTGTTAGTTACAGTGCAAAAGAAACTTTATTATAAGGGTTTACTAACTACCAAATTTAGTGTGATAATTAGAGGCATGGACTAGGAAAGGAGGTTTAAGTATTAGGGAGAACCTACCAGACCTGGGTCCTAAGGAAGAAAAGGCCTCCAACACGCTCAAAAATGCTCATTAGGAACATGCAGGTCCCCACCTCACCAGAGACCGAGTTTTAATTCACTAAAGTAAAACTCATATTGAGAATATATGCTATTTTGATGTTGTCCTACAGTTCAGGCCATCATTTATAATAAGTGCAAAACAGATTCTTTGGACAAAAATTAATAAGCACACTTAGTTTCAAAGAGAGCATTGTATATAACTACCTGCTACAAATCCAAGATGTTGTCTTCTAAATAGTTAACATAAGCTTGGAAATTTTAACTTAAAACTTGTCTGAGTAAATTTTAATATCATTGGAAATTTTAACTTAAAAAACCTATCCGAGTAAATTTTAAATACTCATTGGCAAATGAGCATTCCATACTATGAAAAATGATACTCATAGTGGGGTTCTGGTTTTAAGATGGTTATGTTCTAAGATCTTCAACTCATTTCCTCCCACAGACATGCTGAGTCTACCACTACATATGGAACAAGTTCCTATTTAAAAAAAACCTAAAGCCTGGCTGAGTGATGATTACACATCAGGCAAAGAAGAAAACCAAATCAAAGTGTGTGGGAGAGGCTGGGACACCACCCCAGGTGTGGCAACCCAAACCCGGGGGGAACTCAAACCCAGAGCTGCTTCCTGAGTAGTAAAGAGTTTGAATTACATACTGGACACCTCAACCTTTAAGACATGTACTTGAGAGATGAACTCCCAAAACATCATTTGAAAACCAATGGGGTTCATGTTCAAAACCCACAAGACAGTAGTGATCTAAGAAATGGCCCTTGAAGGGCTCTTTCACTCAGATGGACTCACCCCACGGCCCAGCTCAGAGGCAGCTGATCACATCCAGACTTATAGTAAAGAAAGCTCACCTGCTTATATTAAAACCTTGACCTGAGGGGCAGGCATCTAATTTAACACACACATCTATGTATGTTTCTACATATTTGTTGTTGGGAGGTGTTTAACTATGATGAATAAATGGATAAATAAATTATGGTATATTTATATGGAATATTATACACAATGGAATACTATTCAGCCATAAAAAAGATGAAATCTTTCCATTTGCAGCAACAGGGATGGACCTCAAGGGCATTAAGCGAAGTGAAATAAGTTAGAGAAAGACAAATGCCATATAATCTCTCTTGTATGTGGAATGTAAAAAACAAAACAAAACAACCAAGCTCATAGATACAGAGAACAGACTGGTGGTTACCAGGGGCACAGCGTAGTGGAGGATAGGAAAAAATGGGTAAACTGGGTTTTTCTGTTTTTGTTTTAGTTTAAATAAATTGAATAAACATTACTTTAAAAATGAAAAATGACCATATCTATGAAATGGATACAGATTTATTCATTTGGGTTATCTTAATAATCAGTAATGACTGCTAGAACCAACAGTGTTAAATCGGTGGAAAAACTACTCCTGTCCTTTTTGTACCTATATAAGCCCAGAACCCCTCATTTCTTTTCCTCCTCTCTTCCTCTAGTTCCTCACTCCTTTTTCTCTCTTGTTCTTTCTTTCTTTTAATTTAAGGGGGGAAAATCCTGTTTTACCTTATTTAAAGTCCTTTAAAAAATAACGTTTTAATGATATAAAAATGCACATTTACTTTTATAGGAGTTTTTATATTTATATTACAATAACTTATACATTATCACATTTAAATACTCTAGAAATAGTCCTAGTGAAATTTCATTTTACCATGGAATGCAAAAGCTGAAAGACTGACCCCTGGCCACTCCCCATCACTGAAGATCAGTTGGTCCTCAGAGAGCACAGATCTGGCCCATATACCGGATTCTTTAAATCTCTCCAGGGAATGAGATTTTAAACCTAATATTATACTGAGTGAAAGAAATTATCTTTCTGTTCCTAATGAGTAAAATTATCTCTTATTATTTCTTACAACTCAAAGGTCCCTGCTGAAATAAAAGCCTATTTTCTTTTGTTTGGTTCTCAGCCAAGTTAGAGAATACCTGGAGAATAACTTTCAATATGCATATTAAAATGATAACTCCCTTCCAGGAACTTCACAAAGGGCATCAAAGAACAGTGTTGTCAATCCCCCCTAGATCCTACACAGAGGTTTAATTATAATAAAAAGATTTTAAAGACCAGGCTTGCATATTGTTACGTTTATATGGTAATACACACATATTTCTTTAGTGCCCCCCTGGAATAGATATGAGAAGAAATATTCACTGCACCAGAAGTAGCTACAATGAGAGGATAAGAAATCTCATTCATTTTGGATAAGGGAAAAATTGTGTTTAATAATTTAATCAGGTAAAATGAAGCACTCAACATTCATCACTAGTAGTTTTACAGAGCATGTAATCATCGGTCTTATTCTTACTGCTTCTTCTTTCTCACTTAAAGCTGTTGTTTCAACTTGTCACATTTCCATAGCAACTAATACCTCAATTTTTATAGTTAAAACACTTGGAGTCATTTCTAACTATTCTAAATGCTCCAATATAAATTGTCAACATTGTTAAAACCCTTGGCTGCTCTCGCCAAAAAGCTAACTTCTCTTTCATATGGTACAAAGAATCAGCATCATCCTTGACGTAAATCTCATCGACTGATCTAATTTATGAAGACCAATCTTTTTTCTTAGTTAGGGGGGTGGGGGACTCTGAGATAAGTCAAATAATGATACCTCCCCGCCCCACCTGAGTGCTAAACCAACTGAAAAATAAAACAAGGGGTAAGACAAGTAGAGACCAAAATACTACCC
This sequence comes from Halichoerus grypus, assembly GCF_964656455.1. Classification (NCBI taxonomy): domain Eukaryota; kingdom Metazoa; phylum Chordata; class Mammalia; order Carnivora; family Phocidae; genus Halichoerus; species Halichoerus grypus. The sequence goes on from NC_135713.1 coordinate 90,756,639, forward strand.
TCATTACTGTGAAAGGCCAAGAAGGCAGACGAAGCTTAGTGCAGAAACAAAATGGACTGTAACCAAACCATGGTTTGGTTTGGCAGCAGTGGGCTCTCAAGAAGGAAGAGAGGCCCACCCCAGAAGAAACGGCAAAGGTAAACTCCATGGGGAGGCTGGGTCTCAAAAAGGAAAAAAGAGCTGAACATACCTAGACAATTTTTCCTAATTTACCACAGATGTCATCCACAGCTGCCACAGAATGGGTAAACTGGCAGAGAAATAAGGAGTTACACTAATTTAACTCCTTCTACTCAGAAAGAAATACTAGAAAAGGGAAACACTTGTTCTCCTTCTTGTCCCTACTTCCCCAACATTTCAAGAATTACCAAACACAATTCTTTCATAACAAAGTGTCTATCAGTTTTCATATACCTCCGACAAACTATAGATGTCATGTTGCAACTTATAATAAGAATACTGTAATCTTAAGAACTGTATCCTTTACTTTTCCTGATACTTTGCTGGCTAGAAAATTATTTTCATTAATTTTGTGCCTTATTTACTTAACATTCATTGAAGTTTTTTCTAAATTCCTTAAAAATCAAGATTTTGCTTTTATAACTAATCTGGAAATGAACAAACATGCTCTGGTTAAGTAAGTTAACTTCTTTAAGTTTTAGCTTCCTCTCTGTAAAACAGGGCTAATAATAGCACCTACCACACAGGTGCTGTTTTGAGGACTAAAAAAAATTAGGCATGTGAAGTCCTATGCCTGGCACCTAAATAGCTCTCAAAGCCCTATTACAGACGGGGTACTGGTGATGTCAGTGATTTTGCTCTTTCCATCATGATCTATATCCAAATTATACTGGGAATTTTATGACATCTCTTCATCTCCAATGACCGGTGCTATTGCGTCGGTCCCCTCTTTGGATAAACCAAGTCCTCTCTTGCCCCTTCATAGTGCCCTTTCATAGCAGGCACAATGATATTTTAAAAATGTAGATCAGATCAGGGTGCCTGGGTGGCTCAGTCAGTTAAGCGTGTGACTCTTGATTTTGGCTCAGGTCATGAACTCAAGGTTGAGATCAAGCCCTGCGTTGGGCTCCCGTTCAGTGGGGAGTCTGCTTCTCTCCCACTCTCTCCCTGTCCCTCTGCCCCTCCCCCTGCTCCCTGACCATGCACACATGCTCCCTCTCTCACTAAAATAAATACACAAATCTTCTTAAAAAAATGTAGATCAGATCTTGTCACTCTCTTACTTGATGCCCTTCAGTGGCTGGCTTCTCATCACATTCAGGATGAAGTGCAAACCCCTTATCCTGGCCTGCAAGTTGGACTTGAGCTGGCCCTGTCCAAGTCTCTAACTTCACCTCCCTCTAGTCTCCTGCTGACTTGCTATGCTTCAGTCATGGCAGCCTTCTTTTTTTCCCTCTAATTCCTAAACCCGATTCTTGGTTGGGGCCCTTTTAAGAAATTTAGGCCCAAGGTCAAAGAAAATTCCTTCTCTTTTCAGGCTTCAAATTTAGTAATAAATGCTTTATCAGGAAATGAAAAACTCAAAACTCCAAAAACAAAAATGAAATCCTTTTTTTTCTCCTTTTCTTAGCCATAGTAATCAAAATCCTTCATTCATAACACACTCTGACCATCAGTTTACGCCTCATTTGTTACTTGTTTTTATAATAATATAATAATTAAACTCACTACCTAAAATAAACCATAACCCAACATCCAACTATGATCCCCACTCTCACCTCTCATCACTATTATCATCTTGAATACAGGACGCAGAAGACCTGAACTGCACTATCAACCACTATGGGCTAATTAACACTTATAAAACATTCTTCCCAATATCAGCAGAAAATATTTTCTTTTCAAGCGTACATGGAACATTCACCATGCGTGACTGTATTCTGGGCTATAAAGCAAACCTCAACAAAAATTTTTTAAAGTAAAAGAAAATGTCTGTTCTTAGATCATAATGGAATTAAACTAGAAATGAACAACACAGGGGCACCTGGGTGGCTCAGTCATTAAGCGTCTGCCTTCGGCTCAGATCATGATCCCAGGATCCTGGGATCGAGCCCCGCACTGGGCTCCCTGCTCCACGGGAAGCCTGCTTCTCCCTCTCCCACTCCCCCTGCTTGTGTTCCTGCTCTCATTATCTCTCTCTCTGTCAAATAAATAAAATCTTTAAAAAAAAAAAAAGAAAGAAAGAAAGAAAGAAAGAAAGAAAGAAAGAAAGAAAGAAAGAAAAAGAAATGAACAACACAGATATTTGGAAAGTCCCCAAATATTTGGAAATTAAGAAACACAATTTTAAATAATCCACTGTTCAAAGGGGAAGTTAGTAAATGTTTTGAATCAAATTCAGATTAGAATATAAGAGGGGTGCCTGGGTAGCTCAGTTGGTTAAGCATTTGACTACGGCTGAGGTCATGATCTCAGAGAGTCCTGGGATCAGACGTGTGCTAGGCTCCCTGCTCAGCAGGGAGTCTGCTTGTCCCTCTCCCTCTGCCCCTCCTCCTGCTCAGGCTCTCTCTCTCTTTTTCAAATGAATGAATAAAATCTACAAAAAAAAAAAAAAAAAACTAGAATATAACATACCAAAACTCATGGCATGCAGCTCAAGCAGTGCTTAGATATTTATACCATTAAATATACAGAAAAGAACAAAAGTCTCAGATCAATGGCCTAAGCTTTCACTTTGAAAACCTGGAAAAAGAAGAGCAAATTTAAATCCAAAGCAAGCAGAAGAAAGTATATAATACACAAAAGACCAGAAATCAATAAAATTGAAAATAGAGAAATAGAGAAAATCAGTTAAAGCAAAAGCTGGTTCTTTGAACAGATCAACAAGATTAATAAATTTCTAGTGGACCAAGAAAAAGAGGGAAGACACAACTTACCGGTATCAGTAATGGAAGATGAGACATCACTATGAATCTACAGATATTAAAAGGATTATAAAGGAATATTACAAATAACTTTATGGTCATACATTTGACAACTTAGACAAAATGGACACTTTCCTTGAAAGGTACACATTACCAAAACTCACTCAAGAATAAATAACTTGAATAGTATTACGTTTCCTAATGAAATTGAATTCAATTCCCAACAACATATATAAACATTCATATATTCATGCATAACAGAAAGTCTGAACAGCTTTATGAAGCAATTATTAAAACTCAGAAGAGGGGCATCTGGGTGGCTCAGTCCGTCGGTTAAGCATCCAACTCTTGATTTTGGCTCAGGTAATGATGTCAGGGTTGTGAGATCAAGCCCTGTGTCAGGCTCCACACTGAGCGTGGAGCCTGCTTAAGATTCTCTCTCCCTATCCCTCTGCCTCTCTCTCTCTAAAATTATCTTTAAAAAATACCTCCCAGAAAACACGATAGTATCATAGTTATTCTGAAGTCTGTCCCTAAGCAATACAGCCGAGTCCTTCCTTGTCCCTTACTGTAGGTAATTCAGTAATTCATTTCTCCTTATCCCATTCAGAAATATCTTCCTTTCCCAAGTTCATGAAGATATTCATCTTTGCTTTCTATCAAGAAATTAAAATTTTTGTTGTTGACATGTAGGTCCTCAATCTGTCTGGAGTTAATTTTGTTTCTAGCCTGACATGGTGATCCAGTTTACTTTGAGTAACCAGATTTTGTGCAGCTCCATCAGTCCTCCTGTTATACATGATCTGACATCTAATTCTGTTATTTAATAATATTCTACATTCATGAGTCTCTTGCTGGCCTCTCTATTCTATTCATTGGTCAATTTACCTACTTCTGTACTAAAACTATCTTACTTAGCTTCATAGAAATTTCTCCTATCTGGTAGGGCCAGGTCTTCAGAAGTGTTCTGACTATTCCCAGCTGTTTACTCCTCTAGCTTCAATCTCATGGTTCGCTGTAACCCTTTCCTTGCAATCACTCTCAACTCCCTTGTCCTTCCTCCATCACATTCACCGGACTAGATTCCACCGCCAGCCCTGTTAAAACCAACTCTCCACCTACTAAGTCATTATATTGAATGAATCTGAAGAATACACAAAATCATGCTGACTGATATAACTTTCTAACTACAGTGTCAAATGGGCCCTCAGAACTGTTCAACATTCCTATATTGTCTTGTCAAACTATCCTCCCATACTTCTAGATTAGGAGGTAAAACTCATATATTGAAACCTGTTCCCCAGGGATGTTATTAGTAGATGGGGCCTTTGGGAGATGACTAGGTCAGAAGAGTGCAGTCCTCATGAATGGGATTAGGGTCCTTATAAAAAGACCCCAGTATGTCAGTTATATCTCAATAAAACGGAAAAAACAAAGAAGCGAACAAATAAAATAGAACCCCCAAAGAGCTGCCTTGGCCCTTCTACTATTTAAGGTTATAGCAAAGAGAGCTGTCTATGAACCAAGAAGTAAGCTCTCACCAGATACCAAATCTGCCAGTACCTTGATCTTGGACTTCCCAATCTCCAGAACGGCAAGAAATAAATTTCTATTATTTATATACCACCCAGTCTACAGTATTTTGTTAGAGTAGCTGAATGGACTAAGGCACTATCCCTCAGTAAAATGGGGATAATAAAAATATTCACCTTTTAGTGTTATAAGAATTAAATGAGTTAATAAATGTAAGGCACCTAAACAGTATGTGGCACATAGTGAGTATTAAATAATACTATTTAAATAGTGTTATTCTAAAAAAAATTTAAAAATAGTGTTATTCTAGATGATTTCACACATTATCCTCTCTCTTCCAACGTCTTTTCCCTACTCTTGCTCTGTGCTGATGACCTTGCTGAATTCATTAAAGAGCAATCAAAAGAGAAGTTCCACATCTCCCCAACAACAAGTCTTCCAATTTACTTGCAGTTGTACCCCAGACTCTTCCTTCTCTATTACTACAGATAAACTGTTATTATTCCTAAGACCAATTCCTCCACTTGGGCACCCCTCTAGTCTCCTCAAGCACCTGTTTATGCAATTATCCCCTTTCCCTAATGAACTATCCATTTTTTCTCCTCTACTGGAACAATCCCCTACAAAAATGTCATAAAATCCGCCATCTTAAATAAACTCATCCTGACTCCACATCCTCCTCCTGATAGAACCTCTTTTTTCTGCAGATTATAGAAAAATTCCTTCCAAAAGTATGTCTATAATTGCTGTCTACACTTCCTTCTTTCCCATATTCTCTTGGCTCCGATCCAATAAGGCTTACATCTCTGCCATTGCATGGATCCCCACTTGACAAAGTCACCAATATCCTCTGCATTGCCAAATGCAAGACAATTCTCAGTCCTCATCTTACCCCCTTTTCACACTTGCTCACTTCTATTTCTTCACTTGGCCTTGATTAGAGTACAGCATTGGCTAATCCTCAGTCTATTTTGCTTCACCTGCCTCTCTCTTCTGCATCACTAAGTTTTGCCCAGGGCTTAGGTCTCCAACCTTTCTCTCTTCTACCTACAGTCATCCCCTAAGTGATCTTACTTCGGGCCATGGCTTTCAATACTGTCTATTCACTGATGACTCCCCTGAGCTCCATATGCCTATACCCAACTACCTACTTCCCATCCCTACCTGGATGTAACCCAAACTTACATACACATCCATAACAGAACTCTTAATTTCCCCTTCTAAATCTGGTCCTCTCCCAGTATATCACACTCAATAAATAACACCACAAGTCACCCAATTGCTCAGGTTGAAAACCATAACTCCAATCTCACATCCTACAGTTCTCAGCAAATCCTACTGGCTCAACCATTTATCTTATCCAACCACTTTTTTTCCACCTGACAGTCAAAGCCATCATTATATATCTCAACTGGAGTATTGTTAACACCCTCAACTGGCCGCACAGATTCATCTCTTATTCTCCTCACAACAGCCAGAGTGATCCTATAAAAATAAAAATCCTATCTTGTCGCTTCCCTGCTCAAAACTTTCCAATGGCACTCAACCATACAAAAAGTAAACAAAGCCTTTACTGTGATCTACAGGCTCCATGTTTCCCTGTGCAGAAACAGACCTCATCTAGTGCCACACCTACTCACTCACTGAGCTTCCCCCCTTCCCTGATCCTTCAGTTCTGGAAAAGTGCCAGCCCATTCTACTTACTGAGACTCCTTCTTCTGAAAGCTCTACCCCATACACTTGTCTAAATGGCTCCCTCTCTTTAGGATCTCAGCTCAAATATAATCTCCACAGAGATGGCTTCTAAAACCACCCTATTCCAGAGTAGCCATCCCCATCCCCAAGTCACTGCCACCTAACCAATTTTATATTCTCTATAACCCTTATCAGTATTTAAAACTTCCTGTTTATTTTTAAATACACTTACATTTTTTTTCCCTGCCTTCTCGCACCTAGAATATAAAAACAGACCTCTTTACTCTTCTTAATTACTGTATCCTCAGAGCCTAGAACAATGCCTGGCACGAAGAAAACATTTTAAAAAATAGTTGTATAATGACCCAACATGCCAGAAATTTCTCAAATCTATTTCATTCTACAGGAGAAACCTCAGTTTAAAAAGTTAAATGAATCGCCCAAGGTCGCACAACCACCCATAAATGGCAGCTTTGGTTTTAAAAGCTTGGTATATCTCCAATTACTACAACATACCCCTTCAGTAATTTTTTTTAAAGTGCACCACTCTCTACCCTCCTCTCCCCACACACACGCACAGAGGACAAGTCACCTCTCTTCGCTCCGACTAAGCCCCGCCCCGGTGGGTTTGCCAAGAGTCACCTCTCTTTGCTCCGACTAAGCCCCGCCCCGGTGGGTTTGCCAACAGCGCCTGCGCCTCGATCGAGTCTCATGCAAAGAGTTCTGGGATTGGTAGTCCACTTTCCTTCTGTCTCTAGCATTGACATAAAAGGAAATAAACAACAATGCAAGTTCGGTACCACTGGATTTCACACAAACTAAATAAGACGCAGATTCTGGAAAGTGTTGCAAACTTGTCGTTTTCAAACAAGGGGCGCCAGCTTCGGACCAGGCGCTGCGCAGACAGCTGCATGGGTCCTTGGCTGGGCGGAGCTTGTTCGCAGGGGCTTGTGGCTCCTTCCTGCTCTGCTTCTCTCTTTTGCTCAGGCCCGTGGCGCCGGCAGGATGGGTGAGCTCTTCGGGGTCGGGCTGAGGGGACCGCAAGCCGAATTCGGGGGCTCAGGGACGGACGGGCGGATAGGAACAGAGCGGTGAGGAGGACGCCACCGGGAGTCCCGATGGGGAAGGCCAAGGAAGCGCCGCTGTAGCAGGCACATGGCCTGGTGCGGAAGGGGCCCATGTGGCGCAGAGGCCGCGGAGCTCGCCTTATCAGGGACGTCGGGTGGCCGGTGCCGCCCCGGAGCGTTGATGAGGGGGCTCATTCCTTTGGGAAAATGCACCGAATGGAGCGCTTGTGTCCACGTCATTGTTGGTTCGAGGGAAACTTGGAGGTTTGGACCAGGTGCTAAGGTGTGATGAAAGCCTATCGGTTTGTAGTCCAGGTGAGGCTAGGGTCTTAGAAGATGTGGAATATGACTGGGGTGTTGACGGGGGAACTAATGAGATTTTATTTTTAGGCAAGTGTCGCGGTCTCCGTACTGCCAGGAAGCTCCGCAGCCACCGACGAGATCAGAAGTGGCATGATAAACAGTACAAGAAAGCCCATTTGGGCACAGCCCTGAAGGCCAACCCTTTTGGAGGCGCTTCCCATGCAAAAGGAATTGTGCTGGAAAAAGTGTAAGTGAAAGACCACTGTTTTCTCCTTCAAGGTTTATTTTACTATGGTACCTCAAATACATTTAAAGAAGTGGTGAGGTAAATTCTAGGTCTTTCTGTAGCAGTGTTTGCAAGTTGGTAACACGAGGGTTTGGGGATTAGGTAACTAAGGTTTTTAATCTCAGTGTTCGCTTGTAATGAATTGGGGTTGCATTGAGGGCGGAAAAAGGGACAATGAAATAAGGGACGTTATGAGCGCTTAAAAATGTGTGGGAACTGTTCTAAGCAATTGGCACTGTCAGCTATTTAACGTTTGAAATCAGTCCCATCTTTCTACTTGGGAAAACTAAGATAAAGAGAAGTTTCTTGCCCAAGGTTACAAATTTTTAAGGCTCCAGTCAGTTTACTGACAGGATTCGAATCCAAGCTTTCTAGCTTCATTTCTTGATACATATTTTTTACAGCTGGTAAAGGGGCCAGATGTTTTCCCTCTTGTACCAGACTGAGGAAAAGTGTGGTTGATAACATGTTGAGTTTGCCAATTTAGGACTAGACTAAAAAGGTTGAAACAGTGTAATTTCTAATAAATTGTATGCCTAACAAACTAAAAGGTATCCCTTCTCAGAAAGGCAGCTCACTGTGTTGTGCCATTTATGTTTTAGAGGAGTTGAAGCCAAGCAGCCAAATTCTGCCATCAGGAAGTGTGTCAGGGTCCAGCTGATCAAGAATGGCAAAAAAATCACAGCCTTTGTACCCAATGATGGTTGTTTGAATTTTATTGAGGTAAGTATGTCTTGTTTCTGTTCCTGACATGGTTGTTCCTAGTTTTTTATATGATGAATGGGTATTTTTAGTGATTACCAATGACACCAGAAGTAAACTGTTGATTTTATTGCAGGAAAATGATGAGGTTCTGGTTGCTGGATTTGGTCGCAAAGGTCATGCTGTCGGTGACATTCCTGGAGTTCGCTTTAAGGTTGTCAAAGTAGCCAATGTCTCTCTTTTGGCCTTATACAAAGGCAAGAAGGAAAGACCAAGATCATAAGTTTTGATGGTGAAAACATGACAATAAATTTTCATAAGCCAAAAATATGTTTTGTGTCTTACTTTCCTTACTGCAGAGATGCAGTGTATGCCTTACCATTTTAGGAGAGTGGAAATACTGTGAATTCAGAATTCTCTAGAGTAAACGGGATTCATAGTTATTCTCCTTTCCATGGAATAAACAAAATAGATAATCTGGAATAAATGCATGGTATCCCTGTATAGACGGCTTTAAAAGCTCACTACACTTAAAGCAGGAATCATGTTGGGAAACCATGGTAATGTACGTTCTGGGATCCATCTCCCTGGGGACCCACCTTCCAGTTGCTCCCTGCTCTGGGATGTGAGTAAAGGTTCACGATCCATGTTGTAATTCTGTGTTTATGACAGCAGGTAAGGCACTGGGTGATTGAGTAGATCGGCATTAATGGAAGTGTACACCTGGAAAATTAAGACTCAGGAGAGAAACTTGTTTAAGAGCAAGGGTGTTCAGCTATAAAAGATTGCCTAAATGCTCTTTGTACTGACCTTGTCAGTAAGTGAATAGATTTTGACCTTGAGGTTTATTTCAAGGCACAAAGTATAAGTGATTAGTTAGAAACAGTGGAGAAGGGTTGTAGCTTGATAATTGTTGGAAGATGGGTGTACAACATAGTGGTTAAACCATTCCATACATCACTTGGTGCTCATCATGACAAGTACACTCCTTAATCTCCATCACTTTACCCTTCCCCCGTCTACCTCCCCTCTGGTAGCCATCAGTTTGTTCTCTGTAGGTAAATTGTTGCAAAATTTCCTTAGGAGAAAAATGGTAAAATCTGGGGCCTAAAATGAAACTTAGTAGCTTTCTTGAAACTTAACAGAGGAACTGCTGTAGGCTGCATTAATAAATGTGAGTTACTTGCTCTTTGATCAAAGCCTAGTGTTAGGTTATGTTTAGGATCTTGGAAAATGGAAATTCTTTGGCTTTCCATTTCCCAGGTCAAGACCATGATCCTTTACACAGCACGTAAGATCTGTGTCTTGTCTGGTCCTTACCTGCTCCAGCAATACTGAATTCTCCCGTGCTCAAACTTGCATTCCCGGTGCAGTTTCAGGAGGTATCTCATGCCACCTGCTGCTTCCATCTCAGACCTCACTGATCCCCAGACATGTCACACTTGTGCTTATTCTTGCCACGAATGATTGTTGTGATTTGTCTTTCCACAAGGATGGAGAGTGGCTTTTTTTTTTTAATTGAAATACAAAGTTTGACATAGAACTTTTTTTTTTAAGATTTTATTTGAGAGCACAGGCAGGGGGAGTGGCAGGGAGAGGGAGAAGCAGGCTCCCTGCAGAGCGAGCAGGGGGAGCCCGATGCGGGGCTCCATCCCAGGACCCCGGGATCATGACCTGAGCCAAAGGCAGTTGCTTAACCAACTGAGCCAACCAGGGGCCCTGACAAAACATTGTATAAATTTACAAGGTACGTGTTAATTTGATAATTTATGCTGGTAATAAGATGGGCTGTTCCTTGGTTTCTATTCCAGGGCTTACTAGTGTATGTAGTTGAACAGGTATTGGTTAAATCATTCTCAAAGGCTGACCAGATGCTTTCGGATGGCCATAGCTGACCCAACCCAGTAGATCTCTGGGTCTCACACTACCCACCCCACCCCCCCCAGGGCCTGAACCACAAGAGGCCACCAAGGGCCACAGGATTCCATCCCCAGGGGTCAGCAGTGGGTCAGCTGCAGTGCAGGGAGCTAGGAGGTGCTGCCTGGCCATGCAGGGGGTAGAAGGCAGAGCTAAAGGATGGGGTGGCACCAACACCCACCCACTCCTCTACAGTATCCTTTTTCTTGCCCTATTGAGACCTCAGCCAAACCTGTAGAGAACAACACACCTGGGAGTTAAGACCTGTGACAGTGGCTCACACTTGTCTGCTGGGTGCACCCTGGATGCCCGTCCTATAGCTAAGTGACTGACAGATTGACACAAATCCACCTCAGATGCCCCAAACCCCGAAGTTTTTGAAACGAATCTGCCTCCTTATGGCTCATTCTGCCCCCATCCCCCACCACCTTGTGACAGAAGCTGTCCCTTCTTGGATCCGGATTCCAGCATGAAGTGTGTGCCCAGCCCTGGGCTGTGCCCAACTGCACATGGAGGCTGTAGGGTCAGAGAAATGAGACACCTGGGTGCAAAATATAAGCAAAATCCCAGCAGATGGTTTTTTTCCTATAGAAATAGAAAAGCTAGGGGCGCCTGGGTGGCTCAGTTGGTTAAGCATCTGCCTTCGGCTCAGGTCATGATACCAGGGTCCTAGGATGGAGTCCCACATTGGGCTCCTTGCACAGCGGGGAGCCTGCTTCTCCCTCTCCCTCTGATAACTCCCCTGCTTGTGTGCTCTCTGGCACTCTCTTTCAGATAAATAAAATCTTAAAAAAAAAAAAAAAATAGAAAAGCTAATTCTAAAATTTAATATGAAAAGGCAAAGGAACTAGAATAGCTAAAACAATACTGAAAATGAAGAATAAAGGGTGGAGGAATCACAAAACTTGGTTTTAAGACTTAATTTGTAGCTACACACGAGAGGGTGTGGTATTGAAGGAGGGACAGACACAGATCAATAAAATAGAATCCATAAATAGACTTATACAGGTAAGACCAACTGATTTTTGACAGATAAAAAAGCAATTCAATGGAGGAAGTATAGTTTTTACAATAAATAGTATCGACTTTCATTTGCAAAAAAGAATGGACCTCAACCTAAATCTCACACCTTATACAGAAATTAATTCAAAATGGATCACAGTATCTGAATAAAATGTAAAGCTATAAAACTTGTAGAAGAAAACTGAGTCATGACTTAACAGTTAGGTGAAGAGCTTGTAGACAATACACCAAAAGTATATTCCACAAAAAAAAAAAAAAAACCAGTATATATTGGACTTTCTAAAAATTTTACTCTGAAAGATCTTACTAAGAGGATGAAAATACAAACCACAGACCAGACAAAAATATTTGCAAATCATATATCCAACAACAGACTTGTATCAAAAGTACATAAAGAATTTTCTAATCTCAAAAGTAAGGGAACAAATGGTCCTGTCACAAAATACATGAATTTCCTTTGTTTCATGCTAGGAAGATGTCTGGTGGCAGGATTTGGTCATAATGGTCATGCTGTGGATAACACTCCTGGAGTCTGTTTCAAGGTTGTCCAAGTAGCTAATGTTTCTCTGTTGGCTTTTGCACAGTCAAGAAAAGAGGCCAAGATCATAAATTACCATATTACTATAAATTTTTCACTAACAGTAGCTTGTAAAATCTTTATTTTAGCCTATAAAATCTGTTTAAATGGCTCATTCAAGTATTAGCTCACAATTCTTATGACATTATAGTTGGGGGATTGTCTTGGCAGGTTGTACTGAGCATTCTTAGTTTCTAACACAATTCCTGTCCACATTATTTGGTAAAGTGATGTTACTATGTTTGTTAGTATGTGAGGAAGAAAAGTGGATTTTAAACCTTATTATCATGAAAACATGACCACAAGGGTTCTAGACCAAAGCACTAAAACATTAAAATTGTATGTTTGGGGGCATAAATTGTCTCATAGGAGAAAGTCATTTTTATTTATTTTTTTAAAGATTTTATTTATTTGAAAGAGAGAGCATAGCAGGGGGAGCGGCAGGCAGAGGGAGAAGCAGACTCGCAAGCAGGGAGCCTGATGTGGGGCTTGATCCCAGGACCCTGAGATCATGACCTGAGCTGAAGGCAGATGCTTAACGACTGAGCCACCCAGGTGCCCCAAGAAAGTTATTTTTAGAGTGACACATTTGAAGGGACTCATGAGCCACAGATAACATTTCCAAATCTGCACAAGCACAGTCACCGCCTCATTCAGGTTGTCACTCAAGCCTTTAATATGTGGTGTGTATCTTCAAAAATCAAGGGGCCCCTCACACACAGAACCTTGGACCTTTAGTCAGACATAATGAGCACCATCAAGATCCCTTCCTGTAACACATTCTGCTTCCCAGACAACCTGAAGCTTTCAAACAGCAATTCGAGTGCCAAGGAGAGCTGCTCTCTCAGGAGGGAGAGGAGGAAATCATGGCCCCAGATCACCCCTTCACAGCTTCCAGAGAAGTACCTTCCACAGGTCCTTGCCAGTGATCTGCTTGATTATTTGTGGTAATAAGTTATTGACATGAATGTTCTTTAATCTACTCACAATGAGTAGTTTTTGTTTCTTTTTTTTTAAGTCTAGCTTTCTAAAATCTCATTTGCTGTGGTTCATTAGAAACAACAAGAGGTCAAGTTACTTGGCTGGCATAAAGTGTAGGACACATTGAACATACCCGGGGCGCCTGGATGGCTCAGTCGGTTAAGCGGCTGCCTTCGGCTCAGGTCACGATCCCAGGGTCCTGGGATCGAGCCCCATGTCGGGCTCCCTGCTCAGTGGGGGAGCCTGCTTCTCCCTCTCCCTCTGCCTGCTGCTCCCCCTGCTTGTGCTATTTCTCCCTCTGTGTCAAATAGATAAAATCAAAAAAAAAAAAAAAAAGATTTCCTTTAAAAAAAAAAAAAAGATTGAACATACCCAAATTTTCAAATAAGTTTAGATGCTAATGAAAACATTATTATGTTTCCTTACCTCTTTTACCAATCAGCTAATGTTTAAATCTGTACAATAGTGGGCAAAGGAAACCACATTTTATTTTTTTTAAGATTTTATTTATTTATTTGACAGAGAGAGACAGCAAGAGAGGGAACACAAACAGGGGGAGTGGGAGAAGGAGAAGCAGGCTTCCCGCTGAGCAGGGAGCCCAATGCGGGGCTCGATCCCAGGACCCTGGGATCATGACCTGAGCCGAAGGCAGACGCTTAACGACTGAGCCACCCAGGTGCCCCAGGAAACCACATTTTATTTTTTTTATTTTTTTTTTCATGATTTGAAAAAGTATTAAAATTTTTAAAAACTACTTAAAAAAGCCAACAACCCACTTTTGATTAAATTAAAGGAATACCACATTTTAAATATTTCATTTCAATCACAGCTGAGAACAGTTGAGAGAAACATGTTGAAACATGTTTTGTCCATTAACACCTGCTTTGGAAACAGTGATATGAAATAGATTGTCTTGTCATATCATTTTGCCCCATCAGCTTTGTGAATTTATCCATGCTTACTGTAAGTCTTTATACTTTTTTCTATATAGTTTGACAGCTTCAGGTGCTGTTTTGTGTACATATGCAGGTAAGTAGGACAACTTTCCCCCTCTTTAGGTTCCCAGTTTTATTTTCCAACCCTTTTAATTCTATATGCAATAATTGATTTTGTCCCTTCAGTATTTTATACATTTTTTAGTGTTTATAATTAGGTAGGTTTTTTTTTCTGCCACTATACTCTTCTTTTTCTTGCCCAATACATAATATGCATGCATGTGTGCCTGCATATTTGTGTGTGCGTGTGATTGACTTCTTTCGCTCAGCATAATACTCTCCGATTCCATCCACGTTGATGTAAATGGTAGGTATTCATCCTTTCTGATGGCTGAGTAATATTCCATTGTATATATGAACCACATCTTCTTTATCCATTCATTTGTCAATGGACATCTCGGCTGTTTCCACAATTTGGCTATTGTGGACATTGCTGCTATGAACATTGGGGTGCAGGTGCCCCTTTGGATCACTACATTTGTATCTTTGGGGTAAATATCCAGTAGTGCAATTGCTGGGTTGTAGGGTAGCTCTATTTTTATATTCTTGAGGAACCACCATACTGTTTTCCAGAGTGGCTGCACCAGCTTGCATTCCCACCAACAATGTAAGAGGGTTCAAGAGTGGGCCATTTTAGAGGAAAGTTCCCCAGTGTCACTGGCAAAGGCATAATCCGAAAGAGGGTGCAAAGCTCCATCTCAGGAGAAGCAGCAGAGGACAAGAACCCAAAGATGTTTTAACATCTAAGACTGAAGTAAAACTTGTCAGAATAGATCAAATGAAAAATATTTAGTATGCACCTGTAAAAACAAATGGCATAATGTCTGCAATTTTCTTTAAAATATTTATGCAAATATAAAGTTAAGGTTAAGTGAAGCAAATACGGCAAAAATCTTGGTAATTACAGATTCTGATGTGTAAGTATGTGAGGGTTCATTATATTGCTTACTTTTGAGTAGGTATAAGATTTTCCATAATATTTTTTTAAAATTACATTGTTACTTATAATTGTTATTTGTTTAATTCTATGCTTTCTGGTTGTAATAGAACAATATATGGACGGTCTGCTCTGATACGGAAAAAACAGAGATTTGGGGCAATAAAATGGACAATAAAGAAGCTGGAAAACTAACTCCAGCAGCACTGAGAAATGCATAGATATTGGGAAGAAACAAAGGTGAGAATCCATGCAAATTTTACCAAGACATGAAGAGAAAAATGATCAATTCCGTAATAAAAGCAAAGGAAAATAAAATTATTTTCAAAGATTTTAGGAAATGGTAAAATACAGACTACTGCTGTGAATATAAATCCCTATAGCCTTACTGGTGAACAATTTAGCAACATGAGTCAGAGGCCTTAAGACACTCTGTATCCTTTGATCTGTTCATTCCCTTAGTAACAGTATAACCTAAAGAAACCAAATGTGAGCGACTGTTTCTGCACACCATTTCTCACTGCATTACATTCTGAAAGCTCTCTGAGAGAGGGGCTATGTCTACCTTACGGACCACTATCTCCCTAGCACAGGTCCTGACCACATAAGAGGTTGAGTGCTCAATGAATGTATACTAATTAAATAGTGAAGAATTAGAAACCACCTAAAAGTCTAACAACAGGGGAATTAGTTGGGACATTTTGATATAGAAGATTACTAGTCATTTTAAGTTGTTTTTTCAAAGAACCACATGACAAGGGAAAATGCTGCCAATACAATGTTAAAGTGGGAAAAATCATAATGTAAAACCATATACGGAATGATCGTAATTAAATATGTTTAAACTAGTATGAAGAAATACATCAAAAATTTAACTGCAGTTATCCATGGGTGATTTACACTTAAGCACATTTAAAATTTTCTCCTTCAAATGTTTTTGTGGCTTCCAAGTTATCTATGAGGACTAAAATCTTTTCTAAAAATGAATTTTAGTTTCACAGTCTTCGGCTAGATAAATGTAGCATTACAAAAAGAGCCAACATCTTTGATTTCTTCCAATCCAAGTTCCCACTCTCCACTCTCTGAGGTAACCTCTCTTACAAATTTGGTGTGTCCTTCTAGATCATTTTTAATGTTTTCACATACATATACTGTATATGTACTATAGAAAATGTGTGGTACTGGTGTATTTTTTATATAAATAGTGTTAAGTTGCATGCATATTTATCATCTAGTTTCTGTTTTAACTCAACAATCTATTTATGAGAACTTCCTATTTGGAGATTGAATTCATTCCCCTTAACTGCCATACAGCATCACGTTTGATTTAGCCATTTCCCTATTAATAAGCAGGTAAGGGCCTGGCTATTCTCTCTGAATCTATTGAAGAAGGGGGTAGAGGAGACCACCTCCCACTCCACCGCTCTGTCAGGGAACAGAAGTCTTCTCAAAGGAAAGAGTGGGTCACAGTTCTCAAAGAGGAAAGCAGGTCCAGTGCCTGGTGCCTGCAGAAAGATCATGAGATCTTTCCCTGTGCTCAGTCTTCAGCCACATATACAAACATTCCACAAAGATTTACTGAGTATCACCACGTGCCAGGCATCATGCTAAACCCTGAAGATCTGGCATGCAGGTGTAAATAACAACGCACCAAAGGCTGTACATATCCTGAACTATGATTCCCAGTCATAACCTATCAGGGTATGCTTAATTTTTTGCCTCAGTTGTAACCGTGATTTCTGGGTATTTGAAAAGC
This sequence comes from Halichoerus grypus, assembly GCF_964656455.1. NCBI lineage: Eukaryota > Metazoa > Chordata > Mammalia > Carnivora > Phocidae > Halichoerus > Halichoerus grypus. The sequence continues at coordinate 90,773,296 of NC_135713.1, forward strand.
TTCAAAGAAATCCAAGAAATCATAATGCAACCAGAGGCTTTATTTATTCTCATGTAAAGTATATTTCAGTGTAAGGAAAAAAATGTGAGTTTCCAGTTTGTTTTTAATAATTTACAAATGGGACTTGGTGATCTCTAAAATCACTTTCAGTTTTAATAGTCTAGAAAACAGGATACTTGCAATTGGGCTCTTTTACCACTAGGTGTTGCTACTGACAATACAAAAGTTAAAAGCAAGGCCTTTACGTTACAGTACTGCTTGAAAGAACACCACAGCATTTAAGGATAAAAATGTGAAAGCACTTTTACAGACAAGCCCTATAAAAGGACCTACGTGCATATTTAAGTATCTCAGTGCCATGGGCACAATAGTAGTTAAGTGCTGCCTATATCCTTCTAGAACAGCCCTCAGCAACTTACTGGCCAGCAGTATAAGGCGGGGGGGGGGGGGGGGGGGGAGGGATTCAAAGGGTCTCAGAATTGGAAGGGAGCTTATTTGTCCATCAGTTTTCAAATCCCTGTTCCCTGGAGTTAGAAATATATTTACATCACCACCTAGTATGCACATGTGCAAATACGTACACACCCATATAAACAGATTATATATATATATCTGAAACCAAAGTTTCAGAAAACAATAATATCCTTATTATGTGCTTTTCCCCCATGTATTTGTAAAATAATAGAACATACACATGTTGGTCTCTGCCCTCTGCATTCCTGGTACAGAGCTCCTAAAAACTTTCTAATTTCCTAAGTGATAAGAGCATGAGGAGCATCTCTTCTAATACCTCGCCTTTGATTCTGGTTCCTGACACAGAGCTCCTAAATCCCTTGGAATTTCCTGGGTGATGGGAGTGTCTTTTGTTCTAAGCAGGTGACTCTTGGTGGGCTCTTGAATAGCTTCAGAATAGGGGCTAGTCACCAGAAAGACCTAGCTCTGATTAGAAGCTTGGGACTTTCAGCCCTGTCCCCCATCCTCCAGGAAGGGGGAGGAGGGGCTAGAAGTAGAGTTAATGACCATTCATGCCTATGTGATTACACTTCCATAAAATCCCCCAAGTCCGAGGTTCAGAGAGCTTCCAGGCTGGTGAACACATCTATATGCCAGGAGGGTGGTACATCCCAACTCCATGGGGACAGAAGCTCCTGTTCTTGGGACCCTCTGGCTCTTGCCCTATGTAGCTCTTCATCTGGGTATTCATCTGTATTCTTTATCATATCCTTTGTTATATAATAAACCGGTAAACATAAGTGTTTCCCTAAATGCTATGAGCCATTCTAGCAAATTAATCAACGCAAGGAGGGGGTCATGGTAATCCTGGTTCATAGTTGGTCAGTTAGAAACACAGGTGATAACCTGGGACTTGTGACTGGGGTCTTAAAGTGGGGCAGTCTTGTGGGACTTAGGTCTTAACTTACAGGCTTTCATCCTAACTCCAGATTGATAGTGTTAGAACTGAATTGTAGGACCCCAGCTGGTACTGCAGAATTGTTTGTTGTGGGAAAAATCCACACATCTAGAGTCAGAAGTGTTGTGTGTGTAGTGTGAGAGTAAAGAAGACACACAGGGAGCGTTTCCCAGACATATTCTATTTCTTAAACATATATATATAGAGAGAGAGAGAGAGAAAGAGAGAGAGAGAGGTCATAAACTAATAACTGGATTTTACTTGATTTAATACACTTCCTTCTATTTAATACATTAGGAAAGAGAGGCTCAGAGAGGTGGAGTGACTTGCCCCAGGTAACACAGCCAGGACGCAGGCTTTTCAGGACACTGGAAAGTTTTGTTTTGGAAGGCCCTGGGCAAAAATTGAAAAATGTCCTTGGCATACTCCCAGCCCTTTCTGCACTCCTACCTTCTAAAGCCTGTGGGCCAGAACCTGCTGGTGAAAAAATTGACAGTGTATGTGTGATTAGTTATATGCAATAGTCATTTTAAAAATATAGGATCTTTCTAAAATGCAAATGTGATCACTTCACCTCCTCTACCTGAATTCCCTCAGTGGCTCTTTCTGGTTTTTAGACCAAATACAAATTCTCAGTGTGGCAATCAATCTCCAGACCTGGCCCCAGTCCTGCTAGCCAGCCTCACTCTTGACCACTTCCCTATGCATTTTCAAGGTCTTTCCTACATTCTTGACCTGGCTAACTCCTAAGGTTTTCACAGCTCCACTCACATTCCTCTTCTACAAATCTTCCCGGGTGCTTCCTTTGCACACCTTTGCCACAGCATACATCCTTCTGTCCCTAAATCTTCTTGTCTGTCTTTCCACTGGACTGGGGCATTCTTATGAGCCAGGGTCATGTCTTTCCACTTACCATCCCTGGCAGCTAGCCTCGGGCTCAGTATGTAAGAGGAACTCAATAGGTATCTGGTGGAGTGAATATTTGCATATTCTTACTCTCATATTTTAATCATAAAAAAAAATAAAAAACCCAACTCACTGGAATATCAGCTCTCTGAATTATGTAAGAGCTGGTTGTGACAATGCAGACCTCCATTTCCTCATATCTTGAGAGCATGAAGAACTATACCTATTATCAGGAAAAATGGATGCAAAAACCCAGTTTTAACATCCTTTTTTCCTCTTTGTTCTAATACATCTGTGTTAGGAGAATGGTTAGTTTTGTTTTTTTAGCTCCTGTAAGCTAGTACCAAATGGTCAACACGGCCTCTCGCCCACACACTCGAATCCCTGGACTGAGAGCCTTACTTCCCTTGATCACTTCCAAGGGACAGACAGCAACTATTCTGTGCATGCCACCTTACAACATACCAAAAAAAAAAAAAAAAAAAAAAAAAGTGGGTCAGTACTTATTATCCATCATCAAGGAGAGGAAGAAATCAGAGTGAAAGGGAGACAATGAAATGCTAATATGATTAAGTACAGTACGTAATGAAAGGACAGGCTGACCAGTGGTGGCTGTGGTGGTCAGAGATGGCTTTGTAAGAGTGAATTTTATAGAGTAGGTTGGGAATTGAGTTGAGAGATGGAGAAGGAAGCATTTCCAGGTGGGAACCAGCATGAACAACAGTCAGAGAAGGATGTGGGGCCCATGCGTGTTGGGAGGAATCAGGCCTGAAATGTGGTGGGAGGGAGAAGGTGTGCTGGCGCTGGGCAGGAGCTGGGGCCAATTATCCCTCACGCCTCTTTCTCCATATGGCATTGTGCAGTTTATGAAGCACATTCAGGTTGACTTACCATTTTGATCTCCTCCCTGATCTGGTTAGGTAAGGGGAGTGGATATTAAGGGACTCTTTAAACATAGAAATGGTAAAAGACTAAAGAAGATTAGGAAAATTAGCCCAAGTCACACAGCTAGCAGCTAACCAAACTCACAGTCTAGATCTCTACGCTTCGCTTTCACAGACCCGAGAATTGCAATTGTTCTCACAAATCACATAGCCGAGGACCAAAGAGGTGAAGTAAGTTTTCCAAGGCTACACAAAAGCAGAGTTTAGGATATTGGCTGGAAGCAGCTTTAACCAGCCTTATTTCTGATTGAAGGGGTTCTGCATTATATTAACTGGAGAAGAAACCCGGAGGGAAAATCCTTGTATTGCAGAGTAAGAACTGTTACTTTGAGAAAACAAAATATTTTCTAATGTTTTATAACTGTTGGGATAACAGTCTGTTATACAGCTGCATTCTTAAAAATGGAAATTTTTATCAACCAAAAATTAAATGTGTGGTTTTTTTTAAGTGCAAAATATTCTGAAAAGAAACAGAGTGGCCTGAGGAGAGGGATCTATCTGGGGAGGGAGGTCTCTAGAACCTATAAGAGCTTTTCAGGACTTTTTCTTGCTACTGATGAATTTTAAGGTCTTCATCAATCAGAGAAAAAAAAATTAATTTAAAAAGAACAACACCAACACCAACAAAAAAACCTACACACTGTCCCTACAGTGATTGACTACTATCATCTCAGAATCTGTTAGCAAAGGATAACTATTATTTCCAGACAAGTACATCATCCAGATGACACATTATTATAATTTACTTAGTTTTTTTTTTACTCTAGAAATGACATGGTCTGAGAAATGACTTGCTGAGAAATCTGTGTTTACATTGGGAGGGGCGGGGGGAAATCCCTGCAGAAGTTGAAAAGATGTTAAGTGGTAAATACCAAAATGCCCAGCAAGCATGTAAGCAGGCTCTCATCCCAGCATGAATATGTGCAGCTCAGCATTTTAAAATTTACTTTTAGCTTTTCTAGCAGTTTGAATTAACCCGTTCTCTACTTCTGCTCCGTGTGTGAGAGCTCAGCCCCGAACCTACAGACTGAAAGTGCGGGCACAGTCTTCTGTAATTGGCCAGCCGATAATCCCTTCTCCCTGACCGCTTCCTCCGAGTGGCCTGCCTCGTGAACACACGTCTCCTGGATATTCTTAACAACCAGGAGGCTCAGGGCAATGCCCAGACAAATGTTAGAAAGTAAGTCCAGCTTGTTGGAGCGATACACAGAATTGGAAAAGGCCTGTTGGGAGACCAAAACAAAACAAATAAATACCACACTAAAGGTACATCCAGACCAGAGGTTCTCCAGAAGCAGGTGTGTCAGAACTATCCCAGAGAGGCTGTTGCAGGAGGTGGACCCCAGCACTTGAGTCATAAAAGATCCTCAGGTGACCCTAAAGTACATTCCTCATCGATAGACACTAATCTAGATTTTTTAAAGAGACAATTACATTTTTATCTTAGTTTCAGCCCCTGGCAAGATAAAATGAAAAACAAAGCAAGCAACTCCAAACCAACAATTCTTCCAGATGAGGGATACAGCATAGCAGTTACTGCAGACATTTGCTTCCAATGGAAAAATAAATCCATGTCAAAATCTTGGTGAGTTGAACTATTGCACGGTATTTGTCCTATTAAACCAGGACTGGCCAGGTACACTTTGGTGTTCTTCATGCCGCAATTTCTAGGTCTTTGGCTCAATAGAAGGAAGTGAAGAACAAGAACAAAACAAAAGCTAAGAGAATAAAAGAAGGTTAACTGAACAGTAAACACTTATTTCAAGAATAACAATTCTGAAATAAAGTCATCCACTCCTGTAGTTGGGTGAGTGTTATTATAGCAAAGTCCAATGCTTCCCAAATGCTTGGGCACTGTTGGTTGGAAACCTAAACAAACAGTTCATATTCAGTCTATTAAAGATGAAAGAAGACTTAATATTTGATGGGGCCAGTAGGGACCCCAAGTGCAACAGAGACAACAGGATCTTTATAATAGCAAAACATTCAGTGCAGGCTTTCCTTTTTACCTTGTCAAGTGACATTTCATTCATCCTGAGAGGCTGTTCTGGCATAACTCAGAGGTAGATTTAGCCCAACAACTGGCCCTACAACGCTCAGCCATGACGTGATATAATTGACACTCCTAGGAAACAAGTGAAAATACAGGCAATTCTAATGTTGGATGAGTGGTAGAAAATCACTACCAACAGAAGAGACGAGCTGCCTTCAAAGGTGTGTGCCCACCACGTGGAATCCCAGCATTTCCAAATGTCAGCTCCATTACCTGACAAGGACTTGAGGTCCAAAGAGACTGAGGTAGTTAATGGGGGAGTCAAGACATTAAGGCTCCTGACTCCTCTTGATGATTCCAATTTGACACTTAAAATTTATGGCATTTGCTAAGGTAGCAGAGTGTAGTGGTTAAGAGCATGGCTCTTAGGTGAAAATGCCCAGGTTCAAATCCCAGGTCTACCACTGAACAAGTTGTGTGAACTTGGCCAAGTTATTTAACCTCTCTGTGCTTTAGCTTTCTCCTCTGTAAACTGGGTAAAATAATGGAACTTAGCTCATGGGGTGTTATAAAAATCCAATGTATTAATATATCTAAAATACTTAGAACTGTGCCTAGCACAGTAAAAATCAGTAACTGTTAGCCATTACTATTATTACAAACAATATTTCCTTTTTAGCTTAGCTTTTAGAGTCACATAAAAAGATTTACATTTTTAAAATAAGAGTAAAAGCCAATGTATCTTGATGATGTTTCTTACCTATTGATTTTTTGAGAATTCTTTAATACAGGAGTCATGAATTCATTCGTCTTGCAGGGATGAAGTACAAAAAAGGGTTGCCCAAGTATTGGATGCTCCTGTAAAAATCAGAGTTGGTCCGGGATTGCCAGTGTGAATTACTTTGAAAAAGTTAAAACACACAATCTGGTTTGTTAAAATAAAAGTTTGTTTTAAATTCCAAGTTACTAAATTAAGATACAGATCACTTTCAGTTTTGAAATATAATTCATAATCCAAACATGAGAAAAAGCTGGAGAGGAGTTACGAATTGATAAAGTAGTACAATCAAGGAGAGGAGGGCACACGGTTTTGTTTACACGATACAAACTATAGATCAATTTTATCAGTTCCCTCGAATTCGTTGTCAACTGGTGTTTCCCTTTGGCTTATAATTATTCCCCAGTTTTTCCTCAGGGATGTCTGCGAAGCCCAAAAGCCTGACCATTTGAACAACGTATTTCATTCACCTCTTTGCAAGGGGATCAAAATCTTTCGCACACTTTTTTGCAGAAACTTGGCCACCATGTTGATTGTTTCGAGCTTGACTGCAGCGCCAAGAGGCACATGTTCGATGGGTAGAATGGCAGGGGGACGAGGCAGGAGAATGGCCTGCATTATTTAAATTGTTGTACTTCCGTCTGTCTGTCTGTCTCTTTTCTTCCTGAGTTCCTCTGTTTATCTGTTTCTATCCTTCTGTCTTTCCCAAGCTTATAGGGCTGTTTCTGGAAGTCAAGAGCCCATTCGCTGGAACTCCACTGCCTTTATAAGAGAATGACTGCATAGAAATACAGGTCAGCTCACTGCCAGGGTAGGGAGATGCACATCATTTGTCAAACAATGGGGAGCCCTAGGAGGTTTCCTGTAGGGAGTGACCTCGCACAAATTGTACTGACGCAAAAGCAATTATTGACAATAAATTTATTGATCGTTTACATTGTGGATTCGCCATTATGCCAAAGACTGCAACTGCAAATACTGCTATGGTCTAAATGTTTGTATCTCCCCAAATTCATATGATGAAATTCTAATACCCAAGGTGATGGTCTTATAGGAGGTGGGACCTTTGGGAGGTGATTAGCTCAGGAGGGTAGAGCCCTCAGGAATGAGATTTAGGACCTTATAAAAGAGACCTCCAAATGCTAGCTCACCCCTTTCTGCCACGTGAGGTCGCAACAAGAAGGGTGTGACCTGAAAGGGGGCCCTCATGAGAACAGACTGGCACCTTGAGCTCAGACTTCAGAATTGAGAGAAATACATTTCTGTTGTCTATAAACTACCCAGTCCGTGGTATTTTGTTATAGCTTCCCAAGCAATCTAAGACAAATACCTACAGAGATTGTGCAGGTGACCTGAAGGAGCAAGGTCAGTTGAATACACCAGCAGTGACAGGGACTATGGGGGACCAGAGGGTGCTCCCAGCCAAGACTATGATTGCTACTCTGCTCCAGCCAATTGTGCCATGTGGGAATGCAGGTTCCGTGTGCCAGGTCTTCCCGTTTGTCAAAATAGCCTAGGAATCCAGATTTTTATGTAAAACTTCCTAAATTTAAATTTTGGCACTTAAAAAAAAAAAAACACATAGACTGGGCCAAATAAAACAAGCCTGTTGGCTGGATTTGGACTAGGGGCCTAACTTCTCTTGGCTTCTTCTCCTCTTCTCAGCCGGTCCAAGGAGGAGCTGAACTCAGAGCATCCCTGGAAAGAATTATGTGTGGTTGTTGCTGCTAACTCTAGCCTCGAACCCCAAAACACTCACGTCTGTGTGAATGTGCACAAACCTACTCACAGGAAATTGGAGGCACCTCCACTGTGTATTGGAGACACTGGGTGTGGAGATTTGGGGATGCATATATGTGATGAGGGTTGAGGTATCCACTGGGTGTGGGTTGGTGTATGTCTCCCAAGTGCCACCTCCAGAGTCTGCCCAGTGGCCTGACTCTTACAGCAGAGCCTGGGCTCCCTCTTTCCCTACCCCCTCCCGCTTATCCCTAAGCCGACCCTAGGGTCACAAACCAAATGTGTTATGCCTAAGGCAAGTCCTCCTGTCCAGCTTAATTCTGGCTCCTCTTACCTGCCTTAAACTAGTGCTTATTAATTCAACACATATCTATTGATCATCTCTTACATGTCTGCCAGGAACAGTTCTGGATATAGTAATAGAGATCACTGTTTCTCAGAGATAAAGTCCCTGATCCCATGGAACTTACATGCCAGTGCAAGAGACAGCCAATAAATACACAGAACAAATAAAGAAACAAGATAATCCAAATAATAGTAAGTGCCATGAATAAGATAAAAAGGGCCCCTTGATTTTGAGAGCACTTGGAACCCAAAAGCTCCTTCTTGTTGTTAAATAAATCCCTTAAGTATGTTGTTAATCATGACCACTCTTCTAGCAATGTGTCAAAAACATCCATAATCACCTCCATGGTTAAACTGTATATGGCCAACACCCAATGCTTTCTCAAATATAACAGCTTCTCTTAGTTGTGGCAAATTAACCAAACCATTAATTACTTTTCAAATACAGATGGAAAATTAATTTTTAAAATACCCCAAAATCCTTGTTTCTAAATATGTAAGACTACTGAATACAGACCTTAGTTATTATGAATATAATAATGATTATTTAATGTAGAAAAATAAAAAGTTTCCCCAATGTGATTAGAATTCATATACACCCGCATTCATTCACTTAGCAAATATTAAGTCTTCTTGCCTGATAATTTTATAATGACTTAACCCTAACTAAAGGCAAAAGGATCCGTAGTTTTAAAATGTGGTTAATCTTAGGGATATCTTAATTCTGCAGAAGTGACAGAATTCAAAGTTAGCCTTATGACCTGAGCCAATACTATGTTTTCGGTCACATTCAATCCACTACTTCTGCAAGCCAAGCAATTTGTATTCAAAGCAAAGTAGAGAATTTACAAATAATTTGAGCCATCTGATTAGTGTAAGACAATCAATCTGGATAATATTCTCCAAAAGCCATTTTTCTACAATGGAGATTTTTTTAGGCTCATGCTATCTGGATTTTTTAAGGCTCAGGCTTCAGACAGCCAGAATCAGAGATGAAAGCTGTCTTTCATTTTTGGTTTAGGAATTATGTGCTGGAGTTCAAAAAAAATCTAAAATCCTACACCTTATTTGTTTAACATACCATTTTCAGAAATGGAAGAACATCAAAACTGTCAGGATCTTTTTAGTGACATTTCTTAGATCAATTCAGAAGGTAAATTTGTGTGAAAGTGCTACCATCTGCTGTCAGTACTAATGAACTGATGCAAATCTGCACCGAGAAAAATGTCAGTGTGGAAATACATGCAGCCAATGAACTGTGTTAGGCTTACAACTCAATAAACACTTCTACTGGAGCAAAGTTCTGCTAAATAGTTTTCCGTGAAAATAGAAATGATGGGTCCGATTTCTATCTCTGTAACTCCAGAGGAGTTATATAGGCACATTCTCCTATGAAATTTAATTTAGCAATGGTTAAATGTCTCATAAAATAAGTCTGACATGAAAACTGTGAATTGGTTTCAGAACTATTAGATATGACTATCACAAGGAAATGATAATACTGCACCTTCATTCTTACATCTAATAAAGGGGATGAATTTCTTGGTTCGTGTCTTAATTTTCCTGGCTCTCCAGGAGGGCACAAATATAATTTCACATACTAAGCTTTCATCCAGTTTCATATTCCAGACTGATCAAATTTGCCTTGCACTCAGGGTACATTCCTTAGAAATGGAAAGGGATATTTCCCTAAGCCTGCTTCCTCAAGCAGGGAAAGGAACAGGGCTATCGAACAGCTACGGTATGAGACACTGTACTAAGTGCTTTGCACGGGGTCACCTATCCGAATAATTCTTTGAGGAAGGCTTTCTTTTTGCCACTTTGGAGAATGGGTTCAAAGGGATTATGTTTAAAGTCACCCATGTAGTGAGGGGTGAAGCACCTCCAAATTCCAGTCTTATACTGCACCGCCTCACCCCACTGACCAGAGGTGGCAGCAAGGATATTTAATCCTCTCTAGCCCATCTCTTCAAAAATCTATTTGTTTTTATTTTTAAATAATGGTGTTTTCATAAAATTATAAGGGCAATACATACAGAGAGCTCAGAAAATACAGAAAAGAACAAAGAGTAAAAGCAGGATAACCTAAAACTGCCCAACTCAGAGTTAATCACTATTTGGTGAATTTCAAACTTTTTCATGTACACACATGTAGTTTTCTATTGCTTTTTATTCATCGAACAGATAGATGTTTATCGAGTGCCTACTACACGCCACTCCCGGCCATATGTTTTTTGTTGGTGTTCACGAAGTTTCTTTGTCTTCTGTTTTACAGATTTCTCTGCTTATTTCTATTTTTTCCCTACATATATTTTGTTTGGATTTATTTTGTTGTTCTTAGTTTTTAAATGTTCCAGGGGTGCTTAAGAATATGTATAAAGAATATGGAATCTTGAGTTGTTGGCTACAGTGCTCTCCATGTGTCACTAGATCAAGCTGGGTAATTGTGTTGTCCACATTTTCTAGACTCCTATCCGCTTGATCTATGAATTTCCAAGAGAAGTTCAAATCTCCCCTATAATAGCTGATCTGTCCATTTCTGCTTGTAGTTTGTCAATTTTTGCTTTATATATCCTGAAGCTGCTTTATTTAAATGCATATATTTTCCTAGGGAATGAAGCTTTAATACAAAGTGATCATACTTATCTCTGATTATGCTTTCTGCCCCCCAAAAAAGGACTTTTGATAAAAATATAGCCACACCAAATTTCTATTTACCTTATGCATTTAAAAAATTATTTGCTGTTCAATGTGTATCCTCATGTTTGATATGTTTTCTATAAAAATAACATTGACAGGTTTTTAAGAAATCCACCTTTTTAATCTATCTCTTAAATGGAGTGTTTAGTTCATTTATAGGCTTTGTGATCATTGGTATAATTTAATTTCTTCCATCTTATTTTAGACTTTTTTTTTAGAGAAAGAGCGCACACGCACACATGTGCAGGAACGGGGAGGGGCAGAGTGCACTGGTGGGGGGAGCCGCAGAGAGAGAGGGAGAGAATCTGAAACAGGCTCCATGCTCAGTGCAGAGCCCGATGCACAGCTGGATCTCATAACCCCGAGATCATGACCTGAGCTGAAATCAAGAGTCAGATGCTTTACCAACTGAGCTACCCAGCCACCTCTTATTTTAGACTTTTTACTTATTCTATTTTTAATGTTTCTTTTGCTTTTCATTTTTCCTCCTCTTGCTTTCCTTTGGATTAATTGAGTGTAGGCTCAAATTATTTTCTCATTGTTTTCTCTTTTTTATGAATTTGAAATTATCCCACAATCTTTAAGTAAACATTTTACTTAATAAAATATAGTTACTCAGTATATTTGCCTTTTTCCCAAATAATTCAAGTACCCTGGGATGTTTAACTCTGATCACTCCTTCCTGATTTCTGTTCTACTGTTGTCCAGTATTTCAGTCGTATCTTTTGTTTTTTAATCCCATAAATTAGATATTATTAATGTTTTGAACTCAGTGTTTGAGATTTACTCACATTTGACTATTCTTTTTGCTTACCATTTTTTCCCTATATCTAGGGTATTCATTCTGGGATCATTTTCTTTATCATTGAAATATGTCCCTCAGAACACCCCTTAGTGAAGATCTGTAGGTAGTAAATGTCCCATATTGTTAATGCTTTATCTTTGCCCTCATTTTTGAAAAATAAGTTTTTGTAGATATAAAATTTTAGGATACAATCATATTCTCTCAACACTTTGAATCTATTATCCCATTTTCTCCTGGCTTCCATTTTTGTCTGTTTGGAAGTGAACTATCAGTCACATTGTCACTTTTTTTTTTTAAGATTATTTATTTATTTATTTATTTGAGAGAGAGTGAGTGAGAGAGAGAGAGATCATGAGGGGGGAGAGGTAGAGGGAGAAGCAGACTCCCCGTTGAGCAGGGAGCCTGATGCAGGACTCGATCCCAGGACCCTGGGATCATGACCTGAGCCAAAGGCAGACATTTAACCGACTGAGCCACCCAGGCACCCACATTGTCACTTCTTTTAAGATCTTCTCTTTCCCTTTGATGTTTTACTATAGTGTGTCCATGTGTGGATTCCTTTTCATTTATCCTGCTTGGATTCACTGAGCTTCCTGAATCTGAGTATCAGAGTCCTTTCAGCAATCCTGGAAAATTCTCAGCATCAGCTTTTTGAATATTAATTCTGTTTTATTCCCTCCAGCTCCTCCTTCTGGAATTCCTATTAGACACATCTTTGTCCTCCTCCCTCTGTAATGTCTCTTAACCTGTTATATTTATCATCTTTCAATTTTTGCTACAATGTGTATAATTTCTTCAGAGTCTTCTTCTAACACATCAATGCTTCCTTTATATTTATTGCTTTTTAGTTTAGGCTTTCTAATTAGATGCTCTCCTTTCAAAAGTTCTATTTGATTGTTTATTAAATTTACCCGATCATTTTTGATAGTCTTTTCTTCCTGTATTATACTGTCAGTATCTTCTTCTATTTTAAGAATTACAGTCAACATATTTATTTTGTATTTTTGCACCAAAAATTTTTAACATATGAATTTGAGTATCTGATACTATAGTTTGTTGTTTTTGCTAGCTTTCCCTTTTAGTGGCTTGTTATAAATTCTGTACTTTTTAAATTGTGACCTAGTAGAACTATAAATACAGTAATTCTTTGAGGCCTAGGATTATAAATGTGTCCTTCCAGAGAAGTTTACATATGCTTTTTTCTGATGCCTGGGGATAGGGAGGGAAGAAGAGGGATTCCAACTCCATACTCACATGTTCAGAAATTAGGAATTTTCTGGGTCTACATCTTTTATTCTTTTTACATGCTTTATATAGAGTAAGGCAGAAAGGGTCCAATGGGTAAGAGGAAAAAAATTTTAATATATAGAGAATGATGGGGAGGCATGCTATTTTCGGCAAGTTGGTGAGGGAAGGCTTCTTTGCCAGAGGTAACACTTGAGCAGAGAGCTGACCAAGTAATAAGCAAGCCATGTAATTCTTTGGGAAATGAGTATTTTCAGTTTGGGAACAACAAGGGCAAAGACCTTAAGATCCTCCTGAGGAAGAGTGCTTGGGGTGTTCAAAAAACAGTATGAAGACCAAGGTGGCCGGGTGGAATGAAGGGTAATAGTGGCAAAAGGAAGACTAGAGGGATAACCAAAAGGTAAGATCATGGAGCGCCTTGCAAGGCACGGAAAAGGTTTGGAGTTTTATTCTGAGTGTGATGGAGAGACTTTGGGGAGATTTTGAAGAAAGTGACATATTCTGATTTACAGTTTCAAATATTAGTCTTGATATTGGAGAAGGAAAAGCAGAAGAGCAGGTAGAAGGTGGTGTAGTAGCTCAGATAGGATGGTGGCCTGTACTAGGTGATAGTAGTGTGGGTGGGGGAGAATGGTCAGGTTTGAGATTTATTTTGAAAGGAGAGCCAACAAGATTTGCTGAAGGATTCAAAATGCTGTATGAGAAAAAAGAAAGAGCCAAGGATAACTCCCAAGTTAAAATATCTGCTCATGTTTTCTTTACTATTTGTCTAGTGAGGGTTTACAGGAGTTTTCTTATTAATGGGTATTAGCTCTTTCATAACTTTTGAGTACACTAATTCTTTTCATTCACTCAACCACCACTGTGAGTCTTCAAATGTTAGTAATAGAGTGCTCTATAAACAAATAACACCAGCTCCCATAAAAGATGCTGAAATATTCAAAATATTTTAAATTTCTAGATTGTTAATTGTCTTTAAATTTTGCTCATGATGATTTACATGTGGAAGGTAGTATTAGATAATTAAATCTGTATTTTTTCTATTTCTTTTATCATTTTTATGTTTAAAAATCCTATTCAGAATTAGAAAACTAGATATTTACTTATATTTATGTACAGTTTACCAGTAACTACTTGCTGTTCCCCCCAAAACACTATTTTTTCTTACCTCTAAACCTTTGTTCATGAGGTTCTCTCTGTCTGGAATACCCTCCTGCCTTTTCTCACCTACTAATGCCCATTTCTCCTACAGATCTCAGCTTTCTTTTACCCCAATCCTGCATCAGGCGCCCTCCCTCTGTGTTCCCACTGCACCTCCTGCTTAAGCCTACTGTTTAATTCCACACCATTCTGCATAGGTAATTGACTGTTTACAGGAATCTTCCATTACTAGACTGTAATTCCTCAAGGGGAGAGGAAGGATTCTGATTACTATTTTAATCTCAGCATCCATAACTGTGCGTTTCACCTAGTAGGCACTCAATAAATATTAGTGGAATTACTGCATAGACAAATACATGCTACTGTGCCAAAGTAAATTATCGGCATACGCAGCCTGTTTTATAAAGGGGGATAGGAGCGCCTGGGTGGCTCAGTCGGTTGGGCGGCTGCCTTCAGCTCGGGTCGTGGTCCAGGGTCCTGGGATCGAGCCCTGCATCGGGCTCCCTGCTCGGCGGGGAGCCTGCTTCTCCCTCTCCCTCTGTCTGCCGCTCTGCCTACTTGTGCTCTCTATCTCTGTTAAATAAATAATTAAAAATCTTTAAAAAAAAATAAAATAAAATAAAGGGGGATATTTGTGTGGAATGCACCAGTGGCCCCCTATGCCGCTGTGGGGACGTGAAAGGAAAAGAAACATTTTCTCTCCTTGTCACAAAACCAGGGACAGTATCTTCTGTACATTTATGAGTCTCCAGATAAGATAAGAACTTCAGTATCTGTTTTCCCAAATATTTCTTCCAAAGTGCATCTAAGAACAAAGGAGAGGGTCTAAAAGCATGGTCAGGAATAACTCTCCACATAAAAACTTATGCCAACTGGGGTGCCTGGGGGGCTCAGTCGGTTGAGTGGCCAGCTCTTGATTTTGGCTTAGGTCATGATCTCAGAGTCCTGGGATTGAGCCCCACATTGCATCGGGCTCTGTGCTCTGCAGGTAGCCTGCTTCAGGATTCTCTCTCTTCCTCTGCCCCTCCCCCTGCTCACTCTCTCTCTCTCTCAAATAAATAAATGAATCTTTAAAAAAAAAAAAAAACTATGCAATGCATTCTAAAATCTATGTATTGGCTTCCACACAAAAAATAATATCCTATATTACTACTGAAAAAAATTGATGTACCAAGATGCATATTTTAATTCTCTGAGTTAGCCTACTCCCTGCCACACCACAGTATCCCCCTAAGGTGTGTAACCCAGACTAAGAAACTAAAAAACACTACTAAAATATATAATAAACTCATGACTTTCTACTTAACTCACTCCTCTATCAGTTCATGTGGTTTTCACTAATGCATTCACAAATATCACTGAATAATTATTGTGGGTAAGACTCCATGCTAAACATTCAACCATCTATCTATCCATCCACCCATTCATTTACCCAAAGCAATATTTATGAAGCATAATTCTATATGCCGGGCACTGTTCTGAGCACTGGAGATATAAGCATACTCAAGACAGAAGCAAAATCTGCTCTCATGGAGTTTATAGTCTAGTTT
Organism: Halichoerus grypus; assembly: GCF_964656455.1. NCBI lineage: Eukaryota > Metazoa > Chordata > Mammalia > Carnivora > Phocidae > Halichoerus > Halichoerus grypus. Next base: position 90,788,874 of record NC_135713.1, read on the forward strand.
TAGGTACTAGAAAGATAGAAAAGAACATCCCATTATCTCAACTCCTGAGGTTTACAATCCAGCTGCTCCCCCAATACTCAAAAGTCCTGGTTTGCACCTCTAGGGGAGAGAATTCCAAAGGTCAAATACGTTTTTCACCACTCACTCACCTCCACTTAGGATTTCTAAAGAGAATGGAAGAAGAAATCCCTAGGGAGAACAGAAATTTCATTTGGCCTGATGCTGGGGGTGGGGGGGTGGGGAGTAGTGGGCCTTGTGAGCAGAAACCAGAAAAGCTGGCAGAGAGGTACCCTCTGCGGGAGGGATTTTTTTCTTTTCATCATTTGGAGAAGAGACATGAGGAGGCCTCCCACTCCAGAGAAGACTGTAAGGATCTCAGTGGCACTAGTAAAGAATATGTTCCCCACTGTGAGATGCAGGGGATCCTGAGGCAGGCCTGCAGGTGCTGGAGGCCAGAGATGAGCTCACCAATAAATGAGAGGCAGCCCAGGCCTGAGGACCCATGGATGGAAAGACTCTTTGTTCCCTGGAGTGATACTCATGGTGAGATCCTGATGCCTCCTCAACTACTATTTCATCCTGCAAATCCGATGCTTGTTGTAACGTGAGGGGTTTCCATAACATTCTGCCGAGTGCAATGCAGTTGGAAACACCAGACTGTACACAGGGTGTGTATTGTTATGAGCTCAGAGGGACCTGGAGTCACATGGGATAGAACATCTCCTCTCCACTCCTCATCTCTCCCCACGCTCATGAGGCAGCCAGGATTCAAGGGTTACGGAAATCACTATAACACACAACAGATTATGTACCACTCAAAAGGTAGCAATCCAGGAATATGGGAATTGAGAGAAAGGAGAGGTCAGTTCTGACTGGCGGGAGGAGGGCCAGCAAAGACTTCCCGAAGACATGGCGCTTCATCCGATCTAGTCCTGAAACCGTGGGCAGGACTTGGGGCGGAGGGAGAGAAGCCTGTGGCTGGAGGCTCTAAGACAGAAAGAGATTACTCCAAGTTTAGTGGGAAGGGAGCTAAGTGAAGGACACACAGACTTCCATCTTTTAAGTAAGATTGAGAAGTCTGGTAAAGTTAGAGAAGAAAAATGCCTTTTTTTTTTTTTTTTGACAGGAAGAGCGAGAGAGGGAACACAAGCAGGGGGAGTGGGAGAGGGAGAAGCAGGCTTCCCGCTGAGTAGGGAGCCCGATGCGGGGCTCGATCCGAAGGCAGACGCTTACCCAACTGAGCCACCCAGGCGCCCCAAAAATGCCTACTTTTGTTTATTGTGTTGGTGACGTTAAATAACTGAAGCGATCCCTGTAAGATCCAAAGAATTCTCTGGAAGTAATCAACACCTAGACAAGACAAAGAAGCAGGATTTGAAGTACAAGCAATCCTTTCTTATAGTTTTGAAAAGAGACAGGGAAAAACAGGGGGAGGAAAGAAATATCCCAGGACAGACATCTATCCCCAATGAGTGTGTGAGGAAACAGCTACAAAGACAGTGAGAGAATATTTAAAAATAGATTCAAGTGGGAAAGAAATCAAAGTCGTGCCCAAGTACCCTGAGAGGTCAGCAAGTTTCTCCTGTTTCTTAGACAGACAGGGGGAGCTCGGGGAAGCTACGCTTTGCTCAAGTTGCACCTGTTGATATTTTGTGGCCAGTTAACTAGGAATAAAACCCTAATGGTGTTTGGAAAGGTAGATTTAAAAAAAAAAAAAAAAGGACAGTTCTTCAAATTCATATGCTGCACAGAAGCCACCAGGCTTCCTAGAATTTTTATTAAAAATTACAAACATCACAGCATAGTTATTAGATACCAGCTCCTCTGCTAACAAAAACTTTCCTTTCATGGCTCCAGAGGGAGTCCAGAAACTAATTCTCCCACTCCTGCATACATCTACAAAGGGCTGCTGACAGTCCCAACTCCAACTCCTGGATTAGAAAGCAGAGTTGGAATATATTTATAGACTCTATATGGGTTGTTGCTTTAAGCAACACCATTAATATGTCAGAATTCTGAGTTCCCAAACTTCTTCAGTTATCCATTTGCTGTACATTATTTAATCTCTCTGTATTTTGATATGCAAAATAGAGACAGCACTGCTGATACTTCACAGGGTGAAAGGAGATAACCAACAAGACCATTATGAAGCTTGCTGGGGGAAAAAGAGCTTATGTAAATGTCTATTAATTAAACAGGAATGGCTGCACAACTAGGTCAGGCATGATGATAAGACCGAACAACCCATCCCAGCCACCAGCATCAAAAAGAAGAAATGAACATTTAATCCTGAGAGCACTTGTTGGTTGCATTTTATAAAGAATATTAAATTGTAATATTCTGTAACATAACACAGGATAGCATATTTCAGACCATCCTCAAAGAATTCTTTGATAGAACAGAAACTTATTAGAGACAACAGCCAAAAACAAAAACAAAAGAGCAAGCCAATTACTAATGAAGAACTTGTAAAAAGCTAATCAAAGCTCTCATCCAGAGAAAATGAGAAAATCTGAGGCTCAGAATGATTTTGTATATTGATGAGATTTTTATATAGCGTCACAGAAAGAAAAATAAAACAGATTTAAATGAAGACAAAAGGACTCTAAGTCTCTGTTTAAAAACCTCGTTATGTTCCATATCAACGTTTTTATTAAAATGTTCTGTTCTGGTGGAAACATCCGATATTTTTTAAAAATACCTGATGGGTGGTGGCGTCTACAGAGGACACTCTCAGTTTGCCTCTCTCTAGTCAAACCCCTAAGTGTTGGGAGAGCCAGACAGAACCCTCATTCAGCCTCCACCCATCTTCTAGAAAACTGCTCAGAGGGGTAGCTTATCCAAGGTCACAGCACTCACAAATCATGGAGCTAAGAGTCATGTCCAGATTCCAGAATAGAACAGAGTCTTTCCCTGCTATTGCCAAGCCTGCTAAGGACTAAATGCAGCACTTCAGCATGAAACAACTTGCAGGCATTACATTTATTCTATTTTTGTCTTAAAGGAAAACAACTGGGAGCTTGTTCTTTCCAAGCATTAATTCTTCCCCCCCCCTTCTACTATATTACATAATGGTGACAATTTTTGGCTTACTAAGTCTATTTCTGAGATACTCACTAAAACAGTGACACTATTTTGGAGCTGGGGATGTTGGGGTATAATAGTGAGGTGAATCAGCTATCATAAAATTCAAGGGTTTTCAAGAACAAACTCACAAACAACCTAATTCATTGATAATCAGATATTAATGTCTGACAACTATCATACAGGAAGATGTTTTATGAGCAACACAAAATAAAATAGCTGTCTGTTAGTATAATTACTTTTTAGAACGGTGCCAAACACAATTTTAAAGCAACAAAAGGATATACAGATGAATCTTCAAGATGATTTTTTAAAAAATATCACAATGCTCTCTTCAGATAAATATAATCAATGTAAATTCCTAATAAAAGCACCTTAGTTTACAACTAACAGTTATGTATTGCCTTCCTGCTTCTTATCCAACTTTGGTAATATAAAGATCCCTTTTATTCCCAGAAGCAGATTTCCCAGTGATTTAAGTTAAAATTAGCTTTACTCTTTAGAAGATCTCTCAAAAGAGACTCCATGAAGAAAATTCCTAAGGATGTGATAAACCCATTTCAAATCTGTTATTACCTGTTTAATAATGAAAAATATTAGGCAAAGATACATAAAAATTTAGCTACTATAATTGCTCCCACTTTTTAGACTACTAATAATTAGAAATGAGGTAATAAAAACAATGCTACTAATAGGCTATAGTATTAAGAAATCACACACTTCCATATAAAACTGTAATCACAGATTTTCTTCAGACAATTGTATCTTGGTATTGTGCAAACAAGTATTATGGGTAAGGATGGCAGCTACTTATTTTTAAAGATATTTTATTAAATATGTAAGCAATGTTAGGATAAAAAAAATGTACATTCTAATCCCACTTCCCAACCAAATCCATTTTTTTCATTTCTCCATAGTAACTTCTGCTAGAATTTTAAGAACTGATTTTTATAGCTTGGATCTACTTCAGTAAGTCTAGGACACAAAAAAGAGAGTCTAAAACTGAAAAAGAAAACCGGTACCAGGAAATCCGTGCAGGCTTCCCACATGAACTCAAGGCTAGCTAAGAGATCACTATTATTCTCTCATACGTCCCTTCACACCAGTGAAGTCAATAAATCTTATGATTGCTTCAGACTAGGTCATCCTTAAGTTTTTGTTTTTCCTTTCTCTTAAAGGTTGATTTCTTCCCAATTTTACTGATACCGATCTATTTACTTATCTTTCATAGTTATGTACACAGTGAATATATCATTTTTTGATTCATTTTTTTCCTTTTAGCTCTTAACATTATTTCATACACACTTTTCTGTATTTTGCATACTCCTTATAACTTTCTTTTTAGCTATATAATATTCCATCTGGCCAATATAGTAGACTTTACCATTATTCCTCTGTTATTTAGACCATTTTCCAGTTTTATACTATTATACATTGTGTGTGTGTGTGTATTATGGATTACGGATTATTTCCTTATAATAACATTTCAGGAATAAGTAAAAACAGTGGGGATATCTCTATGGCTGTTAATCTGTATTATCACATTTCCCTCCAAAATTATTAAGCCAATGTATATTGCCACCAATACAAACTACTTGTCTAGTCCCTCACTGTTTTAAGTAGCACCATCTTAATGTTAGAATTAAATCCTTCTTGGAAATATTTCACAGGAACATCACACAGACTTTATGAAGACTCTAGGCAACTAGCTTAGGCTTTATGCCACTTTTGACTTGGCCATAGGACACAACCCTTGTGAATTGATGACTTGGTGTAGGAGAACAAACATACAGAGAAGGGTTAGGGCTCAGGGTAGGGTTGGGTGACTCTCTCAAATGCTCATAAACACCTTCTGTCCCTGATGCTGTTTTTCCAGATTGGTTGGGGCAGGGTCACCAACTTCTCAGAAAGCTAGGCCAAAGCTTCAATCTCTCAGAGGAGGCCTGGATTATCTGACCCGAGTCTCCAACAACATGGTACCTGGGTCTCAGGGGCCATGAAAATAGGCCATAACAAATCACATTAACTAAAGTTCATGCTCTCTTCAGATTCTGTGGCAGTTGGTATAAATATGGCTATAGTATTATCATACACTCCTCTAAAAGCTCTTGAGTTTCCTTGGCAAGGGTCTGGAAAATAATGTTAAGTGTAAAAACCAGCACACAACATTGTATATTCATTATGATTACAACTATGGATATGCTGACATGAAACTTGCCCACTAAGAAAATGGTATCCAAACTTTCATCTTGCAGCATGGCACGAAAGAAGAATGTCAAACTGATATAAATATAATTGGCAATAAACACACCTGAGGGAATGTGAATTTTCTTCAACACTTTTTATTTTTTTACACTGAAAACACTATTTTTAGCATGTTCCTCATGAGGCCTACTAATTTTTTTTTTTTTTTTTGGTCCTAGCTGGTGCTCCTCTAGTAATAGTAACAGCTGCTTTTCCAGCACAATGTAAAACTCTCAGAGCATTCATCAAGCAGAACAGCCTCCCCATTTTGGCCTCAGGACAAGATCCACTCTGAGATGGGCCCATCTACAAACAGATCAAAGGACAAATCCAGCTCCCCCCTCAAAGACAAGGGCTCTCTCCCAGGCAATACACACCAATCAAGTTGGGAGTGTGTGTGATGTCCATGCACTGGCCTTCCCTGTGAAGCACTGGAGATACTCAGCCAAGTTAGTTCACACAGAGTCAATCCAACTTTCCACTAGGGAAGCCTCAGAATTCTAGAATTGTACTTAGTTTCCCAATTTGATAAAGAAGATATTACTCTTAATATCTATATTCTTAATACCTAGTACTCTGAAAACATAAATTTAAAAGGTGATTTTATGCCAGTACTTTCACTTACATCTTTACTTCTATAAGTCAGTGTTTTATTCCAATGTCTTTGAGCATTTTTGCTTATACACGCTTACACTTTAAAAATATGTATCAATTGGGGCTCCTGGGTGGTACAGTTGGTTAAGTGTCCAACTCTTGGCTTCAGCTCAGGTTGCAATCTCAGGGTTGTGAGATTGAGCCTCGCGTCAGGCTCTGCGCTCAACGTGGAGTCTGTTTAAGATCCTCTCTCCCTCTAGGGGCACCTGGGTGGCTCAGTCATTAAGCGTTGTTTTTGGCTCAGGTCATGATCCCAGTGTCCTGGGATCGAGCCCCGCATCGAGCCCCACATCGAGCCCCACATGGGGCTCCCTGCTCGGCGGGAAGCCTGCTTCTCCTTCTCCCACTCCCCCTGCTTATGTTCCCTCTCTCAGCTATGTCTCTGTCAAATAACTAAATAAAATCTTTAAAAAAAAAAAAAGAATCTCTCTCCCTCTGCCCCTCCACCTCTTTCTAAAATAAATAAATAAATAAATCTTTACACACACACACACACACACACACACACACACACACACACACACACATCCAGGAACAGTAACATAAGTTGACTTCTAAATTTTTCCTTAAATACTTGCAAAGGGTGTCATTTCCAGTGTATTGTAAATATTGACCATTTTAAATACATGCTTTTATACATATACAATTTTAAATAATGTTATTATGTCATTCTCTTAAATGTACTCAAAAGAAAATAAACGCCACAGTGTTATGATACCTACCATCATTCATTTTAAAAATATATGAACAATTGGATATTTTATATTTTTCTCCTTGAATTCATCTCCATTCTGCTTCTGTCAAAGAACTTTATCTTAATGTATATTTTATGCTTAAAAGCTTTTTATTGATCATATTCTTGTAAACAAAAAATAGAAGAAAGGAATTCATTTTCCAAAATTTCCCATGACCATTTTGCTCTAAGTGTTAAATTAACTAAGAGAACTGACTGTGTTGTCATTATAATTATTAATAGTAATCAGTTAATCAAAACTAAATATGTTATAAAATTTGGTAAAAATAAGCATAAAAAGTGAATTATTTTTGGAAATCACAGTAGCATCACTTAGTGTGTACTACAGGTCATACGTTTTTCATACATGTATGAATCCATTTAATCCTCACAACACCCTACTATTATTAACCCCATTTTATCAATGCAGAAACTAAGGTCGAGAAAGCTTAAATGACACCTCAAGGTCACAGAGCCTGGATCTGCACACAGACCCTCTGGCTCCACAGTCCAGTCACTTAAGCACTGCCCGGTACGTCTTGACTCTTAAAAAATAGAGATTGAGGCCAGAAAAGGGGGGCTAAAATAAAGGGGGTGTCCAAGTGTTCCTTTTAGTGGCCTGGCTGAGCAATACGCCATGCTAAGGGCTGGGATGGGTGTGAGGTACGCCTTTGTTTTGTACAGTGGCAGAAAGGCAAAAAGGGAAAGTGGGAAAGGAAAATCTTGGCCACAAGTGCCTTTTCAGACAGATGGATTCTATGAGAGGGTGCATATGGAAGCGGAAGATCTGGAAATTAATTCCTTTAAAATTCTCCATACCCACACACCCTTTGGGAAGTCTTCACATACACACAAGGGTACATACACTCCAGTTCGAATGCAACACTCAATCTCTGATACAATACAAATTAGAGGTTTTGTGAAACATTTTTAATGCTTTCGAAACAAAATTTAATTAAAATTTAAATTATTTTAACCCTTGAATTTTATTTTAAAATGGCAGTTAATTTCAATAATTTGGAAGGACACAAATGCTAAAATGTAACCGGATAGTAATAAGCATAACTATAATCTACATGGTAGTTTCATAATGATTAGATGTAATGCATGAAAAGATAGCAGGTCAGTAATAGAGCCATGCATAAAACCCTCCTCTCAAAATCTTTATTTGCATTTCTATTACTGAAATCATTTTCTAATAATGAAGTTGCCATGAGAGAAGCTCCATTACTAAGGAATCACTGTTACAGAAACAACGTTATTAAAGCATTGCTATGTACAGGAACTTTTATTAGAATGATACAAGTTGTATATCATTGTAATAAAGCTTCCATTATAATCCTAATTGCATAAAGCTATGTTTGAGTATAGCAATGCTAGAGCTGTAGGACTTTTAATAAAGTATCAAAATAATGCTTTGGTAATAGGATTGTTTAGCATACTAATACTTCAGGGAAGGCTGAACTGACTAATGGATGATGTTTATGTCACTGATTAGACACACTACACCAAGAATTAAAAAGAACCCTCATATACTTAGTAACATGCAGCCCAGATATGTATGTGTTGAGGTACACATAGCAGTTCTCTCTGGTATAATAACTCAGTATGTCCAATTCACTAACTGGTACAATAGCAAATTGCTAAAATGGACATTTGTAACTGTAATAATTAAGATGTTTAATGTTCAGATCTACAGAGAGCTGGTTATCAAAAAGTTAACAGTAAATTATATACACCCACAGGCATATCTTGAGAATTGCCTGTTAGAAGAACTATTGGAGAAATTGAGTTTTTGTTGGTGGAAGTGAGGAGAGGAGGGAGAGAGAGATTAAATATTATATGGATAACTCATTCTAAGATGCTACTCTATGTCATACATAAATGATACCATGATCTTTCTGAGCTAACAACTAGAAGTTACTATCGGACTTAGGTTCATACCAGAGAATTTTAGCATATTTGTTCAAATGTTTGTTTTTGTGTTTGCTCTAATGCGGTCAAGTATTCAGCTGTTCCCTCTAGACGCATATATAATATTCGCCACCAGAGACCGCCAGAGAGCCATCCAGTCACCCAGTAGGCATGGAGATGCTCCTTAATATACCTGCTGTGTGGATACCAGCAAGCAAGGCACCAGGCTGTCTGAAAAGGGCTTCAGCAGAGGCAGCGGCATCAGAGGCCCGCAGGTGGTTCTGCCACAGCCATATTCGCCGTCAGCTAATGGGGCCAAAGCCATTTTGGTTTTGAGATCACTTGTGACAGATGGACTGACTTGGAATCGCCTGGACAGCAAAGCACTTTTATCTTTGAACACAGTGTCTCCTTTCCATAGTTCCCGCTTGGCCTCTGCCTTCCAGATGTGATAAACTGCAGTTAGGTGGGGTTCACTTAGGGCCCAGGAGGTTCATTCTTCCTACTGAGTTTGGTGATCAAGGGCAAATGTGAACATTCCCATAGTGTGATGGTCCCCGAATCTTTGTAGCACCTGAGAGGAAGGTACAAGATTTCATTTTTTTACTGTATGGTCAGCTGGAATATGTTATTTTTCAGGATTCTAATATTCTCTCATTAAATATGATCAGGCCAAACTAGTTTGCAGTGAGACAGTGAGGGACTCTGTTTCTGAGCTACAACAAAGTTTGAAATGTCTCGAGGTGGGAGTGTGTGACACTAAGACAATAAAAGAGCTTAATTATCCAACTGGTCGACTAAACACCTGCAAAAAACAGAAGCATCCAAAACATCTGAAGGTATTTCAACTTCCATGAATTTAACCAGAAATTTGAAATCGGATAATTAAAAAAAAAACTATTTGAATTTTGGCATTCACTTGAGTTTGCAGCTTACAATTCTCTAATGTCCTTATTTTCAATACTTGGGGTGGGGAGAGGGAGGCACCCCAATCTTTCCAATTAGGTCTTGCAAGGAAAAGCTAAGCTCTCATTGTAAAAAGAATAGTCTTTACACAAAAGTCTTACATCAAAGTGGTAAAGACTCAAGAGGCTTGCATAAATAAATACTGATCGATTGATTTCTTTGGAAACTGATTCTAACTTCACTGCCTCCCATTTCCTTATATTCTCCACAAATATCTTGTCAGTATCCCCCAAAGTATAGCTCTCCTTTACCCTCCCCCTTCAACCCTTTCCTCTATCTCCTTGAAGACAGCCCGGTCCCACACACCCCCTCTTTCCCTCCAGCCTACCACAGCCTCCTGGTTTCCTCTGCTCCAGTCTCTCCACTCTCACCCTGCACAGATACCTAATTCATCATCCCAATTACCAATTTTATGTCACTTTCTTGCTCAGAATCATTCCTTATTACTCACTGCTTATTAAGCAAAGCTTAACCTTTTGGGGGCACTTATCCCTTTCAATATCCAATAAGGGCTGTGGACTTTGCAATAATGCATAATGCACACAGGTTTTTGCCTACGATTCAAGGGGTTCACATACATCCTTGAAGCTTGGGGATTTGGGACCCTTAAGTAAGAAACCCAAAACTATGAAGCATGAACTGTGTGGCCCTCCATTCAGTTTCCCTGCAAGCTGGCACCAATTATTTTTCAAGCCTTACATTCTATCAGAGTACCCCCAATCACAGACAAGAGTTAAGTCTCCACTGAGCACCCACCACATGCTAGGAACTACTCTAAGGCCCAAAGACATAGCAGCAAATAAAACAACAAAGCTTCTACTGTTGCTCATATTCTAGAAACCCACAGTTACCCTGATGTGGTCTTGTCACACCTTGACCTACTACTGCATATCCTCAAAGGTATGCAATTCCTAGTTTTAGAAACCTAGCTCCTCACGTACCTTACACTCTTTTCAGTTGGGTTTGTTCTCTACTCTCCGTTTACCTTGCTTCCTCATCTCTGTGCTGATCCCCCTACCTGGAATAATCCTTCACCTCCCTCTCCATCTACCAAATATTCAAAGGCAATTTCAAGCCTTTCTCTTTTCAGGAAGTCTTTCTAGAACCATTTCAGCTCACAATAAAACTCTCTTCTTATAATCTCTATCAGTGATCTTGTACTTTTTCATACACTGCCTATACACCTCTTTAGAGCTGTTTTATTATATAACTTATTATTATCGATTAATTCTGCTGTGTAATCTGTGAATTATCACCCCATCTCTGGAAAGGGGGACCATGTTATAGATTTCTATTTCCCGACCAGTGCTGACCATTTCTATTTCCATCACAGTGCCTCGTACACACACCGCCACTAAATCTCTCTTCGTTGGTTATTGCGGATTGATGGCAAGAGATGATGCCACTGGAGTGATAAAACTTCTCCCTAACTTTCAGGGGTTATCCAGAGAAATTTCAGAGAAGCATTCTCTGCTTGGGGATTGATAGCATGACCAAAGTGATGCACAACTTAGCAAACCAACCCAACCACTGTTATTCATCATTTTGACGGTGAGCCACCTATGTGCAGTCATCAGCATGCAGACAATATGTAATATGGTTGTTTATATTCTAAATAATAATTTGCTTTTGCCATCTACATATGGCAGAGATTGGGTGCATTCTTATCTGACCTAACCCTCATGTTAATACCTGAATCACAATCTTTGAAGGTGACAAAGGGCATCTTAAAACAAACAAACAAACAAAAACCAGATAGCAGATGATAATGGGTGTAGTGAATGCAGCCTTGTTTGGTGCTATTAGTCACTGTAAATGCATTTGCTATCTCTGTCTGCATCTATAACTCTCACCATCATTTCCTCGCAGAGTAAACAAATGTTGCTTATGAACTTCCCCATAGAGCCTGCCTTTGCAGGATTTTCTAACCTACCAATGTGCTTAACAGAATCAAATGCCTTGTTAAAACCAAGTATATGACATACAAATTACAATGCTATTCTTAGGACTGTATCAGAGATGGTGTGACTAAATTTCTTAAGCATGATACTTGTTTTCTTTGAAACCTGAAAGAACAATATGTCTTGATTGTTATCCTGGCATGTACAGTTCTACTCGTGCCTATGCAATGGCACAGTTGATATGCCTTTGAAATCCTGAAGAATGTCTTCTACCTTCCAGAGCCTGGGGCAATCTCCATGTGGGTTGCTATTTACCCCAGTGGCAGATTTCCATAAAGCTACAATCACCAAATGCTCCACCAAATGAGGATTGTTTGATGGCAAAAAATATGAGTGTATCTAGGGGCGCCTGGGTGGCTCAGTTGGTTAGGCGACTGCCTTCGGCTCAGGTCATGATCCTGGAGTCCCAGGATCGAGTCCCACATCGGGCTCCCTGCTCAGCAGGGAGTCTGCTTCTCCCTCTGACCCTCCCCCCTCTCATGTGCTCTCTCTCATTCTCTCTCAAATAAATAAATAAAATCTTTAAAAAAAAAAAAAAATATGAGTGTATCTCTACATAAGGATAATGTTATTTGTTATTTGAGCTTATGTTCTATACTAACCACATATTAGTACCAAATTTGCTGACATCATTAATGGAGACGATGTTCATTGTCAACTTGAGATAAGATCATTAACAACACTAATAGCTAATATTTATTGTGTGGTTGCATACTACATGCTAGGAATTATCCTAAATATTTTATATTTATGATTTTATTTAATCCATGTAACAACTCCATGAAGTACTGTTACCATTTTACAGATGAGGCAACTGAGGCATAGAGAGGCTCAGCACCTCACTCCAGGCTTCACAACTAGTTTGGAGAAGCCAGCATTTGAATCCAAGCAGTTTGGCTTGTTCTTAATCATTATGTTTGTTATACTACCTCTCATTTATTTAGTTCTACTCTAAAACTGGGAAGTAGAGGCAACACTAACTGCACCCTGTCTTGCCATGTCCGGGGAAAAAGGGTGCCAGACATTTATCCTGACTCCAAACACATGGTGTTCAATGGGTTGGCCCGTAGATAAGTGTCTAATGTTAATAATGCTGAGTTTTCCTCCAAGGAAACTTTATCTTCACAACAAAACATGTTCCATGCAATTGTTTGTATTACTGACTTTGTGATGACCAACAATTTGTCTGACTAGATGGTTCCAGCTAAAACAAGCACAAAATCACCAGGAACGCTTCTGTTCTTTTTGTAACACTGGGGAGAGGGTCCTAGGCAAACCACCACAGACATTTTCTCTGATAGCTTCTGCTTCTGTAGCGTAAGAAGAAATGCACTAATCAGTATCACATTTTGGTCTACTTCGAGCATGACCTTTAATGCAACTCTGATACAAGCTTCTCCGTTTACACATTTACTAAAAGACCAGCAAAACCTTTATTTGGTGACTATTTTGACTGGAGTGCAAAGTCAGGGCTTCAGACTTGGAATTCATGCTGAATTTGCTACTCTGCACTCAAGGGCGATTGGCCTTCGGTATGGCCTCTATGTTCTTCGAGCATGTATCAGTCTGAATCATCTATTTGACACTTAGTATTTACTTGCTGCTATCATTAATTTTACTTACTTGTTTCTGTATTCTTGCATGTCTGCCTCTTACATTGTCAGCATCAGGTTCTTGAACCATCTCTACATTGTGGATTTGGAGTCCAAACAAATGGCCTAAATGGCCTAACGTTGCCTTGGCTCTGATTTCTCTGACTGTTGGAAAAACCTCCAAGTAAACAGACACTAAGACAAGTGGCAATATCAAGACAAGTTACCTGGGCTGTGATCATCTGACATCTGGGTGTTTTCTAAATTATTACTGAACTTGGCACCTGATCTTCAGGTTTTTTGAAACTCTATCAGATCATTTCATGTCAGTGAACATTTATTAGCCCTTAGCTAGGCAAAAGTTATGCACTGCTTATGCATGCTACACAAATAAAAACAAAATATAGCCACTGCAGTGGAAGAGGTTGCAATTAAGTAGGAACCATATATCTTTGAACAATTTCCAGTTGGTATTCTAAATAGGGAAATGCAGAGGCATCATAAGGGCTTGCCATGAAAACTCAGAAAGGATCACCAGGCCAAGTGGGAAAGCGTTCCAGACGGAGGGCAGCAAAGGCCTGGGGCTGTGAAACAGCCTGTTGTAGAGAGGGCCACAGAAAGATGGAGAACAGGAGAGAAAGAAGTTATGTGTGTTGGGGGAAAGTTGGATCACGTATTTTCTCAACTGGCAACCCCCGGCAATGGCTTCACCAATTTTTACACATTTTCCCTCCTAATATTTCCCTGCAACATCATTTCCCTCCTAATATTATTACTTCCCCATCCCTATTATTATTGGCTCACTACAGCAGTCTTCTAATAAGAAATACAGGGGCTCTAGCACTTCAAAAGAAGTTCGAGAATCACCACGTAGATGCTGAAAGAACAAGCCTTCCATGATAGATCCTCTGTTCACCTGTTCTGCTCCATCTCTGACTCTTTCCCCTGCCCTGGGCACCACCATTAAGGACTGAGTGGAGCCTGTTCCTGGTCATGGTTTTGGGACCCTGCACTCACTGCTTGCTTCCTTTTACCCCCGCTTCCCTGTGTGTGTGACTCACAAACTATTCAGCTCCAGCTAGGAGGCCTTTGCCCCTTCTCCCAGACAGGAAAACTGCACTTGCTCCTCACCCAGCTCTTTACACACTTTCATGATGACTCTTATCCTACTGTTTTGCAATTGCTTGTTTGCAGATTTGTCTCTCCACCAGAATACAAGTTCTTTGAGGGCAAGGACTATGTGCTGTGTCCTAACCCCAGCACTAACCACAGTTCCTTGCTCGTAATAGGTGTTCATTTAATATTTGTGAATGAAAGAAAGAGAAAACAGTGAATTACTGCCACTCTCTCCCCAGATTCTAATATTAAACCTGGAAGTAATAAAACGTGTAGATCAAATTGTATGGTTAAAATCAGCTGTTTAGAAGTAATGTTCCCAGGGCACCTGGGTGGCTCAGTCGTTAAGCATCTGCCTTCGGCTCAGGTCATGATCCCAGGGTCCTGGGATCGAGCCCCACATCGGGCTCCCTGCTCAGAGGGAAGCCTGCTTCTCCCTCTCCCGCTCCCCCTGCTTGTGTTCCCTCTCGCTGTGTCTCTCTCTGTCAAATAATTAAATAAAATCTTAAAAAAAAAAAAAAAAAAGAAGTAACGTTCCCATGTGAAGCAAGCTTTCTCTGTGTGGCCAGGTGGATGCTAGCTAATAGTGACTGTTGCCCAGCAGTCCTCCCTGGATGGTGCACCGAACTGTGTTAGGCTGCTAGCCTGACTCCCTCAGTAACAGAAGCCTCAGTGAAGGTAGCTGGTGAAAATCTCTTCACTATCTACAATGCCACAGTTAATCAGAGGGAATTATTTGGATTACAAGACCATTACATGCCAAGACTATGTCTCTATGTAGGACCTAGTAAACAGTCAGTGCCTATTAAGTGTTGACTATTAATACAGTCTTTTCACTATAAAATAAGACAATCAGTGGAACCACCATCCTAGCATGCTAATTAATTCTGTGTGAAAAGAAATGCTAATCTCCATTTTAAAACATCAATCATGGAAAATAAACTGAAATGTGACCAGATTTTAAAATGCTACTTGTTCTAAAATCAGATGTAAATGAGAGCTTCCAGGATTCTGTAAGAGGCGATTATATGGTGCTAAGAAACTCCATTTAAACTCAATCTTCTAGGAAACTTTAAAATACTTTTTCCAGTTTGAAACTGTTCCCTAATATCATCCTATATATGCTGCTTTCCTTGTCTAAGAAGCTTTGCTCTATAAAAATTTCTCCCAATTTCTAAGTGAAATATTACAGGATTTCCCAGAAGCATTAGCGACGGTTCCTTAGCAACTGTTGATATGTCTCAAAACAACCTGAGACAATCTTCTCTGAGACATATAGTCTCTCCCTCTCTCTGCTAACAGAATTCCACAATATGGCACAAAAGATTCGTGTGGCTAAAAATAGCTGCCGACACACATTTTTAAAGTTGACGGAGTCTTAATGATTTAAGTCTTCCATATCACAGCTTGGGATAGGCGCACCTCAACAACAGTATATCAAAGGGTTCTGTGCAGAGAGATTTTAGAATCTTTTTCTTTTTTAATCACACCATTAACACTCTTGACATTTCAGAAATAATGTTTATCGATTTTGGTGTTAGCACTCCCATAAATTAAGTGATGTAATGGATGGAATTATTATGGTACTATAAAGAACGTGTCATTCAGATTGTTAACTACATATTAGAAAAAGCACACACTCTGGATTCATGTAAAAATAGCCCCAGATCTGGATAGTAAATAGAAGATGAAGGAAACTGACATATTCCAATGATTGATGGGTTTATCTCCACCATTCCCTCCTGGCTGTTGTACCAAAAACAACTGGATTTGTTTAATAAAAGCAAGCTATAATAGCAATGATCATTCTGCACGCACACACACACACACACACACATTCACACATGCCATCCAAAGATAAAAATAAGACACATAAATTCAAGGTTATTCACCCCAAAGAAGTCAGTATAATGAAAAGTATTAGGAAGGGAGAAAAAAGCATTTAGAACCAGTAGCAGAAAAGAACCACATGGTACAGAAAGCAAAAACGGCCACTAATAATCTGTGGGCTATAAGCTTCCACAAGCAATTTGCATCTTTCACTAGAAGAAGAAAGTCAGAGTCTAGCCAAAATCTGTGATGATGGTTCTGGAGTGGAGGGAGATAAAGACGAAAATGGTAAAATCACTGTGTAATGGGCAGATTGAAAGAATTCATCTGTGTGTGTGTGTGTGTGTGTGTGTGTGTGAAATATATAGGATTCACACCTCATAGGGTTATTATGAGGAGTAAACAAAGTAATGCACATAAAAAATAACATAGTGCCTGGTATACAACAAGTGCCTAACAAACGTTAGTTGTGATCATCATCATCATCACCAGCACCATTTTTCCATTTTATATAGGAGGACACTGAGTTTCCAAGGAAGTTAAGTAACTTACTCAAGGTCACACAGCTATCAAGGAACTAGGCAGAGGCTGATGTCTGCCTAATTGCAAAGCCCATGACCTTTTCAACTTCACTACAGGTCTAAGCATTCTTACAGAAGTCAAGCATTTTGCTTCTAGGAAATGGGTTGCAAAAAAAAAAAAAGTGTGTAAACTGCCGCTATTATCTTCATTCTTATAGTTGTAAACTCAAATCTATTGAAAACTCTTAATAGTGTGAGTTTTATTGGCTAGGCATATTAGAATAATCTACTGCTAGACTAAGACATTTCCTGATCATAGGTTAAGTATCTAGAAGTGGCTTTCGCTGAAGTGTTGCCCATCTGTCATTGATCTCCCATTCTATACATATCCAATTAGCATTCTTGAAGTCACACAAGTTGCTGAGTGACTAATTCGATTGTGTTATTTCAAAACAATAATATTACTGTGGATATAATGAATAATTTTACCATACAAGAACATCAAAATCCATTCATTCAAGGGTCCATTAAATAAGTCCAAATATAAATTAATAATATGCGTCTGTGTTCTAGTTTGAATATACAGAAAGAAAAGTACTTGAAAATAAAAGGGCAGAAGATTTATTTTTAGTCCAGGATATACTGAAGAGTTAATAGTCCTAAGCCAGTGTGGCTCAGGGCCAGAGCAAAATTCACTAATTTGAATCTCTTTTTGTTGCCCTTCCTCTTTGCTCTCAAACAGACAAGCTAATAAGCAGTGAGGACATATCTAGGAACTACAGAATATTTCTGCAGTTTCTATTTTCTAAATCATCAAGCTGTTCTTTAGTTTTATAGAGCAGTTTTTCAATTGTTGAGGATCTTTCTGCAGAAAGGCAATTTGATTTCTATCCTTGGCTTTTCGATTTTACATTCCATCATCACTAAACATTGATTAAGCTTGCTGCAATACACTCCCTTCTATTTGGGTCTTTGAATACTCAGAAAGTCATTATTTATTACAATGTAACAATCTGGAAATATTTTTAAAATATGCTTAATGCAGGTGCTTCATTTATCAGTGTTAACCTTTGTTTTTCTGTTTCAGGAAGAAATGAACGGATGTTTCTTAACAAATATGACACATCTAATTCTAATTTTTTTTAAAGGATATATAAAAATTAAAATTCTTTTTCTGAGAATATCATCATTAAAAAAAAAAAAAACCCAGGTCTGGTAGGCAGCTTTCTAAAATGGCTCAATAATTCTTATCTCCTGGTATTCATTCCCTTGTGCAATCTCCTCTCCCCGCATGTGGGCTGGACCTCATTACTTGCTTCTAATGAGTAGAATATGGCCAAAGTGATGAGATGTCACTTCCATGATGAGGCTACAAAAGGCTGTGGCTTCTACAATACTAGCTGTTTCTCTCTTGCCGATGCTCTCTTGTCCTCTCACTTCCTCAGTCTGATGGAGCACACTGCCATGTTGGAAGATGCTCTATGGAGAGACTCATATGGCAGGGAACAAAATGAGGCCACGTCCAACAGCCAATGAGGAACTGAGTCCTGTCAACAATCATGTAAGTGAGCCAGAAAGTGGATCCTTTCCAGTTGAACCTTGACATGACTGCAGCGCAGTGAGAAACCGAGGGCCAGAGGACCCAGCTAAGCCACGCCTGTTTTCCTTACCCACAGAAACTGGAAGATAATAAATGTTTAGGGCACTAAATTTGCAGGTAATCTGTTATACAGCAATAAATAACAAATAAAAGCTCTAAAATGCATAATGTCATCATTCATACTATTTAGTAAATATTTATAAGAGCCTCTCATATGCCAGGCACTTGGCTAGATTCTAGGAATGCTGTGGAGAATGGAATACATGTGGTCCTTGTCCTCTGGGCCCAGGAGAAGACTGCCCTGTATGTCCTTCCCTGATGGGCACTTTGCATTTGGGTCTCCACAGGAACTTTGATGAATGTTTACTGCACGTGATGAGAGAGGCCCTTGGCCTCAGAGATACACTCTCCCGCAGAAGGCCGTTGGTAAGCTATAGCCTGGTCCAAACAATTATCCCCTGCTCCGAGGGGCTGACAGTCTTCTTCTTAGGCACAACAAGAGCTCTGAATTTGCAGGTAGTGACGCTTTATTACTCAGACTCTTTTACACATGAAGGGTAAGAACAAGCCTTGAATAAATTTTTCTCATATTAAAAAAAAAACTTATCCCATTAGTCTAATCATAATAGTAATTATAATTGGAACCCAATTATAATTGTTGCAACAACAATGCAACTTCAAATCTTTCATAAATGAGTAGTCTTCATCTGCTTCTACTAAATTATTCCTATCAGGCTTACAAAATATCATACATTTAGCTCATTGTCATGCCTATGTTTTTTGTTCTATTCTTACCTGTCAAAAAACTCAACTATATTCCATTGCCTTCAGATTTTATGGCACATTCTTTTGGTGGTAAATCTGTATTCCTGAAGATCAATTACATTTTTAGAAACATCTCAAGTCATTCATATTTAAATATCTGTAGATTATGAAGTAGTGTTCAAAGATTACCACATGCAAGTCCATAGGTATGAGCAGACGTTTCACTCTTCTAGCTTCTGGAA
Source organism: Halichoerus grypus (assembly GCF_964656455.1). Classification (NCBI taxonomy): domain Eukaryota; kingdom Metazoa; phylum Chordata; class Mammalia; order Carnivora; family Phocidae; genus Halichoerus; species Halichoerus grypus. Next base: position 90,808,096 of record NC_135713.1, read on the forward strand.
GCACAAGTAGGCCAAGGAGTAGTTTAGGAAGTACACAGAAGTGACAGTGAAGCAGAACCTCATAATCAAACTGTGAAATCAACCCCAAATGTTTGGGATCAATTTTTTTTCAAAAGTTACCTTAAAAGACAGTATCCAAGGTCCAAAGTAGAGAGAACACAACTCTGGTTTGAATAATTCATAAGAACATGTCAACATAAAAGAGAGAATTAGCAGAGATCAGAGAAAATGGAAGTCAGAGAGCAGACTTTGGCAGTGTTCATGTAGCACCATCCAGGACAGAGAATTCTAGCAGGATTAATCCATGAGCTAAGCACTGGATTTAATGGTGACCACAAAAGATATGGATCCTGCTGTCACAAACTACATTTTAGTAGGGTAGATGACAGACAAAGTTACTAGTCTAACTAGCAGGAATATGCATCATGGAGTTGGCCACACCAGGCTAGATGTTGCCTTTAAAATCATCCTTGCTGTGCTTCTAGGCTCACTGGCTAACACTGTCATTATAAGATGGCTTCCAATAATCTTCCTCAATGCTGATCAGCTAACATGAGCTTTCACCTTCATTTGGCATGGTTATAAATTAATACACAGACATTCTAAGTTTTCCCTATTAGTCACTTAACTGGTTAGCATTCTCTGAGTTTTGTCCAAAGAGCTGAAGGAAGGTGGTGGCCAGAGGGAAAAAGGTCACCAAGGAAGACTGGGAGAAGCACTTAGAAGGGAAGGGAGAGATGCAAAGTCAAAACCATGGTCAGGAGGAACCAAACTCTGAGCCTGGAAGATGAGAACTTGTTTCAAGTCCAAAGGAAAAGTATGAAACAGAAATTGGAGAGTGAGAAGCAAATTCAATGTCTTTTGAGTTAAGATAAGTTACAAATGGAATAAAGCCAAGGAATAAATAAAGGCAAAAAGTTCAGGACTAAGTGAAATCAAATATGTCACTAGTTATGGTTTGTTTGCTGGCCTGAGAAACTGAGAGAATAGTGGAATCATTTACTGAAAGGAAAAAGGGTTGATGAGGGAAGGAGTGGACTGGGGAGGAGGAACATCAATCCTATTTGGGCCACTTTAGGTTTGAGATGCCATCAAACTACCACAAAGACTGTTTAAATAAATTAGTCTGGCCTGCACAGGAATCCCTGCGCTAAAGACTGAACTTGAGTCGCTAGCATATAAAAGATATTCAAAGACATAGAACTGGATAAAACCACTTAGGAAGAGAATGCGGACACAGAAGTTCTCCTAAGCCCTGGGGCACTCTAGCACTGGCAGGTCTAACACAGGATTCACTCTAGAAGTGGGACTGCTGGGTCAAAGGGCATATAAAATTAGTAATTTTTCTAGATATTGTCCAATTGATGTCCCCTGAAGTTGTACTTACTTACTCCCAATGGCACAGTATGAAAATATCCTTTCTTCCCATACTCGTCTCAGTACTATGTGTTTTCAAACTTTTATATCTTTGCTAATATGGTAGGTTAAAAAACGACATGTCAGTATAGTTGTAATTTTCATTCTTCTTTGTATGAGTAGGCTTGAATATCTTTTCAAATATAAGATGCTTGTTTGTACCTGTCTATGAACTTTCTGTTCATAATCCCTGAAGGGCAAGTTTTTCAAGATAGGTGATAATAAGGGTGCTTATATAGCAATGGGAAGGACCTCATGGCAGGAAGACATGATGATGTAAGAGAGGAAGGGCGTTACCGTGGGAGTCACATCCCTGAGAAGGAAGAGAATCCAGGACACAAGGCAGGGGCTATAGTTGGAAAGGGGCAGGTCCACTTTCCCCCACAGTAACAGTAATATAAGTGGAGTATCTGGGTACAGATGTTGGTAGGCTTGAGGATTCATGCTAAGAAAATGAGGTGGCTCTCTCCTGATTATGTTTATTCTCACTATGAGGTACAGTGGGTGCAGGGAAGAGGAGCTTGAGTCATGAGAGGAAAAGGTGTGAAATAGGGGAGAAGGAAAGTGAATATACTAGAGAAATGGTATCAAATGACCTGGCCATCTTGTGTGTCCTTTTCAGATTTGTGGTCATCAATTTGAAGTGGGCTTCAACAATATGGCTGTGTGACTTTTTTTTCCCCAGAGATGTTCAATTGCTTGGAGATGGGCACAACAAGAGAGAGATGTAGGATATTAAAGGGTTTGGAAGAGAATGACTACTGACCTGGGTCATAGAGCCTACACCCGCTATAGAGAGGTGTGAGAATGTTGAGGTACAGAGGTGGTGAGTGTAAAAAGCAAAGGGGTAAATGGACTGAAGGACTCAGTGCAGCTGGGAATTGCTGGAGTGGGAATACAGGAGTATGGGAATAAGAGGCAGTCCTTGAGAGATCAGGATGGTGGGTGGTGAAACAGCCCTGGCCACAAGGTGCTAACAGATTTCCTACAAGGCTGAAGGGGGCATGAGCCTCACATGGCAGTTAGAGATGTTCAGGAAAGAGAAGGCTGCAGGGGAAGAGAGAGCCAGATTCAGTTAAAGACAGTAACTGAAAGGAACGGTCAGTGGAATGGCTGAGAATAACTGAAACTTTCTCCCCCATGGAAGAGGAATTCCAGACAGCACAGTGAAAAGTATGGCATAGAGGGAGAAGTGGGAAACATAGTTGGGGAACAGAAAGGCCAGGACAGAATGAGTCTGAGGATCCAGGAGAGAATGAGTCTGAGGATCCAGGAGAAGTTAGATGAGTGGAGGCCATTACATCATGGGTAGAGAATGATCCAGAATCTGTAGGTTATATATAAGAAATAATAAAATCCTAATACACTGTAAGATATAGAGAAATGAGGCAGTTTCCATAAATGAACACTATATAATGATCCACAGAATAGTAAATTCCTAGCAGATAATATTGCAACTGGTTCCCTTTGGACTTAAGATTTTAGAATCCCATTGTGCACTATGGAAAGAAGCTGGTTCGATGTTTTACAACTGGAAGCTATTGTGCTGAAATTAAAACCTGGAAGTTTTCTTTATGATGATAAGCCTCCTTATCTCTATAGGAGAAATTTTAAGTTCTAATTAAACTTCTAAATTAACCTGAATGGAAGCCCAGCTCATTTAATAGAATCCTAGAATTTCAAATTATATGGAAACTTAGATGTCATCTAGTTCAACCAATCCATCCTAAAGAAAAAAAGAGGAAAAAAAAAAGTTTACATTGACCCTCCCCTCCTCCAAACTCTCCAACTTTCTCAGCACATAATCCTTTAACTTTTGTCCTGACTAAAATCTAACAGCCCCTTAAGACTCTCTTTTCCTTGCAATCCTCTCAAATAGAAACTCAGTGCTGGGATGGGGGGAATCCTTCCCACTGCCAATTCCAAACAGCCCCTGCCTAACCTTCATCAAAAACCCCAAACAAGTTCCATGTCCAGCATGGTTCCAACTAGGAACTAGACAGGTTGGAAAAAAATTTAACATCTGTTAGAAGGCATCCAAGAGTTACAAAAACATGAGATGTAAAAAAATGACAAAGAATCAAGAGGAGAAGGAAGCCCAGCAAAGTGAAGCTGGAATTTGGAACGGCCTTTTGCCTTTTTGACTGCTGATTCTGAAAGTTCAGAGTCCACCAAGGAAGAGGGCCCCTGGTAAACACATTTAGATTTACATTGGATTGGATTTAGAAGGACTAAACTTCAAAAGTAAGGGTACTGGAAACAGTTCAGTCCTTACAGCAACTGAAGTCCAGCTTCGAAACATCTCAATCCTTAACTGGATCAATATGATCAGAAATTGCTAGTGCCCTAAGCTAGCTGCCTGCCTGAAGCAGAAATAAATCCTCCCTGGAGAAAAATAACATTTCACAGAGCCTTAGATTATCTCTCTAAGTTTTATACACACAACATCTGGATCCTAATAAAAAGAAGCTATTAAATATGTAGATAGATGAAAAGATTTCACCAAAACCCAAGAGAAAAAACAGACAATAGAAATAACCCCATGATTCAGATAAAGAATTTTGCAGACATGGACTTCAAACTTCTATTAATATATTCAGGACAAGCTTGAGCATTTTAGTAGAAAACTGGACTTTTTTTAATGAACTAAATTAAAACGCTAGACCCGAAAATACGATAACTCAAATTTAGATCTCAATGAAAGGCTTTCATAGCGTATTTACACAGATGAAACTGGAAGATAGGTCAGGGAAAAAAATCAGAATGAAGCATAGAAAAACAAAAAGGAAAAGGAAAAGAGCATGACAGACATATGATATACGATAAAGAGGTCTAAATACCTGTAATTAGAGTCACCGAGAGAGTATAGAGAGCCTGGGGCAGAAGCAATATATTTAAAGAGGAAATGGCCACAAATTTTCAAAAACCAATGGAAAACATCAAGCCACACATTCAAAGAGAACCATGAATCTAAAGGAGGATAAAGACTAGAAAATACACATAAAATGGCTAAAAACAAACAAACAAAAAAACACACAAAAAGTTAATCTTGAAAGCAGCCAGAGAAAAAACTGACTATCTTCGAAGAAGCCACAATAAGACTGATAGCTAGACAGTAAGACATCTATAGAAGAAATCATATATTTTATTAAAAACCTTCCCATAAAGGAAACTCCAGACCCAGATGCTTCATTGATTAATTTTCCCAGACATTTAAAGAAGAAATAACATGAATATAACATAAACTCCTCCAGAGAATAGAAAAAAAAAAAAGATTCTTTCCCAACCCATCTTATGGAGGTAATGTATCCTTGAGATCTGAAACTGAAAAAAAAGAAAAAAAAAGAAAAATTATAGGCGAACTTCTCTTATGAATATGAATGAAAATGTCCTAAGCAAAATATTGGCAAACAAAATCCAGCAATATAGTGAGGGGAAGTATTTTAAAACCAAATTGGATTTTCCCCAAGAATGTAAGGTTAATTTAACATTCGAAAATCAATGTAATTTACCATATTAAGAGAGTAAAAGAGAAGTCATTTATCATCTCAAAAGATGCAGATAAAGCATTGAATTAAAAAAATCAACATCTCAAAAACACTGAGTAAACTAGGAATAGGAGGAAACTTCCTCAATCACATAAAGAATACCTACAATAAAACCTAATGTAAGTCTCATACTTAAAGTATTGAAAGATTTCCCTTTAAATTGGGAATGAAATGCCCATATCACTTCTATTCAACAACATACTGGAGGCCATAGACAAAGCAAGAAGCTAAGAAAATTCAATAAAAGATATGGCAGAGCTATAAGTAGAATACTATAAAATGATATTAAAGGCAAAAATTTAACTAAATTAAAGGAGGGATATACCATATTCAAATTGGAAGAGTCAATACTGTAAAAATTCCTACTAACTCCAAGTTGATCTCAGATCTAATTTAATACCAAAGTCCCAGGATGAGCTTGTGGAAATTGATAAGCTGCTTATAAAATTTAAATGAAAATGAAGAGTCAAGAACAGCTAAGATAAAGAAGAATAAAATTAGGCAATTTCCTCCACTGGATATCAAGACTTACTATAAACCTACAGTAATAAAGATAGTGTGATACTGACAAAAAGACAACTGAATAAACAGAGAATCCAGAAACAGACCTGTCCATATGTGGAAATTTAATATGCAACACAAGCGACAGAGCAATGTGGAAAGGACAATCTTCTTGATAAATAGTGCTGTGCCACCAACTGGATATTTATATGGACAAAAAATGAAATTTGACCTATACCTCATACCACAAACAAAAACCAGTTCCCAGTGGCTCACAGAAATAATCTGAAAGGTGAAATAATAAAGCATCTAGGTAACACAGCTGCCCAACAGCATAATTAACAGCCACATGTGACTATTTAAATTTACTAAAATTTAATAAAATTTAAAATCCAGTTCCTCAGTCACACTAGCCACATTCCCAGGGCTCAAGAGCTAAATGTGTCTAATGACTATTGCACTGGACAGCACAGATATAAACATCTGTATTTTTAGACAAATTTCTGTTGAACAGAACTGGACATAGACTACCTTCATGACCTTGGGGTAGACAATTATCTCAGTCTACAAAAAGCACAAACCATGAAAAGAGTCATAAATTAGACTACATTAAAACGAAAACTTCTGATTATCAAAAGACACTAGCAAGGAAATCAGAAATCAGGCTACCATGTGGGAGAAGCTATCTGCTACACATACCTCCACCAAACTCATACCCAAAATATACAAAAAATTCCTACAAGTCAAGAAGAGAAAGACAACCCAATAGGAAAAAAAGAATGGCAATATATCTGAACAGGCACTTCACAAAAGAACGTATCAACCTCATTAATTATCAGGGAAATCAAATTTAAAGCACAATGAAATACTAAAACACATCCACCAGAATGGTTAAATTTTAAAAGAACAACAATGTCAAACAGTGGTCAGAAGATAGAGCAACCAAAATTCCTGTGCTGCTGACAGGAGTGTTTATTGATACAAGAGCTTTGGAAAACTGGTATTACCTATTAAAGTTGAACATATTCATACTCTATGACCCAGCAATTCTATTCTGGTATATATGTAAGAGAAGTATATACGTATATGTATCAAAAGACATGATCAGAATGATCATAGCTAAAACTTAGGGGGAGGGTCACATGTCTATTGACAGTAGAAAGATGAGTAAATTGTGTTGTAGTCATACAATGAAATAGTGTACTATACAGCAATAAAAATCAATAAATTCCTGCTATATGAAACAATATGGATGAATCTCGTGAACATGATATTGTGCTTCAGTAACCAGAATTAAAAGAATACAGTACATGGTATATGATTCCATTTACATAAAGTTCAAAAAACAGGCAAAACTAATACAAGGTTTTAGAAATCAGACAATGGCTTTATTTATGGAAAAGGGAAAGAAAGTGATGGGAAGCAGGCATGAGGTGGGGGCTTCTGAGATTTCAGAAATGTATTTCTTGACTGAATGGTGGCTACAGAAGTAGAATCACTACATGAAAATTAATATCTGCATATGTCAAATTTGTATACTTTTGTTAATATATGTTGTACTTCCATAAGAGAATGTTAAAAAAATCAGCTCATTTAATGTACATGCCATCAGATTCTAATACCTTCTACCTCCTTCTCATTGCTGTTATCTATTGATCTAGCATCTAAAATTTTAGCATTTGATTCAGTCTTCCCTTCTACCGCAAGTGCCCCTATCATCTAAGGTGACTCTATATCCACGTGAATGACCCATGCAACACTCTGGTCTCTCTTTCTTGAATTCCACTTCAGCTAAGCACTCCAACAGTCTCACTGAGGAACTTATCAACATCAAGAGTCACTCCCCCCTCTAAAACCATTGTCAGACCAAAACATCTATATTTTCAGATCTCTTAGAAGATTCCCAAGACTTTAGTTCTTTAATCTCATGGGAACCTCTGGTCCACATTTTCCATAAGCTCACCTCCTTTCTTCCTATTTAAACTTAGATTCTATTCTTAGTCATTTCAATCACTTTCTTACCAATATTCTCAATTTCCTTACCTACTATCTCTCCATTTTAGCACCTGGCAAAATCCCACCTTTGGCTGATTCTTTTGCATTTGCACCCAGGTTGCTGAGCACTGCTGGAGAAGATCATATAACTTGGCTTGCCTCAAGTGGACCCTCCATGCCGCCTCCTTGACCTGACATATTTCTCTAGTCTACTCTTCCATCCCCCATGGAAGGAAGTCAAATCTTCTCCATTCTTTCTAAAGCTATGAAATCCCTCTCTGTCAGCAGATGAGTTTGCTTCCAACTTCACAGAAAATATAGAAACCATAAAATATCCTTTTCTTGCCAAACTAAAAATACATCTGAATCCATAACCATATCTTGTTCTTTATAACTTCTGTTAAAAAGGAAGAGTCGTCTCTTGTCCCTCCATCACCCCCAGCTTTTCTGGGACTTTGTTCCTTCAATTCTCTTCTTCCTATATCTTCCCTCTCCGTTGGCTCTTTCCTATCAGTTTTTAAAATATCCAAGTCCTTTCCATCCTAGAGAAAAAAAAAATCAACTACAGTGAAAAATAAAATCCTCCTTCCCCTCCATTTTTCTCTCCAAGAATCATCCTATCTTCCTCCCCAGTTAATGACAAGAATATTAATTTTGTGTCGACTTCCTCATCCCCCTTTCAGGCATCACACCACAACAGTTTGTTTACTCACCATAGCTACACCAACGAACTGGTTGTGGCGGACCCAATGGGCACACTTCAGTTTTTCTTACCTGGCTTTTCTGCACACTCAGTATGTCCACAGTGCTGAAACCCACTCCTCCCTAGGCTCCAGGGCCTCAACACCTCCCGCGTTTCCTCCTGTACTTCTACCTACCTTTTCTTAGGGCCTTTCATAGACAGTCTTCTGCTTACCTCTTAAGTGATAGAATGCTTCAGAATTCTTTTTTTTTTTTTTAAAGATTTTATTTATTTATTTGACAGAGAGCGAGAGAGTGAACACAAGCAGGGGGAGTGGGAGAGGGAGAAGCAGGCTTCCCGCCGAGCAGGGAGCCCAACGTGGGGCTCGATCCCAACACCCTGAGATCATGACCTGAGCCGAAGGCAGACGCTTAACGACTGACCCACCCAGGCACCCCCAGAATTCTCTTTTAGGCCATTTTCTCTTTTCATTTTATATATGTTTGGATGACCTCATCTACTCCCATGGCTTCAGTTACTATTTATTGCTGATAACTTCCAAATCCACATTTCTAGTTCTGGCATGTCTCATGAGATTCAGAGACATGACACTTGGATGTCTTGCATGCTCTGTTCTCTAAACTCAGGATCTTTTTTTTTTTTTTAAAGATTTATTTATTTGACGGAGAGAGACACAGCGAAAGAGGGAACACAAGCAGGGGGAGTGGGAGAGGGAGAAACAGGCTTCTCACTGAACAGGGAGCCCAGTGTGGGGCTCCATCCCAGGACCCCGGGACCTGAGCCGAAGGCAGACGCCTAACAACTGAGCCACACAGGTGCCCCTAAACTTAGGATCTTGAAAACCGAACTCATCCCATTCCTCCTTTGTGAGTGGTATCATCCATCACCCACATTCCCCAGCACTGTAATTCCACCTCCTAAAGAGAGTTTCTCTTTATCTCTAGTATCATCCTTTATTTCTACATGCCTCCACCCCAATCTAGGCCATCATCATATTTTTCTTGGGTGACTTCTTCTTGCTCTTTACTGGCCTCCTTCCTCTACTCCTGTTGCCTTCCAATCATCTCCTTACTAGAGCCAGAGAAGGCAACTGCTTGTTTAAACATTTGTCTTATCATTAAATTATAAGACTCATAAGAATAGAGACCATGTCAATCTTGCTAACCTATCAATTACTATAGTATCCAGTACCGACTAAGATTCAAGAAATATTTGTGAAAGAGATAAGTAAATTGGTTATCAGTGAGTTCCTCTAATATGGAAATAATGTAGAAATAGCCCTAAAGACTTCATACAGATGCCACATTTGTTTTTATTCTCCACTGTACCCCAGAGTCTAGCACAAGTCTGACCCACATTTGTTGAATCAATGAATGGGAATAAAAATAAAATATGAGATATTAGCGTGCTTTGCAAAATGACATATAAAGTGCTATACGGGGGCGCTTGGGTGGCTCAGTTGGTTAAGTGTCCAACTCTTGATTTCAGCTCAGGTCATGATCTCAGGCTGTGCGATCAAGTGCCACATCACGCTCTGTGCTGTGTGTGGAGACTGCTTAAGATTCTCTCTCTCCCTCTGCCCCTTGCCCCCCCTCCAATAAATAAAATAAATAAATAAAGCTATATAAATAAAGTGCTATCAATAAACATAAAGTGCTAACATGCAAAGAATAAAGCAGTACCATTTCTCATAGAGAAAAGAACTTGCCAGTTTACAACTGCCACCTCGACCCTGCTACTGTTCTCCCTATTCCCTTCCCTGCTTTACTTTTCCCCATAGCAGACTATGTAATTTACTTATTTAGTTTATTGGTATCTTCCCCACTAGAATGTAAGTTCCACTAGAGCAGTAATTTATACCTGTTCTGTTATGGAACACATATGAGGTGCTCAATGAATATTATGAATTTTTTATTTTTTTTAAGATTTTATTTATTTATTTGACAGAGAGAGACACAGCGAGAGAGGGAACACAAGCAGGGGGAGTGGGAGAGGGAGAAGCAGGCTTCCCGCCAAGCAGGGAGCCCGATGTGGGGCTCAATCCCAGGACCCTGGGATCGTGACCTGAGCCGAAGGCAGACGCTTAACGACTGAGCCACCCAGGCGCCCCGAATATTATGAAATTAACTGTATCTGGGACTGTGCTAGATATGTTAAATATTTTATCTTATTAATCTTTAAAATAACACTCTAGCTAAATCCCTTTATCTCTATTTTAGAGATTTTAAAAAAGAGTCTCATAGAAGTTACATCATTCCTTAAGATGTACAGGAATACTCCAGGAAGAAACCAAAAGGTAAGACAAACAGAAGCACAAATAAGATGTACAAAAAAATTGATATGTATCAGTCATTACAATAAAAGTTAACAGATTAAACTCTCTGGTTTAAAGACAAAAATTTTTGGCTTTCTAAAGCACAGCAAAATAGGAAAAAATATGTACAGTCCTTAAACATAAGAACACTATAGTTCCGGTGCCAGTCAAGATGCAGTAAGCTCACTAAGCCTATGTCTCTCATTGATTAAAACTAAAAAACCAAAATTTAAAAAGCAGCTATCCTAGGACTCTGAAAACTTACAATAGTAGCAGATTGGAAAGAGCAGCAAACTTGAAGAAAAACTTCCATGGGAGTAAGTTCCCTGGTTTTTCTTCTTCTCTCTCCTAGCTTTGACCCAAGGGTTGTCCCACTGTGGAATTGTGTAAGAAGCATAGACAACAAAAACATTGGGATAAACCCCTCTTTGGCCAGACAACCAGGAAAAGGGCTCTCTGTGAGTTGAAGAAGATTGGGGGAGGGAGATCCTCTGATGTTTTCTTTCCCTCTTTTTCTCTCTCATAGTCCTGCCCCAAAGGTGGTCCCAGTCATGGACCTGAACTGCAGTGGCAGCCTAAAACTTGGAGAAAAACAAACAATAAAAAGAAAAAATCTGTTTCTGGTTAGAGCAACTGGGAAAAGGAGACACTGTGATTTGAAGACTGTGGAGGAATACACGTTTGTTTTTCTTCTCTCTTTTCTCTTGCTGCTTTGTCTCAACGGTGGTCCCAGTCACATGGAACTACATGCACAGCAAGAGGCTAAAACTCCAAGAGAAGCTCTGTCTTTCCAGGCAGAAGACCAGGAAAAGGAGCCTCTAATACCCAGAAAGCATGGGAGAAGTCCTGGGGCATAGACAGCTGGAGAAACGGATCCCCTAAATCTGTACACAAACAGATACACATCCCAGGCTCTCCCCTAAGCTGTGCATGGCCAGGACAGATCCAAACCATCCTAGCAAAAACTGTGAGAACTGAACTGAAATTTAAAATATTACTCAAGTCTCAGAGTAGTGCCTGAGAAGTGCATGCAAAGGAGAGATGCAAAGCAGCATAGCAAATGCTTAGAAAATTAAACTGACATTGGAAACACCACTCAGAGAAGATGAGACAGAACTTGGAGACTGAACCTCAGTTGGCTGATAGCCTGCTAAGAAAAACAAACAAAATCAACATTCTCTTCAGAATTTTAACAGGACTCAGAATTTCATGACCTAATAGTCAAATGACCGGGATATTAATTTAAAATTACTTGACGAACCAAGAACCAGGAAAATTTGACCAATTCTCAAGGGAAAAGACAGATGACAATCTCAGAATGTCCCAAATATTGGATTATTACATGAAGACATTAAAGCAGCTATTGTAAACATGCTGTAGGAGGTAAAGGTAAGCACTCTTAAAATGAATGGAAAAATAGAAGTTCTCCACAGATACGAATAAAAAAATAATCAAGCGGAAACTTTGAAAAATACAATATCTGAAATGAGAAATTCAGAGGATGGGCTCTCTGGCAGAATGAAGATGACAAAGGAAAAAGTTAGAAAACCTGAATATAGACGAATACAAACTACCCAATCTGAAGAAGGGAGGGAAAAAAAAGATTTAAAAAACTGTGGGACTCTATAAAAGGGTCCAAGACTATTCATATCCCCAGAAAAACACCAAGAAAACAACCTACAGATTAATATCTCTCATGAAAATAAATACAAAAATCCTCAACAAAACATTAGCAAATTGAAGCCAAAAATATATATATAAAGAATAATATATCATGACTAAGTGGAATTTATCCCTGGATTGCAGGCTTGGGCCAATATTTGAAAATTAACCAATGTAACTCACCATATTAATGTACTAAAGAAAACAATCTTATGACCAATCTTCTAAGATCAGGGAAAAGGCAAAGGTGTTGTCTTGTATTAATCAAGGTTCTCCAGAGAAACAGAACCAACAGGATGTATGGGTGTGTGTAGTTGTGTGTGCATGTGTGTGTTTAGATAAGTAGGTAGGTAGGTAGATAGATAGATGATAGATAGATAGATAGATAGATAGATAGATAGATAGATAGACAAAGAAAAATTTATTTTAAGGAATTGGCTCACATGAGGCATATGCAGGGAAGGCTATCAGCCTGGAGACCCATGGAAGAGTATTTAGAATTCAAAAGCAGTTTGCTGGCAGAATTTCTTCTTGCTTGTGGAAGCGAGTCTTTTTCTATTAAGGCCTTCAACTGATGGAATGTGGCACATGCACATTATGGAGGGTAACCTGCTTTACTCAAAGTTTACTGATTTGTATGAGAACTTCATCTAAAAAATACCATCACAGAAATATCTAGAATAATGTTTGACAAATCTCTGAGCACCATGGCCCAGTCAAGTTGACATATAAAATTAGCCATCACAGCTCTCCTCACGCCTATTCAACATTATTCTGGAAGTCTTAGCCAGTGTAATATGGCAAGAGAAAGGAGAAAAAAGCATACAGGTTAAAAAGGAAAAAAATAAAACTGTCTTTTTTCACAGGTGACACAATTATCAACATAGAAAAACCCCAAAACTATGACAAAGCTCCTAGAACTAATAAGTGAATTTAGCAAGGTCTCGAGATAAATGGCCAATATATAAAAATTAATTGTATTTCTATTTCTATATAATAACAAGAACAGTGGAATTTGAAATTTAAAAAATACCAATTATAATAGCATTAAACCCTGAAATATTTAGGTAAGAATTTAAGAAATACACATAGGATCTATATGCTTAAAACTATAAAAAACACTGATGAAAGAAAGCAAAAAAGACATACAAAAATAGAGAGTTAAACATTTTCACACATTGGAAGACTTATTATTATTAAGATGCCGTTTCTCCCCAAATTGATCTACACAGATCAGACAGAATTCCAATTAAAATTCCAAATCTTGTGGATATTGACAAACTGGTTCTAAAATTTATATGGAAAGGCAAAGGAATAGCTGACAGAATTTCAAAAAAGAAGAATAATGTCAAGAGACTTACACTCTGAATTTAAGACTTAATATAAAGCTACAATAAGCACGGCAGTGTGGTATTGGTGAAAGGACAGAAAAATAGATCAATGGAAAAGAAAAGAAAGTCTAAAAATAGATCCACTCATATATGGCCAATTGATTTTTGACAAAGGTACAAGGTAACTCCATCAAAAAAGAATAATCTCTCAACAAATTGTGGCGGACCAACTGGACATCCACATGCAAAAAAATAAATAAATAAACCTGAACCCATGCTCATACCTTACACAAAAATTAACTCAAAATGGATCACAGATATGTGTAAAAACTAAAGCTTTAAAATATCTAGGAAAAAGTCTTTGGGATCCTGGGCTAGGCAAAGAGTTATTTGATAGAATACTAAAAGTACAGTACAAAATTATTTTTTGATAAACTGGACTTCCTATTATTTAAAAACTTTTGCTCTTTGAGCAACACTACTAAAAGAATCAAAGGAGAAGCCACACACTGGGAAAAAGTGTTTGTACATCACATATCTGGTAAAAGACTTGAATCTACAATATGTAAAGAACTGTCAAAATCCAATATTGAGAATATAAAGCATCCAATTAAAAAATAGGCAAAAGATTTGAAAAGATATTTCACCAAAAAAAATACAGGAATGTGAAACAAGCACATCAAAAAGATACTCAATGCCATCAGTCATCAAGTAAATGCAAAATAAAACCACACTGTGATATTATTCTACACTAATTGATACGGTTAAAATAAATTTAAAAACTGACCATATCAAGTGCTAGTGAGGATGTGGAACAAGTGGAAAGTTCAGAAATTGCTGGTGAAATGCAAAATGGTTCAGATAGTTCAGAAAACAGTCTAGTGTTTTTTAAAAAATACTTACCATATAGACTAATAATCTTACTCCTAAGTATCCAAGAGAAATGAAAAGTATATCAACAAACAAACCATGTTAATGAATATTTATAGCAGTGTTACTCTTTGTAAAAGAATTATTATTGAAGTATAGTTGACATACAGTAGTGTTATTTTTTTTTTTTAAGATTTCATTTATTTATTTGAGAGAGAGAGAGAGAGCAAGAGAGCACAAGCAAGGTGAAGGGCAGAGGGAGAAGCAGCTTCCCCACTGAGCAGGGAGCCCGATGTGGGACTCCATCCCAGGACCCTGGGATCATGACCTAAGCCGAAGGCAGATGCTTAACCAACTGCACCACCCAGGCGGCCCAGTAGTGTTATTCTTAACTGACAAAAAGTGAAAACAACCCAAGGTCCTTCAGCTGGTAAATGAATAAACAAAATGTTGTACTTTCATATAATGGAATACTATTCAGCAATACAAAGTTAAAACTATCAATATATACCTCAACATGAATGAACTTCAAAGTTGTGCTAAGTGAAAGAAACCAGACTCGAAACCCTATACAGTATCAAAAACTAATGATGTAATGTATGGTGATTAACATAACATAATAAAAAAATATATGAAAAAAAAAAAAAACCCTATACAGTAAGTAGTCCCTTCCTCTTATCTGGGGGATACATTCCAACATCCCCAGGAGATGCCTGAAACCAAAGATAGTATCAAACTCTATATATGTTATGTTTTTTTCCAGTATGTACACACCAATTATAAAGGTTAATTTATAAATTAGGCAGAATAAGAGATTAATAACAAAAATTAATAATAAAATAAAACAATTATAACAATATACTACAAAAATGTGTGAATGTGATCTCAAAGTATATTTTTGTACTGTACTTATCCTTACTGTTTTTTTAGTATAGTTGACACACAATGTTAGTTTCAGGTGTACCACATAGTGATTTGACAAGTTTATACACTATGCTATGCTTACCACAAGTGTAGCTACCATCTGTCCCCATACAAGCCTTTTACAGTGTCAGTGACTATATACCCTATGCTGTGCCTTGTATTCCCATGACTTATTCATTCTTTAAGTGGGAGCCTGTATCTCCCTCTCCCCTTCACCCATTTTGCCCGTCACCTCTCCCCACCTTCCACTCCAGCAACCATCAATTTGTTCTTTGTATTTACAGATCTGATTCTGCTTTTTGTTTCTTCTTTTTTTTTTTTTTTAGATTCCACATATGAGTGATATCATACAGTGCTGGGGAAAACTGGATAGCTACATGTAAAAGAAGGAAAGTGGACCACTTTCTAAGATCACACACAAAAATTCAACATCGATTAAAGATCTAAATGTGAGACCTGAAACTAAAAATCCTAGAAGAGAACACAGGAAGTAATTTCTCTGACATTGTCAGTAGCAACTTCTTTCTAGATATGTCTCCTCAGGCAACAGAAACAAAAGCAAAAATAAACCACTGGGACTACATCAAAATAAAAAGCTTTTGCACAGCAAAGGAAACTATGAACAAAACAAAAAGGCAACCTACTGAAGGGAAGATATTTGCAAATGCTATATCCTATAAGCAGTTAATATCTAAAATATACAATGAATTGGGGCACCTGGGTGGCTCAATCAGTTAAGCATCCAACTCTCGATTTCAGCTCAGGTCATGATCTCAGGGTCACGAGATCGAGCCCTGTGTCAGACTCCACACGGGGCATGGAGTCTGCCTGAGATTCTCTCTCTCCCTCTCCCTCTGCCCCTCCCCCCCACTCATGCTAAATAAATAAGTAAATAAATAAACAAAATCTTAAATTAAATAAATTATACAAAGAATTTATGCAACTCAACACCCCAAAAAAACAATCGATTAAAAATGGGTAGAGGATCTGAATAGACATTTTTCCAAAGAAGACATACAGATGGTCAACAGACACATGTAAAGATGCTCAACACACTAATCATCAGGGAAATACAAATCAAAACCACAATGAGATATCACCTCACACCTGTCAGAATGGCTAAAATCAAAAAGACAAGAAACAACAAGTGTTGGTAAGGATGTGGAGAAAACGGAACCCTCATGTACTGCTGATAGAAATGCAAGCTGGTGCAACCACTATGAAAACAATACAGAGGTTCCTTAGAAAATTCATAATAGAAACATCACCCTTCTGATGATGATGCGAGTTGATAAAATGCCTATGCGATAAGATGAACTGAGGTGAATGACATAGGCATTGTGATGTAGTATCAGGTTACTACTGACTTTCTGAGGTTCTGTCAGAAGGAAGATCATTTGCTTCCAGATCATGGTTTACCACTGATAACTGAAACCTTAGAAAGCAAAACTGTGGATAAAGGGGACTACTGAAGGGGCGCCTGGGTGGCTCAGTCATTAAGCGTCTGCCTTCGGCTCAGGTCATGATCCCAGGGTCCTGGGATCGAGCCCCACATCAGGCTCCCTGCTCAGTGGGGAGTCTGCTTCTCCCTCTCCCACTCCCCCTGCTTGTGTTCCCTCTCTTGCTGTATCTCTCTGTCAAATAAATAAAATCTTTAAAAAAAAAAGGAGGGAGGGGACTACTGTATATTGTATAAATCTACATATGACATTTTGGGAAAGGCAAAACATAGGCAGAGAGAACAAGGGTTGGGGTGGGAGAAAGTGTTGACTACCCAGAGAGGCACCTGGGAGTCTGGGGTGGGTGAAGAAACTGCTCAGTATCCTGATTGTGGCAAGAGTTACACAACTCTATGAGTAGGTCAATACTCACAAAACTGTACACCAAAAAAGGTCAATTTTACTATATGACATTTTTAAAATAATGTTCTATTTACCAGGAAAAAAATAAACCAGAGAAAGATGAATAATTAAAAGTAGAGAAAGATCTATGAAATACTACCCATAAGAAAGTTGGTATAGCTACATTAATGTCAGGCAAAATAATCTTTGGGCAATTTGCCCAAAGACATACAGCTTGTAAGGAGCAGATCCAGCGTTTAGTCCACCTCTTTCTTGCTATAAAGTCTATGCTCTTTTTATTATATCTTAATGACTCAGATTCTAGTTATTAAGACTTAGGAAATTTATTAATTAAAAAGAAAAGTTTGAGGCGCGCCTGGGTGGCTCAGTTGGTTAAACATCTGTCTTCGGCTCAGGTCATGATCCCAGGGTCCTGGGATGGAGCCCAGAGTCTGGCTCGCTGCTCAGAGTGGGGCCTGCTTCTCTCTCTCTCCCTACCCCCCACCCCACCCCCCTCTCGTGCTCGTGCTCTCTCTCTCTCTCTCTCTCTCTCTTTATCTCAAATAAATAAATAAAATCTTTAAAAAAAAAAATAAAGTTTAAGACAATCCCTCACAAGCACAAAAATTTCACCATGAAATAAATGCAGTTTTCATATTTTGAGAAAAATCAGTAAATATTTTCCAGAAAAATGTTTACTTAACTAATATTGGTGAGACTGTTTTTGTTTGACTTGGAGATTTTTTACCTTGTTTTCTTTTCATGATAATAGAAACAATCCATCACTCCCACCCAAAATTTCAAAATTTTTACTAAATTCTCTTTTTAAAAAAATCAATTTTTTTTCTGAAATTGACTTCTAAAAAATAAATTATATAAGACCGATGAATCACTGGCCTCTACCTCTGAAACTAAGAATACATTATATGTTAATTAATTGAATTTAAATTTTAAAAATGGTGAAAAAATTTTTTTAAATTAACAAAAAAAATCAGTATTAGCATTTAGATTTGAATCTGCCCCCCCTCAGCTGAGATAAATGATCAAAGGAACCTGCCTGGTTTTAACTGAAACATCTGCAGGAAAAAGTAGGGGAAATGAGCTATATAATGTATCCATGTGAGAGGTGAATGTGCATATGTACCTGAAAATGTTTAAGGCACATCACACTCCTTAAAGGTAAATCATCATATTAAGTAACACTTGCACTAACAAAATTAGGATGTTCAGTCTTCAGAACAGTCAATGTGAAAAGTCATGCAAAACAGCAATTAAATAAAGTTTAAGCAAGTCCCCAAATCCCAAGAACCTATTCTAGTACTGTTCCCTTCTGGGATTTTGTTTTCAATTAAAATACAATAGCTGCCTGTCCTTAGAATATTGCAAAATGAGAGCAATAACCTCTCAGACCACGGATTCAGGTTGTGGAATCTCTGCTTTTGAAAGTGAGTTTAACATTGAGGTCAAAACTACAGAAAACATGTAGAAAATGTGCATCCTTTATCCTAGCCTTCTATTTTGGTTATTAAATGCAAATCTGGTTTATTTTGCTCACCTATATATGGTCTAATATTACTTAGAATGTCTATGAATAAAATCTAGAATCGGGCAGGTGAATTAAATGAAAACCCCAAGGGAAATACACTGCATTACTAGCTGAATCCCCTTAATCAACCTTCCCTAGGCCCAGTCCCTCCCTCATTTTTCACTCATATTTTCACTCTAAAAAATAAGGGCTTCTCTTCTCCGTGGACAGGGCATGTAACATCACACAGTAATCAGGACTTGGACACAGCACTCATAGATCAGAAAACAGACTTCACTGCCTGCTAAACACCAGCCCTTGGCAAGAGTATTCAGGGCACTCAGACTCCGCTGATGTCAGTCACTTGAGCCCCTGAATGTGAACTTGGTATGGGTGCAAAAATCATTTTATCTACAGAGACAGAGAGATAGACATAAAATAAGGGGCCCTTAAAATTTCCAAACCATCACCTGGAAAATCACCACTGTCTTTAGATAAACTGGTTTGGAAAACCTCCCATCTCAGAAAGACTGGTTGGTTATGCTGAACTTCAGATTGCTTTAGTCTCCATCCAGTCCTGACTGCAAAGAGTTTGGGGTGGTTAGGAAGATCCTGCCACATTTGTTGTTTGTGGGCCAGAAGAAGACATGAGAAATTTTCTTCAAGTAACATAGGGAACTAAGACCCAAGCCAATGTTGGCAAGAGAGCTGAGGTTCGTGCATGAGGAAGATCACTCTCAAATACCAAGGTCATGGGACCAGAGAGTATCAACACTAGAGTCAAACAATAAAGTACTTGAAACCAGGCAGGAATGAGACAAGAGTAAAAGCACACTTTGCACAAGCAAGGAAGAAAGAGCGTCCTGGGTGATTTCCCTGAGCCACCTTGGTGTGTCTGCAGATTGGCCTTCGTATCTAAGGTACAAATGAGCTGACTGAGCTTAAAGAAAAAAGGAGACACTACCGGCAGCTATGGAAACTTAAGATCCTTCCTTTCCAAAGTTAACTGGCTACTTTTTTTTTTTTTTTTACTATTATTATTCTAAGGGAACTCCAGAACATACCCAGAGGGCCAAAAGTCTGTGCCTTTTAAGTGCCAGGATGGACAGGTAAATTCAACACCCTGATCATCTCCCTTCTGAGTCATATCATTAGTTGTTAGAACCAACTTGTTGGACAGAATGAACTCTGTAACATCGAAGGCTATGGAATCTAAGAACCCTTTTTATTCAATCACTCCATAAAATAACTTTAGCAGATACAAACGTAGGCCTGGCCACACTGATATCAGTTAAGATCAAAAGGGCTTTTTTTCTGGGCAACCTGCTAGAAACAATACAGACTTACATATTCCAGACTCAACTCTCTCAAAAGATAGACCTGACATGTCTCAATACTAAAATTCCCCTTGTCAAGGAACAAGGCAAGGTTAGCTGCCTAGCTTAACATACTCAAGAGACCAACAGTAATGGTCCTTTAGCCTTTCCTGGTGGTGACATTGATGTCAAACATACCTGTGAAGAAATTAAATAAAATGTGGAAAATAATTGCATTTTGTTGATTTTTTTCTATGTGTAAGATGGACTTTGGAGGATCTAAAGTGACCATTTTACAGGACTCTTAAAGGTATTTTCTCCTTTATCAGCTGTTTGCAATTAAATTGAATGTGTGACCACCTGCAAATCAAGGTGGGGGGAGAAGGCTTTAGGAACTTTCCAAACGGCTTATATAAGCAACCTTCCGTGATCTAAGCTGTCTACTGCTCCATGCCCTTTAATGGAGCTCCCCACTGGTTGCACAATAACAAAACTAAGTTTGAAAAATCTGCCTTACTGCCATGTGAGGGTTTGAGGGACAGGCCCTTGCATTGTTGGTTATTAATGACTATTTGAATAAGGCTGGGGGTAAAGGTGTGGGTAGGGAGCAAGCCTGACAGAAAGGGTCATATTGATTAGAGGAAGCTACTTAGACATGTATTCAATTCAACTCCTTCTACCAGCAAGTGATTTAAAAAATTGACTACAGTATCTGTAGTATTCAATTCTAGATGTATTGTAGGGTATGCTAAGATACATCTATGTCTCAATAGGATGTTGTAGGTTTAGCCACAGGCCCAATAACAACTACAGATTGTAGAATGAAACTGCTCATGGCATGGCTCAGGGAGAAGCACTGTGGAGATGGATTCTCACAGGCCCAGATGGGCTACTTCTGTTCTTGCAGCCTTGGGACATTACTCCCATGATTTGCCAATCCTATCATGTAAAATACAGCACACTGAAATAGCTAAAGGTCTCTCCTAAGAAAGGAGATTCACTACCAGAACTCTTTGAATGTTATTTTGAATGAGAAACTACAAAACTCTTTATTTAGTTGACTAAGTAAACACAATCCCTAAGTGCTCTAGACCAGCTCCCTCCTCAATAAACTATCAGTTTGTGCCTGTGAATATACTGCTGTAGGAAACTTGAGGCTCAACAATTATTCTTTTGACCACTGCAGTGCTATATTTTATATGAAACAGAAATTATGTCCACTGTGTTTCCTTTTCACAGTATTAATGGATTAATGATAATAATTACTCATGCATTAGCTCACATAATTCTCACAACAACCCAATGAGGTAGTCCTTATAATAGTTCCCATATAGAATAATTTTCCATTTTGAGAACGAGGAAGGAAAAAAGTCAAGTATATTTGTCCTTGGTCACAATGTTAATAAGTAGAACTTGAATAAGAACCCAAGTGTTTCTGACTTCAGAGCCAAATTCCCAACCTGTTGAAAAAACTATCCTCGGGTCTAGCTATGTATTACTGTAGCAGTCAAGGTTCAGTTGCCAAAAAACAGAATCAACTCTGACTAGTTGAAGCCCTCATTGGGAGGGCTGAATAAACAAATTCGAAATGATTTTCCAAGAACAACTTCTAAGCTCTTACTGGAGAACTGGACACCATGGGACCTACTGCTTCTTTTCAAGATCAAGAATCTGACATTCTAGAATCACAGCCCCAGTCCCATGATCAGAAACCTGTCTCTACTGTGGCCACCACCAGGGCCACACCACACCTGCTGCAATTCACACCAGCAGAACGACGACCGCCCCATCCTCTGCCTTTTGACACACCCAAAGCTAGTGACTGAACACTGGAGCCATACATAGAACCTCCATGACCTGCAGTGCTTCCAACAAAGTGCAGCCTCCAACACTTCTGCATCCCAAATCCCGCACACATGCATTCGATGTGATGACCCTAAAGCAAATTCAGACCCCCCCTCCCAAGAGAGAGATGGAGAATTACGTTTTAGCTTTCCAGTGTCTGCAGTACAGGAAGAGCACAAGAGAGGGAGGGTAGGATGAATGTTGAGTTCTAATCCACAATGGCCACTATAAGTTCCAAGGATTTGGATGTCCTGTTGAGGGTTCTCCTGATTAGGGTTGCAAAATACTATATGCCTAGGAAAAGTTTCCAGAGTTTTCATCAAATTCTCAAAGAGGTCTATGACCCAGAAAGGGGTCAGATCTACTTTACTATATCTTTATTAACATGACAACATTTGAGAACAAGATTAGCATTGTGGGAGGGACTAAGACATACTGATTAAGACAGGAGCTCTCAAGCTCACTAGTTCAAATTCTGGTTCTGCGACTTAGTAGATGTGTGACCTTTAGTAGGTTGTCTGATGCCTTTGTGCCTCAGTTTCTCCTTCTCTAAAATTTGGAGAACAGATTCAACCTAACAGCGGTGTTCAGAAGATTAAGCAAAATAATATGTGCATTCAGAAGAATGCTTGGCACTTGAGATATGCCCCCTAAATGTTAGCTATTGTTACTAGAATAATCCTTAGGCAAGATAAATTCTAACCTTAAAAGACTTGCATTCATGCCCCATACATAAATTTATTTCCACTTTCATATGCTTATAGAAGAAGTGAGGACTTGATGTGCTGTGGCAGTAAACAGAAAGACAAGCACCCGTTTATATGGTGATGACCTCATTCTACTTAAAGGATACATTAATCTAGCAGCTAATTACTACCAGGCGGAAGTGTTTAAGCCTGTGCCAAAACCAAAGTTGCCAGTTTGGGAAGATGTTCTTTGGGACCCACATGGATAATACTTTGAAAGTAATCAAAATGCTAACTCTTAATTGTTTGCAGGGGAATGTATTAATAGTTAGGTCATCTGGCAAGCCCCCTCAGGTACAGTTTTACTCAGTCAAATATTCCATACAAGTCTTATTATCTGGGCAAGGTGGATGACTGATAATTCTTGCTGGCAAAAATCTGCTATCCAATATCCTATCTTCCGTACTTAAAGGAGCAGGATTTACAGGCTTCCAAGTATTCTGCTCAGTCATTTGGGCAAATCTAATAAGGCTTACAAAGAAAAAAAAAAGTCTCAGCCCTGCTGAGCTGCCTCTGGACAATAGAAACAATGCTCAGTGTTGGCAAGAATGGAAATCAGACCCTTTAATTACGACCATATGTCAACTTCCTTAGTGTCTAAAATGTATGTCCCAATGAACTGCAAGAAAAACCTACATTTCAGCTATTCATCAGTAACTTCAGTGTTCAACTACCTGGCTCCAATCCCAAGCCTGGTTGACATCAGATTGTAGCACATTAAGAACAATTATGACCAGTGTCAGCGAACACTTAGGGAAATGGGTTCTCTAACATCCTACTGGTAGTAAGAATTAGCACACCTTTTCTGATATTGACATGGAAATATTTAACAAAATCTTTTAAAAGTCAGTACTTATTGACTCACCAATTTCACTTCTAAGAATTTATTCCAAAGAGATAATCTGACAACTACACAAATTATACATACAAGGATGTTCACTTAGGAATTGTTTAGAATACAAACAATTAGAAAAGAACTCAATGTTCAAAGTATAAAATTGGTTAAAACAATTATGGCATGGCTTTAGAATGAAATTCTATGCACTTATTAAAAGGAAAATTTAGATGTATTTAAATATTGACATGAAAAGATGTCTGTGATGTAAATTTCAAAAACCAGGTGCATAGTATAATCTCATTTGTATTTGTGTATATTTATATGCAATACATACATATATGTGAATATATGTATTACACATATATGTATAGTTATATAAATATATTTTTAGAAAGTTATGCCCTGAAAGGTTAACAATGGTATCATTGAATGTTTGAGATTATGAGTAATTTTTATTTTCTTCTTGCTACTCTATATTTTGCTAAAAATTAACAGTATGTATTTCTTTTGTTAATCAGAAAAAAACAGTTATTATTAAAAATGCAAGCCCAGATGCTTATGATGTGGTTATGGAATATAGGTGAGGTTCAGTGGGGTGGAATCCAGAGTCAACCACTAAGAAAGAATTCTTGAGATGTCTTTGGTGCAAGTAGGTGGTTTATTAAAGCACGGGGACAGGACCCGTGGGCAGAAAGAGCTGATTAAATACTATGGGGTTGGGGGAGGTGAGGAAAAGGGAGGTTTCAAGAGAAGTTTCATATGCTAAGTAGTACCTACAAGATACCTACAAAATATCTCAGGCCTTGCCATTGTCAAGTTAAGGTTGTTTTTCCCCTCTAGCAAGGCATTAACATTTAAGATAGTTAGGAGAGATTCCTGGAAGAATGTCACACAAGTCCCATCCAGGAGTGGGGGGTGGGGGAGGCTTTGTCTTCAGCCAGCCTTCTGCTCCCTCATCAATAGCACTTTCATCTGAAGGATACTCCAAAATACATACCAAGATTCACAAATTCAGAATCATACAGAATTTCTAAACTCTTTCTTTGTATGTTGTATTAATATAGGAATAGGCGGGGCGCCTGGGCGGCTCAGTCCTTAAGTGTCTGCCTTCAGCTCGGGTCATGATCCCAGGGTCCTGGGATGAGGCCCACATCGGGCTCCCTGCTCAGTGGGAAGCCTGCTTCTCCCTCTCCCACTCCCCCTGCTTGTGTTCCCTCTCTTGCTGTGTCTCTCTCTGTCAAATAAATAAATAAAATCTTCAAAAAAATATATAGGAATAGGCAAACACAAATGCCTTTAGAAGACAGGTAGGCAAAGTAAATAGGTATAGACCAGGTATGAAGCAATAAAGGTAAGTGACCATGATTAACTACAGGGGACATTGCCAGTTCAAAGGCATTCAAATTCAAAAAAATTTCCAAGCACTCAACATACATCTGCAGGCTGATTCTGAACAGGAAGCTGCTAATAAAGGCCTCCGCTGTATAAACCTAAGCACACAATAGATACAATGTAACTCTCATACAGCTACAAGTGGACATCACTCCATACCCATCTCCTAAAGTTGGTTTAAGTGGTATCAAAAAAGGAGACCAGCTTTTCATATTTGTAAAATTATCTTCCTAAAATTTAACACAAGAAAAGTTTGTTTCTCTTGATAAAGTTGTCTGCTTCCTTCCATAACAGAATAAAAGCAATGGATTTAATTGGCTTTCCCTTTTTGTTACTTGTTGTTCAAGAAAACTCAGAATCGACCCTTAGCTTAGATTGTTCTGCTACAACTGTCTTTTCCCCTCCACCACTTAGTTCTCATTCACTTGCTTTGATGGTTATAGTATATACGTTACTCTTATATTGGACTGTATGTCTACACCACTTGAAATATTTCTGAAATTCAGATTGGACAGAGAGAAATAGAAATAAATTAATATAGTGAAAAAAATATCAGCATGCAATACAATAATTGTAATGACTTGCACACATATTTTATATACTTTGGTATTATCCCTACTTACTGGCCAAATTTTAACCTACAAAATATAAACTGTAAATAAAATATGTGGAATGTAACAGCTCACATGGAAAAGAATCTGGAAAACAACAGGTTAAAAAAAAAAAAAGCTGAAGGGGGTAGGAAGTGGAATGAAAAAAAAGGTGCAATAATTGCATGGTAGAAAATGTATGTCCAGCCACCCTGTGCCAAAAATAAGATAAAACGAATAGCATCTTTCTCAGGAAGCTTATACCCTTACAGGGGACTCAAAGCCTATAGGGATAAGTGTGTCTGCAGACTCCACCTTCCATGCCCTCCAGGCCCTGTGCCTGCCTTTCTGCTCCCCCAGGCTTCTTTTCCTGCCTATAGCTGCTGCTTTTCCACCTACCCACCAATAACCTCTTTCTCAAAAACCAGAAACAAGAATATAAATATTCCTCAAATGTAACGTTTTGGAACTAAGATGTTTATTAAAAATTAAAAATTGATGGTAGGTAATTATCAAAATGAAATGTGCTAAAATGAGTCATATTAAAATTAATTATAAATATTTTAAATGGTATTTTATTCTTACACTTATAAGCTGCTCCTTTTTTAGAAATAGAAATTTCAAGGATCAGTGAAATGCTGGGAAATTCTTTAAAGAAAGCCCTTCTATAAATTCAAGGCATGTGCTGAGTCAAAAGTGCAACTGTGATGGTAAAAAGCTAAGCATCCCTATGCTCAACCAGATATACATATAACAAAGTACATTAACCAGTTTCTTGTTTTTATTACCTAGTGAAATAAATTTCAATTTAGAGAAGTGAAACTCAAATATACTGGTATAAACTGATTATTTATAAGAAATACATTCCTTGTTTATTTATCTTGAATGCTCAGTAAAATGGAATAAAACAAAATATCTTAGAAGTTAATAAGACAAGGATCTTACATAATAAATCAGCCCCCACTTCTACTTAAATTAATTTGAACACTTAATTAGTGGCTAGTGGCCAGAAAACTTTAGAAAGTAAAAGGGGGATGAGAAAGTAATATCATACCAATGCCTAAAGAGCACTTAGGATAAAGTTAAGGCTTTCCAAAAACATTCCAGGGCATAAAATCGAAGAAAATTTTGAAAGAAATTATTTCGTTGAAGATAACGAGAACAAAGTTTCATATCCTTCTTAATCTAAAGAAAATCTGAGGGTGCCTGGGTGGCTCAGTCATTAAGCGTCTGCCTTTGGCTCCGGTCATGATTCCAGGGTCCTGGGATCGAGTCCCACATCAGGCTCCCTGCTCATCGGGGAGCCTGCTTCTCCCTCTCCCTCTTATGTTCCCTCTCTCGCTGTCTCTCTCTCTGTTGAAAAATAAATAAAATCTTTAAAAAAAAATTAAAGAAAATCTGAGGAACAAGCAAAACTTAAGAAAAATGTGGGGTTTTTTTTACCCCCAAAACAAGAAAGGCACAATGGAGTGTGAGTGACAGATTTTTCTGAACTGATTAAAAAAAAAAAAAAAAAAGAATACGGAAAGTGAAGTACTCACAGCATCAGCATTCAATAAATATTAAAAGTCACAATGCATGTGCAGACTGACAATCTAGAAATAATTACTAATAGAGACAGAGAAAAATAGCACTGTCATTACCCGAAAACACCAAAGAAAATGAGATATGGTGATGAAAGCATATTTCACTCTTCTAAGATAGTAGAGGGTGGTAGAACCATCGAGTACTGGTAAAAACATTAGAAAGTTTCTACAAAAAGTCTGCAAAGTAGATTATGGCACTATAAACTACCCACTAAAGTGACTTATTAATGTCCAGAATGAATACCTAGAAACCCAGATCCAATAGCAAATTACAGAGAAAACAATTACATGATGTCTGTAGTCCCATTTAAATCAAACTCCACTAGGAAAGCGTCTTCAGTGGTGCTGGCAGGGATTCTAAAGCAGCGGCAGCAATCCATAAAAGGCTTCTTAATTTTCTTGTCATTTAAGAATTAAGCCACTTCCAGTTCACACAGATCCTACCAGGTGCACTAAATTGATGTCATTATGAGCCATCAGGAAATACCCACCGAGACCTATACCAACACTGAGAAGTTTTGTTAAACAGCTGTGTGTTTTAATTGATTTGTATTATTTAAAATAGGAACAGTTAAAAGTCAGTTATCGGATGTTGTGTAAAAGAGATGCCTAAAGACTCCAGGGAGACTGAGTTCAGAAGAAAGCCAATCACTGGAACTTCACTTCAGCACTTAAGATTATTACTAGAGGAAGCACAATTAAATCATCAGTTTATCAGCCATCATTATAAATCACCAGGCAACATATCAAGCTTCATTATTTAAGACTCCTTAACCAGTGACTTCCTGCATCACTGAGAGTCAAAGCAATCCATTCAACAAAAGGTACCTAAGGAGTTTTGTTTTTTGTTGTGTTTGAGTTTTGTTTTTTTGTTTTTTTGTTTTTTTACCTTGAGAGATTTATGATGGAAATATAATGAAAACTCACTGAAATTAATTACCATATTTTTGCATGTTTTAGACATGATGAAGTCCTCAAAATGAAATTAATGGTATTTGGGATATGTAAAATATATATTGCACAGGTTCCTCTTAATTCTACTCCCAGCAAATATTTAATCCAGTTCTCTCATGCTACTTGGGTGGGATCACATGAGGAACTATAATGAGTTTCCTTCCAACTTTATCCACCCAATCCCATTCATTTACCTGTACTTGGACAGCCTTCCCCAGACATGTGGAATCAGAAAACAAAGTACCTCAAAAGTCTCAGTTTCCAAATTTAAAGTGCACAGTCCAGGTGTTAGAAAATATTTGCAGGGAGATATGACACAGGTTGAGCTTTGTATGCAACCCTCTTTTTTAGTCTTCCCACCAACTCTCTGTAGATGCTGCCATTACCTTATATGGAAAAATAAGACACACAGAGTTTTTGAAATTTGCCCAAGTTCATACAGCTAGAAAGCGGTGGTGCTCACTCTGTCTGGTTCCAGCACCTTGATAAAGGCTCTGAAACAAAGCAAGCCTCCTTGGAAAATGGAGTGGTAAGTCTGGGCATGAACTGCACAATGTGAATGTGCAACAACTCGTCAAACCAAAAAGTAAGAAGCCATCAGAGCTACTTGGGTTGTATCAAAATTAACTCAGGAACCAACTTAAAGAGACTTTAAAAAAATTTTTTTTTATTTAAATTCAATTTAGATAATAATACACTATATTATTGTGTATTATTAGTTTCAGGGGTAGAGTTCAGCGATTCATCAGTTGCATATAACACCCAGTGAGCATTATATCAAGTGCCCTCCTTGATGCCCATCACCCAATTACCCCATTCCCCCACCCCTTCCCTCCAGCAACTCTCAGTTTGTTTCCTGGAGTTAAGAGTCTCTTATGGTTTGCCTCCCTCTCTGTTTTCATTTTATTTTATTTTTCCCTCCCTTCCCCTATGTTCATCTATTTTGTTTCTTAAATTCCACATATGAGTGAAATCATACGGTATTTGTCTTTCTCTGACTGGCTTATTTCACTTAGCATAATACCCTCTAGTTCCATCCACATTGTTGCAACAATCAAGCAACAATAATCACTATAATGAATTGAAATGCATAAAACATTTATATCCATGAGTCCACGAAGATATATAAGAAAACTTTCTTGGTCACCTTAGGATGCTAGAGAAGCAGCTCATTATCTTAAAAGCTAGAACATTTATCCTGCATTTTCTAGACAAAGCATACCTCAAGTAACTAAACTAGTGAGGGAAACTGCTGTTATAAAGCACTCCAGCTAATAAATAATGAATGATGGAATTAGAACATCACCATTTGCAACCCCTAATGAGTTAATGGATCTAGGCAATAATCATGAATGGCTGCTAACATCACAAAAAAGAACGATAACCAAACATTATTTGCCTCTTGGCAGAAGCATCCAGAATCACCTATGAAGTATTCTTGCCCCCAAAAACAAATCTGAATCTGATCAACCCTCCAGATCTAACTACCGGTTTATGGAAAGCTCAGGGAGGAATACACCAAACACTACCACAGAGATACAATTAGGGAAAAAACAAACAAAAAACAGACTACAAATACTACAGGACAAACAACCTTGTTTCTTCAACAAAAATTTATGAGGAAAAAAACAGAGAAAGGAATGAGAATCTTTATTTCAAAAGCCTTAAGAGAGGCTAACCATTTTAATATATAAACCTTATTTGAATCCTGATTCACAGAAACTAAAAAAATTTTTTAAAAATTGTGGAAATTTAAGCATCAATTCCTTATTTAATGATTTTAAGAAATTATTATCCATTTATTGTGATAACAGAGATGTGGTTATGTTAATTAAGAGTCCTTACCTTTTTAAAATTAAACTTTTCATTTTGAGATAACTGTAGATTCCACATGCAGTTGTAAGAAATAATACAAAAAGATTATCCATACCCTTCACCAGTTCCCCAATAGTAACATCCTGCAAAACTATAGTACAATATCACAACCAAGACAGTCACATTGATACAGTCCGACACGGGACATTTCCACTGCTACAAGGTTCCCTCCCATGTTGCCTTGTATAGCCACACTCTCTTCCTTCCTACCTACACCTCCTTCTCTAACACCCAACAACCACAAATCACCTCTCTAATTTCAAAAATGTTATTTTAAGTGGAATCATATACTACACAACCTTTTGGGACTGGCTTTTTGTACTCAGAATAATTCTCTGGACACTCATCCAAGTTGTTCAGCGTATCAGTAGTCGGTTCCTTTGTATTACTGAATAGTATTCCCTAGCAAGGATGTACCACTTCATTTAATCTCCATGGTCTGAAGGACATCAGAATTGTTTCCATTTGGACTATTACAGATAAAGCTGCTATAAACATTGGTATAAAGTCCTTGTTTTTTAAAGATACATACTTAAATTTGTATGGATGAGATATGATGTTTCAGATTTGCTTCTAAAAATTCCAGATGGGGTGAGATACTAAAAAAGTAACATTGGCCATTAGTTTGTAAATGTATTATACTATTAGCTCTACTTTTGTATATGTTTATAATTTTCCATAATATACAGTTTAAAAACAAGAAGACAGTAAGAAACAATTACCTATCTGACCACTTCCACACCCACATACATAAACACACACATCTTCAAGTAAAATTGAAGGTATGCTTTCTTATCTTATGACTTTTAATTTGTGCCAAGATCACAGGAGTTCTTTACCTAAAACATAGAGCCCACACCTGCAAGTAATCATTATTGTAACATTCACTGTACCACTTTGGGCAGATCCAACCTAGGCATCTGTTAACTTTCTTTCAGAAGTTCTTTATTAGGCTACAGGGCTGAGATAATAGGTAATTCATAATGTTGGACAAAAGCAGGTAAGTAATCACCATAATCAAATGTATGAGATTCATTAGTGGCTTGTCGTCAAAAGAGAGGGTTCATGTCTGACATGAACAGGTCCTTATCATCAAGACAAATGCTGAGAGAACAGAAGTGTGATTACTAAAGATGAAGAGCAACAAACTATATGAGCACAATCAAGCCTGAAGATGAAGTGAAATGCATTTTATATTGTGAGAAGGCTGCTTTTGTTTTTAAGCCACTCTGAAGGACAGGATATTATTATCATGTTCAGTCTGCGAGCTAATGGTTCTTCAGGGTAATCTGCAAAATGCTATCTACTGTTTGGTGCCACCAGTAGTCTATCAGCTCATTCTCCCCTAGTGCTGTATCACAACCTCCCCTTCCCCCAACTGAGGACACTATTTTTTTCTCCACGTGTGGTTTTACAAAAATGAAGACCCACTCTCTCAAGGATCTCAAGCAAAGAAGAACATGTAAATGCCAACCCATTAACTAATCTAGGATTAAAAGCCAAGACCGCCGAAGGAGACATTCATGATGATTTCTGAATACCAAGTAATGCAATGGCGACAAGTGAGTTTCCCTGGCTAGGTCTTTAATGCCCGCACATGCACTGTGACGAGCAATTCTAAAGCTTAAAGTTTGTTGTCAAAAGTGGGATAGCTGTCCACAGATCAATTCCCCTAAGACAAATCCCAAAGGAACACCTAACCGTTCCAGCTGTGTTGTAGTTTGGTTATATCAACCATCTGTCCCATTAAGTGAGCCCCTGCACTTGGGTGTTAGAAATAATAATGCTTTTTGTGATTGGATTTGATCATTACTACTATACTATGTCAGGTAGGAAAAGATGGTCCACTAACTGGCTGTCCACATGACACTTAAGGATCTACAAATTAAAAGATATTAGTCAATTCCTTTAAAAACAATCAATGTACAGATTGGTTCATTTCGTTGGTTTAGCAACTTAGAAGTTCTATCAATAGAAATCTATTGGCAACATCATATTAGGAAACTAAGAAAATACAGTTGAGTACAAAGTCTTGTTCATATGTCAAGTCAGAACAGAGACACATAGAATTAAAACCCAAAATGACACAGATCACCAGGAATTGTGCTATAGGCTTGCACTGAGATTAATAACAGGACTGGTAGTGACAGAAAAGGGAAAGCACAAGAAATGGGCTCAAGAACATAATGTAAAATGTAAATGAAAAGAAGCAGAGAAAAAGGCACTAAAGTTAAATGCGGATGTACTTTTGGATGTCTTTGGCATCTATCTTCTGCCTCTAACATTTGTCATCTTCCTTGACTCTTACAACCAAACATTTTCTGGGTCCTGTGGATTCTGACACTACAGTCTACATTTTTAGACAGCCTGTGGTCCCTGGCAAGACACTGGAAGTTGAAACTCTTAGCACTCACCTTGATGCTTAAAGGCTAAACGTTTGCATAAAATAAAATGTTCTTGCCAAAAATCTTAACGATGGATTTGCTTATATATCTCATTCTTCTTCTTCAGTGCAACCACCCATACCTGGTCTACAGAACTGGGTTTCAGAGGGGGCCATTTCTGTGAGCTGAAGTGGTTTCAAGAAAGGAACATGAGAGAAAAAAAGGAAATATAAAGACAGAACAAAGGCAACAGGGAAGACAAGTCTGGAAAGAATTCCAAGAACAAACTACACAGGATAGCTTCTGGGAAATGAACAGCCATGTTTGGCAGGAGCTGAGACTGTGTACAGCAGAGTACAAGATAAGCTTGAAAGGGCAGGCTGGAGCCAGGGAGTGGCACCACTGGAGCCCAGGTGAGGCATTTAGACCACATGCCATTGGCCTTTGGACAGCTACTGCAGGTTGGTGCATGGGCAAGATATGCACACCATGTTTAGGAGGATGTGACTGATGATAGGTGCAGGGAGGAAGGAGCAGAAGACCAGAGTTGTGAAGCCTTACTAACTGTTCCAGGTAAGGCTAGAGGACTTGATCTAAGAGGGCAATGGCGGGAAGGGAAAGGAAAGGATTAACTTGAGGGGCTGTGTGAAATATGCATGTACTTAAACCTAGTTTTGTCCTTAATTAGAACCTAGAAAACGGTCATTTGCAGTCACTGTCAAAGAACTACTTACAAGATGCTAAGGATTCTTATGTTGATTGGGAGGTAAACTGTCATTATTATGATCAAACACATAAGAGGGCATAAAAATTCTAATGGCTGATAAAATCATTTTTAAAGGAAGCTTTGATTAAGCTTAACAGAGGCTGGGAAAAGATAAGATTTTTGATATAAGTAAAAATTATTTTTAAGGAAACCATGATTGGTTGCAAGGTGATGAGTATTTTTAAATTTCTAAAATAATTAACTGCTGATTTTAGCAAGGCAGTAATAATGACTTAATGATTGACAGATCTATTTTTCCCTACTTTTGCAAATCTACTTTTTATATCTACTTTTGCAGATGTATTTTCTCTACTTTTTTCAGATCGCTATTGCAAACCTATTATTAATCAAAAGTTAATTTTTTTGCAAATGTACCTATGAGCAAAACTCTGAAGCACTGTAGGTGACACAAGCTAAATCATGTACTTCTTAGTGAATACGCCAACCTATTTACTATTCTCATTTACTTAATACATTTTTATTGAGCCCTCACTATATGATAAGTACTGTACCAATGCTGGGTGTACAATAAAGACAGAAAAAGAAGTGCCTGGGTGGCACGGTCGGTTAAGCATCTGACTCTTGGTTTCAGCTCAGGTCATGATCTCAGGGTCGTGATATTGAGCTCAGCGCAGAGTCTGCTTGAGATTCTCTCTCCCCCTCTGCCCCCCACCAACTCATGCTCTCTCTCTAAAATAAATAAATAAGAAAACAAGGTTCTGCCCACATGGGAATGCATAGTACAATGACAAAGAAAGACATTAATTAAAAAAAAAACTATCCAAATATATAATTTAAAATTGTGATAAGCATTATAAAGGAAAACGACAAGTTGCCTTGAGAGCTTGTAACAGGGAGGAGAAACCAACTCTGGGTCTGAGAAGGTGTTTTAAAGGAAACTGTCTTTGAACTGAAATCTGTAAGGATGCAGAGGAATGAAATAGGAAAAAAAGAGTAGAGGAGAGAACTAGAAGAAAAGATGAGCAGAGGGAAAAATCACATATAATAAAATAAAAATACTCTCTAACCTGTTGGGTGATGGTGTCCCATGGCTCCTGCAGCATCCGTGTCTTATAACACTCATGGATTCCTTCCCATATGTCCTTCAGAGCTAAAGGTCTTCCATCTGCAAAAGTACATGGCAAAGACCATCAGTCAGTAATCCATTTGACACAATGATGTTTGGTGTTTATCTAAAACTACTAGAAGAACGTTATGATTTTTTAAAAAATCTTTGCTAGTACACATATTACTTATATATCAAAAGAGTGCCATATGAATTACTATTTTCTTCCTGAGGGAAATTTAAACATTCAAGCTTCTCTCCTTTGTAACCATCTAGCAGTTAAATTATCTGCTCATTCATTGCCTGTAGGAATTCTGCAAAATAAATAAAATCCAAATGTATTTTAGAACTGATAGATACAAGCATAGGCAAAGGGCCAGGTAGACAGACTCCCATATTCACAAGGGTGCACTATGAATACCTCTGAAATCTTAATATTTCCTCGAGTTCTTAAATCAAAGACGTACACGTTTCTTTCACTCTCTCATTGACTATCTGTAATGTTCAAATCACTCTGTTGAGTACCATGGGGAATAGAAAAAAGGAAAGCACACAGTTTCTCCTGGTAAGAAGCCTACCATCTACCAGGGAAACTATGACAAGTATATCATAGTACACTAATACTAAAATACTAGGTAGAGAGTGGTTGTTGCCAAGAGGAAAACTGCAGTTCTCCGACAGTACAGAGGAGGGAGACATTAACATCCAGTGTTTGTGGCAGGTGAAGAAAGGGAATTGTTAAGGGTGGAAGGACATGAGAAGGAATTGGCATGAAGAGATTAGGGAAGTGGATGTATTATTACTATTATTCTAGTGAATAATAATTCTTTTTCTTTCTTTAAACAATTCAACAATTAACTTATATTTCTAACAATCACAACAATTCACCTATATTCATAACAATCCAAATAATGTATTTCATGAAGACCACTATGGCACTAGGAGAGAAATAGGTATCTAAATTTGTAAAATAAAGTAGAAAGAAGAAATTACCTAAAGACTTTGAAATTGCACACTGCTGGACAGAAGGTGATCTTACTACTAGAATTTAATGCTACTTGGCCCAGAGCTATCAAGTCCTCAGAACTTAGGGTTGTGCTCGCTTAGGCAAGTGGACAATAGCATTTAAAGAAAGCTCATCACGGGCACCTGGGTGGCTCAGTCAGTTGAGTGTCTGCCTTCGGCTCAGGTCATGATCCCAGGGTCCTGGGTCGGAGTCCCATATTAGGCTCCCTCTCTCGGTATCTCTCTCTCAAATAAATAAATAAAATCTTAAAAAAAAAAAAAAACCCACACTAAAACTAAAACTATAACACTCTCACTCCTGTGAGCTTTTTTTTTAAAAAAAGGAAAGAAAGAAAGCTCATCAGTATATCAAATCATTAGACCCAAAGAAGTATTTGGTCATCAAGTGCAATAAAACTTGGGGAAATAATCTATCCCAACCCCTAACGCCCCCACCACAAAGCAAAAGGTATTGTACTCAGATTCATGGAGTTTAAGTAGAGATGTAGACTGTAGTCTACGGCCATACCACCCTGAACACGCCCGATCTCGTCTGATCTCGGAAGCTAAGCAGGGTCGGGCCTGGTTAGTACTTGGATGGGAGATGTAGACTGTAGGAAAAGAGCACTGGACTTGGAGCCCAGGCTGAATTTGAATTCTGGTGTCAGCACTTAACTCTCTACGTGACTGCAAGTTATTTGGCTTTTACCTGTAAATGAGTATAATTATCCTTCTCAAATCCTGTTCATGTGAATGGGCTTGCATCAGTGAACACACCCAGGACTGTGTCAGGCACACAGTCAGAGCTTAATACCTAGTAGGTATCTCCTCCCAGCCCCCACTGCACCACTTCAGTACTTCCCATACTATAAAGCTAAAGGATTCACTTACAGACCACTATTTCTTAGAATTTTCTCATGTTTCTACACCATGCACATTGTGCTGGATGACATAATATACTAATACCAGAGGCAGGGCATTTCTCATGTTTGACCAGAAAAGTTGAACTTTTCCTCAACCTTTATTTTCAATAAATAGTAATAGAATATTTTGATACATTTTCAATAAGTATCTTCATCTTGGCATTTATCTGGTGGCAGGAGACCATTATCTTTTGATAAATAGTTTTATTCCATTGACATTTCCATGTCTGTAAAATGAACAAGATTTATTCATCCAATTAACATTTGAATGTCATGTTTAGGTACAAGTTAAAAACAAGCTGCCTTCAGTATCTGTGTTATATTGTTTTCTGAACACATTTACAGAGCAGGGCCAAACTTTGCCCTTAAGATAAGCACTACATATCTTCAAAATACGCACACGTGTGTGTGTGTGTGTGTGTGTGTGTGTGTGTGTGTGTGTGTGTACTGATATTGGAAGAGGGGGGTAGGGTCTTAAGTACTTCAATGTCAAATGGTAAACCAAATAATCAAATTATAAAAAGATGACATGCTTTTAAAATAATTTTCAGATGTCGAAGTTATAAGAAATCAAGTTGTAGGATAATAAAATGTTAGAGCTGGTATAATTAAGGCAACCAAGGTCTTGGGAAACATACATCAGCCAAAATTATGCAGCCAGTTCATGACTGCACTGGAGCTGGAATTCAAGTCTCAGTGACCTTCCTGCCATCCCCAGCAGCCTCTGGGGGCGGGTCTCAGTACCCTTCCCACCATTCCCTGCAGCCTCTGAGGGCAGAGACTGCCCCTATCCTTTCACCACTGCAGCCCTACAGTGTAGTTCCAAGCCCCACTCACACATTGCAAATGCTTTATAAATATTTACTGAGTAAATGATAAATGAAAGGACACCCTCCTTAACTTTATTTCCTCTAAGACAGAGAAAGGCTTTGCAGACTTAGAGAAGAATGCTGGGTTTAATATCTGGCCATCAATAATGATTTTAATTTTACTCCTTAAAATATTTCAGCCTACAATCTAAGGATGGAGTAAGTGGTTCGGCTATTACCACTGTCAAAACCCGGCATACTCTGCTGGAACCATTCATACAAAATGCAATAATCAGCAGCTACCAACAAGGTGGAAAGACCCAGAACAAATGTAACAGAATATTTTCATCAGATTTGATGCTACGATTGAGGGTGTGTGACATATGTTTTCAGAGAACCTCAGATTTACAGGAAAACAATTAACATCTTACAATACAGGAATTAAAACAATGATCTGGTCAACTTAGAAATAACAGATAATTACAGAGTTAAAAATAATAAGTTCAAACATAAAAAGATGCATCATGCTCCTACATGCATGTTTGTAAGAGGGCTACCCACTTTCTAGAAAGACAAGAGTGTTTTCTAAGTGAATAGATGTGACTGTATTCTCTAATGCATTTACAGACTGTTTAAAAATGCATGTATTAATGATGATCAAATGAGCACTTGTGCAAGCTACTATGACAAGAGTGCCAATCTCTCCAGCTTCTGCTGACCATCTACACTGCAGACAATCTGGCTAATATAGCTTTTCCTCTCACATACAGATATGACAATAATGACTGTGATGTGGGTTCTTTTCTCTAAGCCTTTATCATCAACTTGCCCAGTCAACGCTCATGCCTTCACGATCAAAGACATACAAAAGTTAGTTTTGTGATCTTTTATGCTAAAACAAAAAATTTTGACCTAATCAGCAATTTCTCCAAAACCATGTCATACACTACTGACACACAAAATATATTCAAAATATGACTGTGATTCTAATTATTTCAAAACCAAATGGAACCTTCATTAATTCCACCGAAACCATTAAATGGAGACCATCAAATATATTTCAAAAATCACGTCATAAAAGTAGAGCTTAAATATTGCAGAAACTTGAAGAACTTTGTGATTTTGAATCTATCTATTTATGAAAACCGAAGACCCAAAACTTTAACTTAAAATAAATTGTGGGCATAAACAAATCCTTGGTTAAGCTCATGAAACACATTATTATGTGCTTTCATGTTCAGTTGAAGGTATCTTCAATCAGAAACTTTAAGCCCTGTTAAGAGGGTCTATTCTTTTCTGTCTGGCCTCAGTCAGAGGTGACATAAGCATACTCAATCAACAACTACCTAGTTTTAGACCCAAGATATTCAATAGCACCAATTTTAACATACTTAGAAATCTCGTTAATCACACTGAGGCTGAGAAGCTCAGTAAAATCCCCTGCATGCTTGAAAAACTGAAGCAGAAGCTGAAATAATTACAGCAGCAACCCACAAAGTAAGCATGGCAAATTAAGGCCATTTATTTAACAAGTGTTTATTGAATGCCTACTGTATGCCTCTATCTCCTGGAATGATGATACACATTTGAGCTAAAGGAATATTCTGTCAGCAACCTAGAATGTCAATGATAAAAGAAGAAGAGACATTGGATGAAAAATAGAATAATTAAAAAGTACAATCTTTAGCAACTGCCAGTAGCGTTTAATTTAACAATTTTCATATAAAATCTCTCAATTGAATAATAACCTACATGTCAAGTAATCTATATATTACTCAAAATGTGCAGCTCTCTAAATTTCTTCCTTATGGAGCACAACACAAACATTCATCTATCCAGGAAAGCTAAAATATAGTCTCTCTCAGGTAAGAAAATAAATTACCTTCTCATGTCCTCTTCCTGGCCTTGGATCCACTTAAAATCTGTTGCTTTTTGTATATATGGTATTTTGCACTAATACAGGTTAGAATAAACCTTTTGGCTAATTAGTTCTCCCTGTAGTTTTGTTTCACATTTCTCTAGCATTTTCTTCTTTAAAACATTTTTAAACCAGGGCTTGATTTTTCAATGGGATTCTATTCCCATCGTATGTTTTAAACAAGCATCCTAACTCCCCATACTATTTCAAACGTTTACATGGTTCAACAAATAATTCTTGTTAAATTTCCTCTATTGTTTGATTTTTCAATTTGAATATCTTTGTATTAGTTAATTTTTCATTATTTTTCTTAATAACTTCCATTGTTTGCTCTTAAATTTGATTTCAATCCATTCAGTCTCTTTTTAGTGTACCAAAATCCATGTTCCATTCCATTATCATAGCTTTATAACTTTATATAAGTATACGTGGCATATATGAACTTTCTTAAAGATTCTCTATGATCAAATAAATTAAATTAAATTATCTGTCAAATCATTTTCTATATTCTGCTCATTGTAATCATTAACGAGAATCATTTTTGCCTCAATCTTTAAGAACCTCTCCAATCCACCTTTTCTTTCCTGTTCAACAAGCTGCCTTACCTCTCACTTTGCTGGCAACCACTTCCAAACCATTATCTCTTTCATAATTTGACCTCAACATATCTTTCCAAATATTTCTTCCACAGTTCATCTTAAGGAAACCTTTACTTCAAACTGGCCTCTCACTGTTCCCCAAATATGCCATGCTCTCTCCAGCCCTACAGCTTGGCACCCACCCTCCTCCTCTTCTCCGATGCTTTTTCCAGCCTCTTCAGAAAAGTCAACTTGTTACCTTCCCTTGCAAGTTGTTGGACAGAGCTGTGGATACTTTACTTTATTCTCCAACTTCCTCCAACTCCATCTTTCTGTTTTCCTGTTATTCTCTTCTAAGCACTCCAAAGACCTCCTCTTGTTCCAGACCACATTGAACAAGGCTCTTCTTCCTTCTCCTTGATGATATACACACTGCTCTAAGTCCAAACTTTCCATTATTCTTCCTTTATGCTGGCCTTTATCGTGGTTTGCCTTTGAGAGATAATTATTCCTTGGCTATTTCTTTCTCCCTGTTCCTCCATGAGCATCCTTTAGGCATACAGCAAGTGGACAAATCTTCCACATGAAATATCTGGGTTACATTTTTAATTCTATACTCTTACTCCCCGGGCCAATAATAGAATGGATCTCCAGAAAGAACAGACATTCAGTTGCTGAATGGAAGAAATGTTTCCTTCCCTATTCAAAAGCAGCCCTTCTGACTAATTAAAGAAATATGTCAAAACAGTTCCCAAGAAGAACCCATATGTCAGCCAAAGAATTAAATATTTTGAAAATGAGAAGAACCATTTGGTCTCTTTTTCAATAGAGATTGAGAACAAAGGAAAAGAAGAAAGACAGGGCAGGAATAAATCAGAATTCAAACTGAAATAAATATAGAAATCTCTAGTTGTCATGAAAGGGAAAACTATGTAAGCTTAGGACTTTGGTGAAGCCCTAAAACATTATGTATATAGCTAAGGTTTTTCACTACGTTTCTAACACTTGCCACCAGCTTTTGACCAAAACCAAGTCCTCAATCAAAAAGGAAAAATGGGACATAAAAAGGTGCTGGAATGATGGGCAATACACAAAGCCTTTAGCATGATACAAATACTTCTTTAAAACAGTGTGCTTCAAAAATAGTTGGGTGGGGGGAGTGGAAACAGTGAGCACTGAAGATGGCAGTGTTTTGTGAGAATGGACTTCATAAACTACAAAGCACTATTTGAATATAGGCTATTTATTACTACGTGACAGGAATGTAGTTACCTCTTACCCACTGCTGGGTAACAAATGGTATTAAGTGTGTCCCACTACTTCTTCCAAACTTCAAATGGCAAAAGTAGTTAGGGGAAAAAAAAAATACTGGGAAGGACTTATTTCTCTTCTTAAATCCATGTTACCCCCGAGAGAACCGGGCTCCTAAATGTCCAAGTAGTAGGAATGAGAGGTACTCAGCAGCAGAATGCTGGTGCAATTTGGCTGTTTTCGCCTTCAAGGATCGAATAAAAATATGTGTTTATAGAAGTGGGGCAGCTGCTCAGCTAGTTTGGATGCCCACCCTTTGAGTACTCAAGACTTGCCATTTTCCTTAATCAACTACTTCTGTAGTCTCTAAGAAGTATCAAACTGGAGAGTAAAAGTATATAGATGTTTTGGGTCCTGAGCTTCCTGGAGACAACAGCATCACTCTCTTCCTTATAACCCATCAGAGCAATTCAAATAAGGCCCGATCACACTGTTTCCATCTTTGGGTTGTATGCAGAAATGGTTAGAAATTCCTCATCATTGGTTCATTCAGTAAATACTTGTTGATACTATATCACAGCAGATCCTGTGGGTGTCAAAATGAGTAAGACAAATAACAAATGTCACATATGTATTACACACACACACTACCATGAATAAAGCTTATCACTTTGTAGGTTATAAGTACTCGCTATTAATTTCCTTCCTCCCTCTTTTCACCTTACAGCTCCATTTTCTCGCTTACCATTTTATAGGGGACAAGCAAATAATTCTCTTATAGTGAAACTTGCGATATTATATACGATATGATGTGAAATGATGTGGTGTGATGTGATATGACATGGAAGTAACAAGAGCAAGTGCCATGTTAGCTGAGTCCTGGGCAATAATAGGCCTGGTGGACACTGGCCAATACAGAGGAATAAGAAGTAATCACAATTCAATGGATTTGCATTTCAAGAAACACAATAAATATTTCTTCTGGAATCTAAACCAGTTGATAAAAGAAAAGGTCATGTCACTTAAATGCGAATTACTACTACTAATTGCTTTACTTAAAAAAAAAGGTAACAGAAGAAAAATCAGAGCAGAGCAGAGAAACTAATTTTTACTAACAATCAAATGCAAAAGAAATTCTAAATATCTGTCCAAAGCAGGGCTAAGTGAACTATTTCTGAAGCAACAAAAAAGACCCCTGAGCAAGAAATTTTTATAATCATCCTCTTTCTAGGTCGGAACTCTGTTAGAATGAGACAAAGAAAAATCTGGACCTGGAATAAGAGGAAGATGGTAGGAATCCATTCACCACACTGACAGAGATCTGTTTAACAAACAGATGGAGGGCCAGAGAAATCAGATAGCGCAGAAAAAGGGAATGGATTAAAGGGAATAAATGAAAAATTATGACTCCAGAGTAAAGGGTGAAACATTTTTAGAACATCCATTAGGCTAAGTTAGTAGAAAAGAGAAAAGAAATTCTTAGAATATGATAAAGGAAAGAACCATTTTTCATGTTCCTCCACAAGAAAACATTCAGTATGCTTTGAAAAATTAAATTAGATATTTTAATTTACCTGCGTAAATACTAAATGAATTCTGGAATTTAAAAAAGTCCCTAGTGCTCATTCCACACCACACAGAATGGGGAGGGAGGAACAAGGAAAGCTGCCATGTAAAATAAATGACTTGTTGGGGTTTTCTTTTATTAACCATAAATAAAGGGGGTCTTACAAGTATATAGATAGGACCCAAGAAAGCAAGTGTGGTATTTGTTTGTTTTTTTTGTTACTATTTTTTTTTTTTTTAAGGAACAGAAAGCCATCATAAAGAAAAGATCCCAGGAAGTCTACAAATTTCGTTAAAATATAATTGGACTTGCAGGAACAATCACTGTGCTGTACTGTAAGGGGAGCTGTTGGCACATAAGAGCAAAGTACACGTCTGAGCTCATCCACCAGCCTCGGCAAGACCCACTTCCAGCTAGAAGCAGTCATGTTTCAACACCTCCGACTCCCTAATGCTGACAAGCTCAACAACTTGTTTTGT
Organism: Halichoerus grypus; assembly: GCF_964656455.1. Lineage (NCBI taxonomy): Eukaryota > Metazoa > Chordata > Mammalia > Carnivora > Phocidae > Halichoerus > Halichoerus grypus. The sequence goes on from NC_135713.1 coordinate 90,850,614, forward strand.
CTCTGGGAGCTCTTCTCTGGTGATTAACTGCTTATGGTGAATACTAATTATAGGAAAGTACAGTATTGAAGAAGTAGTGTCCTATTTCCTTTACCTGCAGCTTCGATGCGTCTTCGAATCTAGAAAGATACTAGGTAGAGCCACTGCAAGCCAAAACCAAGAAAAGTATTTCCCCTCCCCCATGGTAAATAAATGTATCCCCTTCTGCTTTTTAGGATAACAGAGTTCACTGACAATAAACCCCCTTAACCTCTGGGCTCCAAACTGAAGAGAATTACAACAATAAAGTGAGTGTTTTAAAGGCCTATAATAATCATATGGATAAATCTGCAGCAAGACTTTGTGAATTAGTAACTATCAGTGTCCTCAATTCCCCATGTCCCATGTTGAAAATTTACCCCAAATTGTCAGTTCTTAGGAATTGCACCTCAGATTAAAATCTTCTCACCAGGGAGTCTATGAGAATTTGTTCTTGTGTTTTAAATCCTAAGTGCTTGTTAAACCGCCAACACTGCAAAATTAGAGACCATTAAACAATATAAGGCAGCAAGTGATTAAATCTACCAAATACACATTCAAAGCAGCTTAAGCTACTTTTTAATTAAAAATAAAATATCACTGGCTAAATTCAGATGTCTTAGCTACCCAGAAAAAGTTAGAAGGCTGTTCAAAATGCAAATGCTGCTGATAAGGCCAGAGAGGAAAGGAGAAACAGGGTAGGGGGTGGGCTGGGGAGGCAGCTCCTCTCGTCCTGAGCCCAGGGAGACAGGGCCTTGCAATGCTGACCCGGTTTAGTCAGAGGACGAGAAGAGGGAGTCATTGCCGCGCTACTGGGTGAGAACTCCATGTGGCTGCTGATTAAATAAGCTTTATTAGCCAAGGCCTCAGAGGAGACAGGGTGTTCCACCTTCTTGGCAAGGGGAATGAGTTGAGTAACAGCATGGCAGGAAGCTACGGCACTGGAGATGTATAGATGGCCGAAGGAAATGTTCGTGCTATTTTTAAATATAGCTTGAACTATTTGATAAACCGTTCTTGAAATAATTATTAGCATTTGGGGAAGGAGACATGGGGGCTTTTGAATTAACAGAATCGCTTAAGAATGAAAGACATTTTTACTGTAAAGTTAGAAGTACATAAACATTGTAGCTTTACATTGTTCCTACTTGTTTAAGGAAAAGAAAAAGGGCCAGGGGCTTAGTCAACGTTGGGCAGGAGGCCAAGAATCTGAAGATCAGACTTAAGGCTGGGATGATATCATTCACTCTGAAGTCTTGATACTCTTTCTAAAGCATGAGAAAATTTACTGGTAAAACCTTACCTCACCCACAGTTTTCTTATTTTTAACTCTATTTTTTTTCCTCTCAAGAATAATTTTCTAAATCTGCTTTCTGCCTTATATGTAAATGTTATGAATTTACATCTAGCAGGCGACATGGTCTTACCTAAAAAGCTTGCCCTAAAGTAAAGCACAGGCACTTGGTAGCTACAGGAGTATAAGACATGATACTCATATTTAATCACTTCGCTTCCCGTTGTGGTCTCAGTCACTTCAAAATCATCCAGGGGTAGCTCTAAAGCCTCCTGAAAACAAAAACAAAATGTGTGTGTCAATAAAAAAAAAAAAAAGTACATTAACACAGAAAGGGAAAGAGGAGGTTTTCTTCTGGCAAAATAACAGTTAAATAAATATAGCACTATGAGGTAAGGAAAAGGGAGTTTCCAACATTAATGTTTAACATTTGAGTCCTGGGTAAATAGTAAAACCAGAAAACATTAGCATTAAGTAATTCCAGATTGTTTTTGAGAGACAAAGCAGCTCTGGGTAAAGAAACAGGAAGGAAAAAAAAAAAAAAAGCAAAAGATCTATTGCAACAGCAACTCTGAAAAATCTTTACTGTACAATTTTAGCAACAAGATGATGGCTATACAAGCTACCTTCTTCCCTACCTGTGAAAGCTAAAAACATCCTAACAATGAACAAGAGGCTGTGAAATGTCCCTAAAGATTCTATTGTACTTGCCAAAAGATGATTCATTGTGTGCTGAACAATTCCCAGTTCCATTTTGAATAAGAAAGTTATTTTGCAAGAGGCTGAGTTTGTTAGGTAATTTTCAAAACCTGAGATGAGTCTGTTTTCTTTATTATTGTGCTATCTGTGGCATATTTCTATGATAAATCTTGATATTTACGATAGAATAGATGGCAAATACTAATGCCAACTTAAACACAGTTTTTGTAAGCAAAGATGGTTATAGCCAGCTCACTTCCCACTAATCATTCTTTACTGAGGGACTTTTTTTTAATTATTTGTGGGTGTTTCTGAGGAATTTATCTTAATGTTTGGAAGCAATTAATTGGACATGTTGAGTCAGAATCTGGTTCCATCCACACTCATTTATTTGGGTTGATTCGGGTTGAAGAATTTCCTTTGAAATTAAATTACTAAAAGGAAAGAAGAAGTTGGTTTGGCTCATTTCTACCTCTCATTAAAACAGTAACAACAATGAACAATAGGAAAGAGTTACAGGAAAGATTTCGAACTTTATCAATATGAAATAAGGTTTCCTGTGAAGATAAGTAAAGCCACAGACTACTCTCTAGATCTGTATCTGCTTTACTAATTCCCCACTCACAGTCAATTCATTGGGGGAGATACTACACTAGATAAATCACAACCGAAGATACTTACAGAACAGTTTTCACTAAACTCCAGTAAACACTATCAATTAAACACAATGAATTAAATAACCAGAGAGAAATCACTGAAATATATAGTCCAGAAACAGAAAGTTCATACAGTAGCAAGAAAGAGATTTTTCTGTTTATTTGATTTTTCATTAGGCAAAGTTACCTGTATCTCCTTTAAAAGCAGTTCTTCAAACCAAATTATTTCTTTTTGGTCAAAGATTAGGTTGTTTAGCATTTATAATTTCCTTTCTTTTTTAACATTATAAAGCATTATGTCTTCGTGATAAAAAATCATTGCAGGGGCACCTGGGTGGCTCAGTCAGTAAAGCCTCTGACTCTTGATTTCAGCTCAGGTCATGATCTCGGGGTTGTGAGATGGAGCCCTGTGTTGGGCTCCACGCTGAGCGTGGAGCCTGCTTCGGATTCTCTCACCCTCTCCCTCTGCCTGCCCCCATCCCTCCTTAAAAAAAAAAAAGAAAAAAAAAATCATTGCAAATACTGTAAAAGTACATAAAATAAAAAGTGAAATTCCCCTCACCCCAGCACTTCTATACCTCTGGTATGTATCCATTTTTAATAGGTCAGTGTGTATTTTTCCAGACTTTTAGAATTTTTTGGCCTACAATCACATACAGACATATACATCCACCCACCCACCCTAGATTTAATCATGATGTATGCGGGCACCTGGGTGGCTCAGTCAGTTAAGCCTCCAACTCTTGATTTCAGCTCAGGTCATGATCTCAAGGTCGTGAGATTGAGTCCCAACTCAGGCTCCGCACTGGGCACGGAGCCTGCTTAAAATTCTCTCTCTCTCCCTCTTCCCTCTGCCCCTCTCCCCCTCACACACACACTCTCTCTCTCTAAAAAAAAAAAAAAATCATGATGCACATACATATATTCCTTGATTTGATATTTTTGCTTTTCATTCATGGACATCTTATCATGTCCTGCCATGTCAATGCTATAGATTTTGCTCTTTAATGGCTTTATTGTATTCCATTACATGACTATGCCATAGTTTATTTGTTTCTTTTAGCATTTCCATATTGCTAGATATTTTAGGTTGATTATAATCTTCTGCTGCTACAACTAATACTGCAATACATATCATAGCATATATATCCTTATACACCTCTATTTTTCTGTGGTAGATTCCTAAAGGGGGCATTATTGTATGAAAGAGTATGTGCGTTTTAAAGTTCAACAGACAACTGCCAATCTATCCTCAGAAAAAGACTGCATCGATTTATATTCCCAGAAAGAATGTAGGAGAATGTCCTTTCCCATATCCCATAAGTACTTGAACATTATTTGTTTGTTTTTAATTTCTGTGTATTTGATGAATTTTTAAATGTCATTTTTTGGTTTTATTTTTAAGATTTATTATTATTATTATTTAGAAAGAGACAGGGAGAGAGTGGGGGGAGGGGCAGAGAGAGAGAGAGAAACTGACTCCCGGCTGAGTGCAAAGCCTGGCTCGGGACTCGATAGATCTCACAGCCCCGAGATCATGACCTAAGCCAAAATCAAGAGTCAGACATTTAACCAACTGAGCCACCCAGGCGCCCTGCATTTTTTGGTTTTAAATTCTAGTTTCTTGATTACTAGTGAAAGTGAACATCTATTAATATGTTTATTAGTAATTTGCATTCTTCTGTGATTTGCCTGTTCCTACCCTTTGCCTATTTTTTTGATATTTAGTTTGCACTTTTCTTATGGAATTATATAAACTCTTTGTATATTAGAAATAACTTTTATAGGCTATAGATATAGATATATCCTTCTGCATCACAGAAAAACAAAGATGTGCAAAGATATGTGTGATATTAATAAGTATGTACATATATATATAAATAACATTTTCATTCAGTTTTCTTTTTAACTTCGTTTCTTATTTTATCATAAAGATTTTTTTTCACTTTTATGTAGTAAAATCCGTACATTTTCTCTTTGCAGATTCTGAGTTACCCACCTTCATTAAAAGACCTCCTACTTTGGCCCACCTCACCCTTAAAAATTTTTAAATGTTAAACTTTATTCTGTTTTTAACTTTACATTTAGATCATTAGTCCATCTGAATTTTGTTTTTGTGTATGGTGTGAAGTAAGAATTTTTCCCAGAGGATTTCTAATAGTCCCTCTTTTCCCCATTGCTTCTTAATGCCACCTTTACCATAAATTAAATTTGTGTGTATGTTTATTCCTTATTCTCTATTGAGCTATTTCTCTCCTTAGACAATCACTGTCCAATTCTTAGTAAATACTGAAGTGGGTCATTAATTTATGCAGCAGACTGCAGATATAGACTACCTGAGACTCAGTCCTGCTAGGGAGGATGAAATTCCTAGAAAGAATCTCGTTCACTTAAACTCAAATTCAACACTCAGGTATGCACTGGGGTTGACACCAGGTACCTGCCAGTGGTGATCAATTGGACATAAATCCAGTTTCTCTGGAACAGTTAGGAGGCCCAAGGAGAGAGGACAGACAGAACAAGCTTCCTGAAGAGCCATGAGAAGTCTCACTCTAATCACTATTCTCATCAGCAGGAGTACCTCTGTGGGGTTTGAAGGCAGGAGTGTTTGAGCACTCCTCTCACTGGGAGGGCTGCTGTGTTTCCCAGTCCCTCACTCTGGGCAGCTACCTGTGGGCAAAGACATTTTTGCATCCTTAACTCATATTAAATGAATTTGAATCCTTGGCCTGTGTCTGCCAGGATCTATCCATCATTCACAGTGACCTTTATGATGCCCATGCAAATGTCATGCAATTTGGAGATCTCAAACTTCTACATCTTTTCTGCTTCCCGTTCCGAAAGTGCCAGATGGTATTAGACTAAGGTTCTTATCTTATTCGTCTTTGTACTCCCAGAGACTCTAACACAGAGCTGAGAATCATAGTGAGCAATACTTTCTATTTCAGGAGCAGACCTGTTTCCTCCCATCTAAGTATTCTACAACAAACTTCACAGTTAATTCACCAGCAACACCATCCCCACCGCAAGGTCCAAAAAGAAGTAAATGGAGGAGTAAAAATGCAAAAGATCACCAAAAATGACAAACAAATGGCAAGTAAGCCATTAAGCAAATTAAAACTACAATGAGATATCACTATGTATCTATCAGAATGGCTAAAATAACAAATAGTGACACCTTCTAATGCTGGAAGAGATGCAGAGAAACTAGATCATTCACACACTGCTGCTTAGACTATAAAATCATACAGCAATTTCTTACAAACTAAACATGTAATTAACATACAACCCACCAATTACACTCATGGGCATTTATCCCAGAGAAATGAAAAACCTGTACACAAATGTTCACAGCAGTTTTATTCAGAATAGCCCAAAACTTGAAATATTTCAAATGTCCTTCAAAAGGTCATGGCTAACCTGTGATACATCATTCCACATTACTCAGCAATCAAAAGAGCAAACTATTTTTTTTTGCTTTCATTTTTATTAAGCTTTTTATTTTAATTCCAATATAGTT